>NW_024412448.1:839807-966430 GCF_014898765.1 Herpailurus yagouaroundi | reverse complement strand
CCTGGGGAGGGTGGGGACCTGGCGGGGGTGAGGACCTGAGAGGAAGTGGGGGCCTGGTGGGAAGTGGAGGCCTGGGGGGGGTGGGGCCCTGGGGGGAGCTGGGGACCCTGATGGGGGCTGGGGATCCTGGTAGGAGGCGGGGACCTGGTGGGGGCTGGGGACCTGGTAGGAGGTGGGGACCTGGTGGGGGTGGGGACCCTGGGGGGGCTGGTGAGGACCTGGGGAGGGTGGGGACCTGGGGAAGCTCCCACCTTGCAACAGGCACAGTATTTCCAGCAGAGCAACAGCAGCAGTGCCAGCAGCAGCAGGAGGAAGATGAGCAGAGGGATGAGCCACCAGAAGGAGCCGGGCGGGCAGTCTACGGAGGAAGGGGAGGGAGAAAAGGAGGGAGGCGATGCCCCTTTTTCCACCGGGGTCTGCCAGGCTGCACATCTGCCCCGTCCGTCGGCTCACCCTTCTTCCTGTGCACCAGGACAGTGCTGTTGGGCCCAGGGGTGCCGTCACCCTCCACTGTGTAGCTGTATGTGCAGTCATCGTCCTCATCCCGGAAGGAGCAGTGCTCCAGCACCTCGCCTCCTGCACCCACACATGGTCAGCGGGGCACCCTGCGCCTGGGAGGTGTCCCCTCCTCTGGGGCCCGCAGGCACCTCCCTGGGGGAGGACACAAGTACCCTGGCACAGGGCCAGGGTGAGGTGGGAAGCTGCCCTGTCCCTGCCCAGGAGCATCAAAGGTTGCACCTCTGTGCACCCCATCCCGGGTGCACTCAGGAACTTGGCTCCTAGGACATTTATCTGACCTACAGGAGAGAAGGCTGTGTACCCTCACGGCCCCATTATGTGCCCCTAATGTGTTCATATCCCTGCCCAGCTATCTACCCCCTGGCCAAGCCAGGTGCCCCCTCCCCAGACTCTTTGGTCCCAACTCAGCTGTGCCTCCTGCCTGGGTCTCTGTGTCCTGGCCAGACCGTGTGCCCGTGCCCGGGTCTGTGTGCCCTGTCTGGGTTCTGGGACCTCTCCCAGGTTCTAGAACCCCTCTCTCTGGCCTGCATGACCTCAACCTGGAGTATCAACCCTCTGCCCAGCTCTATAGTCCTGCTGCAGTGAGTGACACCCCCTTCCCCATCAGAGGCCCTCTGCCTAGGTTCTTAGCACCCCCCGTCCTCAGCGGGGTGCCTCACACCTTTCTTAAGCTCGTCCACCATCTTGATCTTGAAGTTGCACCCCTCACACATGCGCCCCTTCTTCTCCCCGGTGCCCCAGGCTTGGCACTGGACACAGGAGCGCAGGTCCTCACAGAGGCCCAGGCGGATCTGGGTGGGAGAGGAGGGGAAACCAGGACTGTGTTGGGTGGCTGTCCGCTCCGCCCTGTGCCTGGGGTTCCCACGCCCACAGCCCCGTGATCTTGGCCTCACCGCCGAGTAGTTGATCTCACAGATGGTGTCCGTGTAGAGCGACTGCTGGTTGCAGTGGCAGCGGCCACACTCGCAGTAGCCACGGCCATTACAGATGCCCTAGGGCAAGAGGAGGCACCAGTGAGCCACCAGTAACCCCAGCCCTGCCTGAAAGGGTGGGTGGTCCTGGCTAGGGTCCCTTCTACCACCCTGCACTGCCTTCCTCGTGCCCAGGCCTACCCCGTTGCTGTCAATGCAGGTGGCATTGCTGAGAGGGCAGTCACAGCTCAAGCCTGTCCAGCCAGGCTCACACACACACTGGCCCATGGAACAGCGTCCCCGGTCTGCAGAGAGGGAGAAGGACAGGAGAGGAGAGCCACATTCACTCCCGCGCCCAGGCCGCCCACATCTGCCAGGGAGGGCCTGTGGTTGCTGAGCCTGAACTAGGATTTCCCCAGCCAGGGAAAGAGCCATTTCCTCCACTTTTTGGAATCTGTTTCCCTCCGTCTCTTTCCCATTCCATTCTGCCTTCTACTTTCCACTGTGCAGCCACAGTCATTATCCTAACACACAAATCCAATCATGTGGCTCCCTGGTGTAAGAACCTCTAATGAGTTCTGGCCAAAGCAGTAAGGTAAGAAAAAGACAGAAAACCTGTTAAGTGTTGGGAAGTAAGAAACAAGACTGCCATTATTGTAAGTGTTAGGAACATGTCACAAAATACCAAAAAGAATCTTCAGATAAATTATTAGATTTCATAAGTGCTTTTAGCAAAGTGGCTGGATACAAGGCCAATATGCAAATAGCTAGAAAATGAAATCAAAATCTCGCCTTTCTTTTGCCAAAGGATAAAGTCTAAAACCCTTAGACCAGAATAAGGGTTGTGATTAATTATGGCCTGCAGGCCAAATCCAACTCATTACCTGTTTTTGCTAAAGTTTTATTGGAATACACCACATTCATGTGCTTACATATGGTCTATAGCTGCTTCCTGCTACGGTGGCAGAGCTCAGTTGTTGTGACGGAGACCAAATGGCTCACAGAACTGAAAATATGTACTTTCTGGCCCTTTAAGAAAAAGTTGGGACCAGACCGGACTGGACCCCAAAGCCCTGCATTCTGTTCCTGCCTCCTTCTCCAGCAGCTCTCTTACATCTCTGCCTGTGCCAAATGTCTGCCTTTCTCCAGATGTAAGGGTTCCTTCACGTCTCTGAGCACACTTTGGGATGGACAGCTGAAGAGGAGAAATGGCAGACGAAAGCAAAAAGGGAGCAAAGGTAGAAAAGCAGGGGCTTGACCCCCAGTGACAAGTATACAGTTGAGGCTTAATAAGTATTTGATGCCTATGGGGCGCCTGGGCGGCTCAGTCGGTTAAGCGTCTGACTCTTGATTTCGGCTCAGGTCATGATCTCACAGTTTGTGAGTTTGAGCCCCGCATTGGGCTCTGCGCTGATGGTGAGGGGCCTGCTTGAGACTCTCTTTCTCTCTCTGCCCCTCCCTTTCTCTCTCTGTCTCATAAGAAATATATATATATATGAAAAAATATATATATATGAAAAAAAAGTATTTAGTGCCTGGATTTTCACTGATTCTCCTCCATTCAACCGCTCAACCCTATCTGTGGCCCCTATCTGGGTTCTGTGGCCCCTGCTTGGAAGCCCCGGGGGGCCATGGTAGACACGTAACTCCCGGCCCTGCCCGCTACAAATGTGCTGTCTTCCGAGACATGAAAGACCGCCATGCCGTGTACCGCCAACCACTGAGGATTCAGCTGGATGGGACTCACCCTCATGAGATGGGAGAGTGGAGAATGGAGGTGGGCATGGGCTACAGGACCTCGGGGGAGTGGTCTTGACCATGAGTGGGATAACGCACTGGCAGGGGCCCTGGGCCTCGAGTTTGTAGAGGGGAGAGAGGTCCAGGTTGAGAGTAGCCTTGGGGGAGGCACTCAGAGAGCCCGGAGGGGGGCTGCCTCTAAACTTGGGGATTCAGACTCCTGGCCTGGCCCTCCCACCTGGGTCTGGGTGGGAGAGCCAGTGGGGGGCAGGCCAGGGCCCAGGCACCCAGGTCACCCTTGCTGTCCCGAACCCCCCCGCCGGGGCTGCTGAGCTCACCATTGCAGAGGAACCCAGAGGCACGGGGGCACTGGAAGTTGTCATACTCGCAAAACGGACCCTCATAGCGGCCTTCCCCGTAGCACACGCAGTGGCTGCACTGGCACTCGCCACGCCCAGAGCACGGCTTGTCCTCGCCCTCGCGAAGACAGGGCTTTATGTCGCTCAGTGAGCCGGTGGGGCAGCTGCACGTGTTGCCGCTCCTAAGGAAGGAGTCAGTCACTTCCCCACAGCCCGGGAGGAGGGAGGGCTGGGGCTTTTACCCCCCCATTTTACAGATGAGGAAACTGACGCCCTAAGAGTCACACAGACAGCAGCGCCTCAGCTGAGACTCAAATGTCAGTCTCAATCCCTCCCAGTGTCCCTTCCTTGAGTCACGATGGACATGTCCAGTGTCTTGAAGCCTTAAAAGCCCTCACTACCCCTTATTTAGGAGCTCGTTTCCGATCAGGTAATGCGTGCGCATGGTGCAGAATACTAGAGGCACAAAGTGTCCCCCTCGTGTCTGTCCCCCAACATCCAGTCCCCACGCCCTGCCGGCCACCACCGTCCTGATTCTTGCATCTTTTCCCAAAGACGTCCTTTGTGTCTATGAGTTTTGAAGGGCTTTGGATCGAATCCACTTCACAACCGGGCCTGCCCCTTTCTGAGCCTTTCTATGACCCACCATCCCACCTTCTTCATCCGGGCATGCACGGTGTGTGGCCCCCCCCCCCCCCCATCAGAGCCTTGCGGCGGCCAGGGCATCCCGGGTGCCATCCTGGCCCCCACACACTCACCAGCCCTCAGTGCACACACAGTGTCCACACATGAAGTCTCCGTGGTAGCTGCAGTGAGCTGAACGCACTTCTTTTTGCTGGAACGAGATTATGGCAAGGCGTGACAGCGCCACTGGGGAAACAGGGCCACTAGACGCTTCTGCTGCCTCTGCCCCTCCGGGCGCCCCGCAAGGCAGCTATGGCCACCGGAGGCTCTGCTTCGTTCCTCAGGGCCCCGCGGCAGTCGGCCAGCGCTTCCCTCCCGCCTGGTGGGGCCACATCGTACCAGCTCACAGGGGCACACATCACAGATGATGCCCACATCCATCCTGAGGCCATCCGAGAAGGAGGGCTTGAGATGGATGTTGCCCTTCTGGTCCTCTTCTCCCAGCTGGCACACGTGGGTCCCATCCAGCTCTTCCAGAGCCCGCAGCTGCACCTGGTAGGTGCCCTGCAAAGACCCCACCGTCAGCCAGAGGAGACGCGGCTGGACAAGCAGGGAGTGGCTGTGCCAAGATTCTTAGCCCTCAAGTTTCAGGGATGTGCCTGGAACCTTGGTACCCGGCTCCCTGCTGCCCCTCCTCACGACTAAAAACCTGCTCCTTCTAGGCACAGTCGGGACAACAACAGCACCAAAGATGACAAGAGGCACAGATGGCCCGCTCACTCATCTGACCAACGCTCTGAGCTCAGTACTGACTAATCCCGACTCCGCAGATGGGGACGGGCTGAGGAAGGTGCCAAAGTCATCCGAGTGGCTGACTCAGGGGACTTCGAACCTAGGCCTGTCTGATTCTGAAGGCCACGCTCTTTTTCTTTTATTACTAAAAAACTTTTTTTTTTTTTTTAAACTCAGTAATCTTTATGCCCAACGTGGGGCTCAAACTCATGACCCCGCACGCTCCACCGACAGAGCCAGCAAGGCGCTCCTGTACGTTACGCCCTTGACCTCTGCTCAGGCAGACCACCCCCTCCAGTACGGGTCCCTGTGCCCACCCTCCCCTGCCCCGAAGCCCCACAGAGGCGTACCACTTTCCCCCGCTGGATGTGAAAGGACCCGGTATTCGTCTTTTCGAACATCTCGGAGGTGACCTCTGTGCGCAGGCCCCGGGGGCTTTCCAGGGCCCGGATGTCCAGGTCGGAGCGAATGCGCTAAAGGAGGGGCAAGCAATCAATGGTCTGGGTGGGGGAGCCTGGGCTCTCCCACTCTGGAAGGCCTGGCCGAGCTCCACCCACCGTGCGTGGAGGACTGAGGTGGAAGAGAGGGTGCTCCGGGTGTCAGAGCCCTCGGGAACCTGGGGCCGGGCTAAGGCGGGCTCCTCAGAGTCCTCAGGGAACAGCAGAGACCCTTCCTCCCTGGCCTATCCTGTTCCTCAGCTTTTCCTTGGGACATCCATGCCCATTCTGCCCCTTCTCCAGCCCTGCCCCAGAAGGACTCAGACTGGAGCCCACACTGCCCCTCACCTGAAAGGCTTCCTGCAGCAGGTCCACGATGTTGGAGGAGTCCTCCTGAAGCACCCCCAGGGAGGAGACCGGGAAGTACGTCCGCAGCCTCTGCGGGAGACAGTGCCAGCCCAGGGCTAAGCCCTCAGCAAGTATTGGCTCATTGCATCTGGACCACAGCTTTGAGCTTATCCTCACCTTGCAGATGGGGAAACCAAGGCCTGGGGTATTCTAGAGCCTGCCCTCCCCACCCCTACCTGTTTGGGAGTTGGGTTGGCGGGTGGGCACGGGACCTCCCATTTCCGTCAGGATGCATTTGGCCCTTTGGGAGGGGCAAAAGTTTCGGGAAGGAAGGAGGAGAAGGGGGGAGGGAGGGGAGGGAATGCTTGAGAAGTTCTGCGGACCCCCCTCCCGCCCCCCCCCCCTTGCCCAGTGAGGCCTCGGCCCCGCACCTCGTAATAGCTGTAGGAGTAGTTGGTGACGGCGAAGATGGGGATAATGTTGTGCTTGGCAAGCAGGCGCACCAGGGTGGGCACTGACGGGTAGTCCTGCGTCCTGTACCGGGTATAGGTACCCGAGGCATCCAGGTGGCATGCCTCGTCATTACGGCTCATGATGCCGGCCAGCACATTAGCACCGTCGGCCTCATAGTGGAACGCAGACTCCGTGGAGAACACCAGCAGGTGGGTGCTGTCGGGGCGCCAGCCGATGTCCCTCTGGGAAGGACAAAGAAGGGAGGCCCTTCGAGCAGGCTGCCTACTGAAGATAACGCATTGCCACATCATGTGGGCCTGAGAAAGTGGGTCCCGACAGGAGCTCAGCTAAACCACGGGATTCACGGCATGCCATCATCACGTGACAGACAGCACATGAGCGACGGCGGTGCGCAGCAGAAAACAGCAAGAAAGATGCAGCCGGGGTCTGTCCACACAGCGGCCACCAGGCAAGATCTCTCCCAGCTTCCTAACCACCAGGCGAGAAAATTTCAACTGCGTCGGAAAATGTACGCACGCGATATTACATGAAAAGGCCGGCTGGAACAGAGGACAGCTGGGCACGGCAGTTTGTTAGAGAAATATATGGGGTGATTTGGAAGACTGTATTACAAGCAGAAATGCTCGCGATAGCGTGAAGTAGAAAAAAAAAAAAAAGAGCAAATTTCAGAATTATAAGTACACCGACTCCAGCTGTATAAAATCAGGGAAAGGGAACAAAATATGCCGGTGAGATATCACATGGCCGGCGGGCTGGCCAACAGTGGTGAAACCGTAGGCAATTTCTGTCCTTTGTTTCCCAAACTGTTTATAAGATGGGTGTATTATTTTCAAGATGGAAAAAAAATTGATATGCACATAAAAACTGCCCTCTTCAGCTGCCCAGTGCAGTTGGAGACTGTGGCTCCTGGAAGACTGGCATTCGCATGGAGATGGGTGGTAGGCTGGCTTCAGGGCACGGAAGATTCCAGAACCTCAGAACTCAAGTCTGCTTCGCTGGCTGATACAAGAGCAGGCTATGACTGCTCAGGCCGGGGGATCTTGGATCCCGGCACATCTCCACCTGGCTTGTCATGGAGGGCCACCCGGAGACTCTGGGCTTGTTTTCGCGCATGGGGGTCTCCGCCTGGCACCAGAGCACGCCAGTGGGCAGCTCACGCCCTTGCAGAAGAACATGACCCTGGTCTAGGCAGGCGGGTCTCTCCCTGGCACTCACCGTGCACACGGCCGCCTGCAGGATGGCATCAAAACCTCCTTCAGGAGCGTCCAGGTTGCCCGAGATCCGCTCTTTTAGCAGTTTGTTCCTGAACTCAGCCAAGTCTTCCGTCAGGCTGATGACGTTCTTGAAGGAGAAGGGAGGGTCACTGTTGGGCCATGGCTCCTTCAGCCTGGGCAGAGGTGGAGGGAGAGAGAGAGACAGAGTCAGGGGCGAAGACCCCATATATCCCTGGGCCCACCCTCTCTGGAAGTGCCCCTTTGGCCTGCTTCAACCAGAACACTGGACAGCGCCCTGGTAGAGAGGAGGCGGGCCCCGTGGCCAGGACCCCCGCCCATTCGGTCACTCACTTCTCGGGCCTCATGTCCGTCTGAGGGACGCTGACTTTGTCCACAAACTTGCCAAATCCAATAGTGTAGTCGTTGGTGAGCTTCCTCAGGACCTCAGCTGGATGTCAACAGGAAAAAGAGGGGGCAGCTGAGCCCCAACACCCCCCCATCAGTGCAGGGGGCCGGGCGGGGGAGGGGGGCTGGCTCGGGAAGGAGGAAGAGGGGAGAACGACCCCCTGTCAATACCTTGCATGTGAACATCAGTTCATGTTCACAGTAGCCCTTGTCCCTGTTCACAGATAGGGGAGACGGGATTCGGGGGGCCCGGATTCGAGCGTGGAGCAAGCCGGAAGGGGCGGCGGGGGAACTGGACCAGTTGGCTGCGGAGCTGGGGTGAGCCTGAGCCTCACGGCCATGGGTGTGCTCCTTGTCAGGGCCAGAGGGCTCTGCTGCCCCCCCCCAGCCTGCGCCTTCTGTGAAGTCCCGACTGGCTAGTGGGGTCTAGCGGCGACCCCCGGCCCCGAGAATGGGCAAGGAGGAAATTTCTGGCGGGGGGCTCAGATGTCCTATCCTTCCTTGTGGGGTGGGAGCAGCTCTCCTGAGCCCTGGCCTCCCGAGCAGGTGCCCAGCCAGCTGGGTGAGGCCACCCTCTCTCTCCCCTGCCCCACGGTCCTCTACACTGGCCCAGCCATACCCAGCTTCTCCCCCATCTGCTTGAGGTTGTCCAGATCGTCAGACATGGAGTTAGAGAAGTCCATGAGGATGTACAGGTCCACAGGGCTCTCGCTGGGCTCGAACACAAACAGCTGAAAGTGCTGCTCCCCGCCTGGCCGAAGCCGAACCCGCAGCCTCTGGGGCGACACCTGGCTGCGCTGCAGGGTGGTGTCGATCTGGGTCTCCTGTGTCCAGGGGAGGGGGACAGCTGGCTGGAGGGCCACTCCGGAGACCTGATGGGGAGCCTCTCAGCCCGAGCAGCGGACACAGCGGACCCCTGTGAACAGCCCGCCTCGAGCATGGAGGGCCCGCCTCCCTTGAGCCCCCGCTCTGGGCACCTCTGTGATCTCGAAGCTGCTCTCCATGACCACCACGCTCTCCTGCCGGCACCCCGCAGCCAGCAGCTCTGCCTGGGTGTTGCAGCGCCGCTCCTTGAACATCTGGTCAAAGGAGATGAGGTCACGGGGGGGGGGGCAGTGCCCATCCCCTGGCTGTCCCAACCCTGGATTTATCCTGACCCTTGCCTGTTCCACACCCGCCCCCGGCCTGGGGCTGGGCTGAGGGTGTGGCAAGTGTGGACTCAGCCAGAGCCCAGGGGTGGGGCCCAGCGGGGTGGGGCGCGCACTTTGGGGAACGGGGCTGGGCCGGTGCTGGGCTCAGGAGGGCAGGCGGGTGACAGCGGCTCACCTCATCGGTGCAGTAGGCACAGTCCCTGTCCACGCGGATGCACTCGGTGCAGCTCTTCACCTGGGCCTTCTTGCAGCGGTTCGCTGGAGGGCAGAGGGGAGCAGACCCGCTGAGATGAACCTCACCGGTGACCAAGCCCTTTCCCACGTGCATCCTCAATGAAGAGAGACGGGAAATGGAGGCCAGCCGGTAGCCGATCTGCCCAGTTTAGGGCAGAGCCAGATCTCACCCCACCTGAGCTCGCCAGTCAAGTCCAGATGGAGGGATGGTGCGGGCCGAGACAGAGGTGTTGGCCCATTTGCTGGCGGGGACGGCCTGGCTGTCCCTCTCCAGCTCCTCCAGGGTAAAGGGGACTGTGTCTGTCTTGTTTGTCGCTGTGTCCCCCATGGCTAGCCCAAGCCTGGCACACCAGCAAATTGTTCGTAAACGAATGAAGGAAAACTGCAGAGTTTTCTCAAAGGTTATGGGCATTCCCTTGGGTTCTGTTCAGTTAAAAATCGCAGTGAGGACCTACTGTGTGCACCCAGGGCACACAGTGACTGGCCTCCTGGGATCCGGGCAAAGGTGCACTGTCAGTGTTTAACAGGGGCTCTGGGGAGGCAGGAGCCCTGCCTTGCAGCATTCGCCCATATTCCCGCCACGGTCTATTTCAGGCTATCAACACAGCCTCCTCCGACAGGCCAAATTTCATCGGTAGGAGCTGGTTCCAGACCGCAGGCACTCAGAGACGGCAGGTGACGACTCACCAGTCCCCCCCTCTCCTCCCGATTCCTAAAAGGAACACCCTACAAGTGCCTCAGTTCTCTGAGTGGTCATCTTCTCTCTCTTCTAGAGCAAGTCTTCCTCCCTCCGTGTTCTGGGCCGCATGGCTCAGGCTCACCGCTCCCCAGCCCTCGAAATGGGCCGTGGTTGTTCGTTGAGTGGCCAAGTGAGTGTCGGGGGGAGACAACCTTGAAAGGGATGCCCGTGCCCAGAAGGCTGCTGGAGAGGTGTTCCAGACTCACCCATTTGCCCGGGGAAGCTGACACTCAGTAGGGCTGCCAGCAGCAGGCTGGTCCATGGGCTGGGACGCAGCCCTGCCATCCTCTTCCTCCTGCGTAACAACAATAACTGACATATGACGCTTCCACAGCCCAGGTCGCGGCCATCAGCTCACTGGGCTCCCGTCGGAGGTCTAGAATCCTCACTGCACCGGCGTGGAAACCGAGGCCCTGAGAGCTTCAGTGATGTTAAAGGCCACTGGTCCAGGGCCCCCAACTCTTCTCTTCCACTGTCCTCTTCCTTGCCATCCCTGGAGTGACCAGATGGCCTGCAGGCCTGCACCCTGCCCGGGGAGGGCCCATCCTCTCGTCATTGAGGACTCTGGGCTCCGAGCTTGCCCTAGTGCCCGGGCTCTTATGCTGATCTCGTTGAGGGCAGGGCAGGGTTTACTCTGCCTTTGCTTTCAGATCCCAGTGGGCCTGAAAGCGGTCTCATCCAACAGGGATGCCACCCCTTGAGGGCCTGGCCCTCCCTTCCTGCCCCCTCCCTGTCTTGGCCTATTTGCCCTTTGATGAAGGCGGTGTGGCCACGAGGAGAGGGGCCCCTTCCAGTATCTGGGGTCTGTGGAGGGGAGGAGAGAGCTTGCGGCACTCAGCTAGGCTCTGTAATGACTGCGGGCCCATCAGAAGTGGGGTCCCCTGCCCCAGCTCCTACCTCCGCCTGCTCCAGAGTTGGGTTGTTGGGGTCCCTGAGCATACCACCCCTTCAGAAGTTAACCCGGAGTAGATTACAAGCCTCTCCTGCGCACTCACTTATACACACACAAACACACACACACACACACACACACACACACACACACACACACAGTGTGCCAGCCTCCCCAGGAATCCGCCTGTCTCGGCTCACCAGTGAACTTCGGGGCGGGCACTGGCATCCCTGAGACCTTTTTAAAAATTTTTTTTTTATTAAAAAAATTTTTTTTTTAACGTTTATTCATTTTTGAGACAGAGAGAGACAGAGCATGAACGGGGGAAGGTCAGAGAGAGAGGGAGACACAGAATCTGAAACAGGCTCCAGGCTCTGAGCTGTCAGCACAGAGCCCGACGCGGGGCTCGAACTCACGGACCGTGAGATCATGACCTGAGCCGAAGTCGGACGCCCAACCGACTGAGCCACCCAGGCGCCCCAAGAGACCTTTTAAAAGATAGGTGGCCTGCTGCCTCGGGAAGAGAAGGAGCTGGGCAGAGCTGAGGACAGACCTTAGGGCCCTGGCTTCTTTCTCCAGGGCCAGTGTCCACATGCCCACTGGCCCTTTCTCCTGGGACCTTTCCCCAGTCCTTGGCTTGTGGGGCAGGGGCAGCCCCAGGGTGTGGGGAGCCAAGGCCTCCCCTGCAAGTTTCCCCCCGAGGGCTGGGGAAGCTTGTGGAAGGGGGCAGGAAGGCACTGCCTCCCTCCCTCTAACGCATGCAGCTCCCAGGAGGCCACTAGCAGGGCAGTCCCAACACATCCACAGGCGGAGGGAGCTGGGGAGGGGCCTGAGGCAGGGGAGCCCTGAGCCAGCCAAGGGGAGGCTCCCTGGGGAAAATGACTTTCCTGCAGCCTTGGGGCATAGGTACCACACCCACATGCTACGGAATACAGGCTGCAGACTTGGACCTCCCTGGGGCACCATTACACATGCAGGTACAGGCACTAAAGGGCTGAGCCCAGCTTTTACTCACCTTCCCGTGCCCACAGGCTGGGCACATAGCGGGCATGTGCCCAGCGCTTCACAGACATGATTGCTACTTAATCTGTGCAGGAACCCAGTGGGGGGTGGTGGCATTACCCCCATTTCCCAGAGGAGGAATGGATATGAGGCAGAAGGCTGCAAGGCTTACTCCCTCCATAGCCAGTAGTGAGGCAGCCCGGACAGGACCAGGGCAGTCCAGACCCCATTTAACCTCCACGTTATCCTCAGAGGCCATAAGATGGCATTAGGGGGTTAGTTATGCACTCAAGAATGTCTTGTCTGACTCAGGTTGTATTTAAAAAGTTGTAAAACTAGCTGTCGATGTTAAACACAACGAGATCTCACATAAAGGTTAAGACTGTGGGCTTATCAGAAGTTGCGACCACGGGCTGGGCCAGGCACTCAGGACATGCACCCTCCAGGACACCGTGGGCCCCACCAGACTGCTGGGGCTTTTTAGGAACCGTCCCAGTCCTGGGAGCTCTCCCAGAACCCACGCTTCACCCCATCCCACGGGACCCCTGCTTAGCACATATGCACCTGCCCACCACAGCCCCCACCCCTCCTGCTTTCCCATCTCCTGGCCCCTTGGCTGCTCTATCACCCACGGAAATCAGGGCCAAGGAGACAGGCACCCCTTCCCTGCTGTCATCCAGCTCTCTCTCTTCTCTCAGTGCCCAGGATGGAGACCCTCAGCCTTCGCTTCCAGCTCAGTCAGATCCTTGGGTTCAGAGTGTGGCAAGGCCATGGTGAGGTGAGGAAGAGCCCAAGCCCTGCTATCAGAAGTCATTGGAAGGCCCTGCACCACAGCCAGAGGGCCGCCCAGAGGCTGAGTGGGTGAGGAAGGGGGCAAGCACAGGAGGAGGTTCAGTGGTGGGCACAGCCCCCGGGGCTGCGGAATGAGGTCAAGAGAGCTTCCTGGAGAAAGGGTGTCCTGAAGCGACTTTGGGAGGAGTGAAGGCATGTGCTTGGCCAAGAGGAGAGTCAGGGACTCTCCAGACTCCGCAAGGACTATGGCGCCGCACGTAACAGGCCCGGCCCAGGCGAACAGGGCGATCTCTGCCTCCGGGTGGCTGCTCCCTCTACTTTTTTTGCAAACCCCAGAGGGGCCCAGCCCAGTAGGCCTGCCAGCCACTGCCTAACCTCTGCCCACTTCTCTCAAACATTCACCGGACTCCCAGGCCTCTCTCCTTGCTCCCTCTTCTAGCTCAGAGGTCTGAAGGCAAGAGCCTCCTCCAGCTCCACTGCCCCTCTGCCCCCAGCTGCCCTCTGGGCACACCCTGGCAGGCCAGGCACCGGCAGGGGCAGGATGGGGCCAAGGCTTGCCAGCCTTTAGGAAGGGAAGAGCTGAGGAAACAAAAAGCCACCCAGCCCTCCCAACAGGGTCCCCTGAGTTGCTGGCCGGGGCGGGGTGGGCGCTCACTTTCTCCTCCTCTCCTCCAAAGTCCCAGAATGGATGCCCAGCTCAGGCCGCCAGGGGCACTGGAGGCGCAGGAGGGGTGCAGCCCGGCGATCCTCGGCTCCCCCCCCCCACCCCCGCCCTGTGCCCAGGCCCCCCGGCGCCAGCCGCGGTCGGAGGCCAGACCTACCTTGGCGCGGACGCGCGCCCTTCCCGCGCTGGGCTCCGCTGGGCCGCTCCGCTGGGCCGCTCCGGCTGCAGCGCCCGGGCGAGCCGGGACTGTCCGGGGACTGCCCGGAGGGCGGGTGGCAGGGAGGGCGGGCGGCGGGCGGCGGGCGGCGGCCGCGGGGAGGGGACCGCTTTATGGGGCGGGCGGCAGGTGGGAAGGAGGCGCTGGTGAGTCAGGCAGGCCGCATTCCTGCGCGCGGCGCACACCTGTCGGGGCAGGAGCCGGGGCGCCGCCGTCGCCGGGCCCGCCCCCCGGAAAAGGCTGCGGTTCCCGCGGCGCCCGGCCCCTCGTCCCGACCGACGGCGGCGGGGGCAGGGGAGGAGCCTCCCCTCTCTCTCCAGTCCAGCCCCGGGCGCGGCGCCTCCCCACCCCTCCAGCCTGCAGACTCTCGGCTGCCCGGATGCCTCGGGCCCGGGGTGGCCTCGTAGACCCCCTGCCGGGCCGCCGCTCTCCCACCTCCGGGCGCTAGGCGGTGAGCAGCCCCACGGCCCCGACGGCAATCGACTGTGCTCATGGCTTCTGTCCTGCGCGAGGCAGGGGGCCCAGGGATGACCCAAGCCTGATCTGTCATTCACCGGGTCCTCCTCTCAGCCTCCCCCACCCTCGGCCTCCGCGTGTGTCCAGAGGGAGATGCCAGGAAGGACCGCTTCCCTGAGTGTCCTCAAGCAAGGTACTTAAAGCTCCTTAAAATCTGAGTAATACCCATCAAGTGGCCAGTCTCGACCCGGCATGGAGTAGGCACTCAAGTGGTTATAGTTGTTCTTGACAAGCGGGTTCACGAATCTGACCCCTCCAGTCCTCTGCCTGCAGTCCTTCAAGGTCCACACGTGCTCCAGCTGGAGCCTCTCAAGTCCCCGGGACTTGGTCTACCTCTCGAGCCCCACCTGCCAACAATGTCAGACCACACCCATGGCCAGCAGCGCCCCCTGCCCAAAGCAGGCAACTTCAAGCCACCACGCTTTTACACCAGGCTGGGCTCTGCTCCAGATATCTCGGTTCTCCTTCCCAATCCCTGCCCCCAACCAGCCTGGTTTATCCCCCCTTTACTTGAAAGCCTTGTGCTGATGTGGCCTGCTCCAGAAAGTCTCCCTGACCTCCCTGCACCCTCGGTTGGGTTACGCGTCCCTGTGGCCCCCCAGGGCGTGACTTTTTCATGCCATTTGCCACATGGGTTTGAAATGATCCGTTTAGGGGCGCCTGGGTGGCACAGTCGGTTAAGCGTCCGACTTCAGCCAGGTCACGATCTCGCGGTCCGTGAGTTCGAGCCCCGCGTCGGGCTCTGGGCTGATGGCTCAGAGCCTGGAGCCTGTTTCCGATTCTGTGTCTCCCTCTCTCTCTGCCCCTCCCCCGTTCATGCTCTGTCTCTCTCTGTCCCAAAAATAAATAAACGTTGAAATGATCCGTTTAGGGGTCTTTCTTCTCCATTGGACTGTGAACCCTGAGGACCGATGCTCTCTAGCACAGCTTTTTATCTCCAGCACCTAGCGCAGTGCCTGGCGCGGAGCAGGTGCTCAGCGAAAGTGTGGCTGAAGCTGATGGGACTGCCACAAAGCCTCCCAACCGTCGGTGCTCTCATGTGTAAACAGGCTTGTGCACTGGCAACTCTCAGAGTGATCGCGGGAGTAGCTGGCACTGGATATGGAGGTGCCATGGACACACGAGTGCTCACTGCAACTGTGTGAGCCACACTCACTGCCACCAGCTTGCCCAGTCGTCTTTGAGAGCTGCTCTGGACCTGCCAGGAACTCAGAGAGGCTGGCTCCTGGATTTGGGAGCACTGTGGCAGGAGCCCCGGTTTGGTTGAGGCACTCAGGTCTGGGTGTTCCAGGCCAGCACAAGCACCCTGAGGACCTGAGCTACTCCAGAATGTTTTTTTATTTTTTAGTAAGTTCCCTGAGATCAAGACCTGAGCTGAGATCAAGAGTCGGACGCTTAACTAACTGAGCCACCCAGGTGTACCACCCCCAACTTTTTATGTTGAATATTTGCAAACATACAAAAAAAGTTAAAAAAAAAAAAGAGTATAAAGATCACTTGTATTGTACAAAGATCACCTAGACCCAAGAGTTAACGTTTGCCATATTTGCTTTATTTATGTATTTATATGTCTTTTTATCTGAATTTTTTTTTTTACATTTATTTATTTTTGAGAGACAGAGAGAGACAGAGCATGAGCAGGGGAGGGGCAGAGAGAGAGGGAGACACAGAATCCGAAACAGGCTCCAGGCTCCGAGCTGTCAGCACAGAGCCCGACGCAGGGCTCGAACCCATGAACCGCGAGATCATGACCTGAGCCGAAGTCGGACGCTCAACCGACTGAGCTGCCCGGGAACACCTATATATCTTTTTATTTGAATTTAAGTTGAAGAGACCATGACATTTCATCTAGGCAGGCATCTCCCAAGATCAGTCCCCCACATAACCACAATAGCTTTTTCACACAGAGAAAATGAACAGGGATGTCCTATTATCTATGATTCAGTCCATATTAAAACTTCTTCGTTGTGCCAAAGATGTCTGTTATAACTGTTTCCTTTTTTTTTTTAACTTTTAAAAAATTGTTTCCTTTTGAATTTGAGTCCAATCCACGTCACCCATTACATTTGACTGTTTTATCTCTTTCCTGCTTTAAAACAGTTTCACCCCCACCCACCACACCACTGACCTTTCAAAGAAACAGGCCAATTGGGGCACCTGGGTGGCTGAGTCGATTAAGCGTCCGACTTCAGCTCAGGTCATGATCTCACGTTCTGGGGTTTGAGCCCTGTGTCGGGCTCTGTGCTGACAGCTCGGAGCCTGGAGCCTGCTTCGGACTCTGTGTGTGTGTCTCTGTCTGCCCCTCCCCTGCTTGTGGTCTCTTTCTCTCAGAAATAAATAAACATTAAAAAAAAAAAACCAAACCAAAAACAACCCACAAAGAGGTCAATAGATCTGTAGAATGTCCTACTGTACAGATTTGTCTGATTGCTTCCTCATGGTGTCATTGGACTTTTTTTTTTTTTTTTTTTTTTTTTTTAGTCTACTGTAAACTGGAAGTTATGTATAAAGGCCTGATTAGATTTATGGGAAACATTTTTGGCAAGGCTGATCATAGATGGTGCTGGGTGTGTTTTATTGGGTGGCACATGATGTCAGCTGTCTCGCTGTTAGTAATTATTAAGGAAACGACTGCCATCTTTCCCCATTGTAAAAATACGTTATTTACTTTGTGATTAAGAAGTAATCTAGACGGGGTGATGACACTTTGTCACCCTGCCCACTTCCCCGCAAACTTTCACTGAAGGGCTTTAGTGAAGGTGATTGTGGACCCATTTTTGGATCAAAGATCCATTGTTGATCTTTGCCTGAATTTGGGGATTGAAGAATGGTGATTTCCTGTTTCTACATTAAGAGAATGTATCCTCTGATTAAAAAAAAAAAAATCAGTTCTGCTCATCAACAGGGAATGAACTATGTGCCTCCAAAAATATAGGAAAAGGCTGACTCCGTTGGTAGAGCGTGTGACTCTTGATCTCAGGTCATGAGTTCAAGCTCCACATTGGGTGTGGAGCCTACTTAAAAAAAATTAATTAAAAAAAACCCCTGAGGGGCGCCTGGGTGGCTCAGTCGGTTGAGCGTCCGACTTCGGCTCAGGTCATGATCTCACAGTCCGTGAGTTCGAGCCCCGCGTCGGGCTCTGTGCTGACAGCTGAGAGCCTGGAGCCTGCTTCAGGTTCTGTGTCTCCCTCTCTCTCTGCCCCTACCCAGCTTGTGCTGTCTTTCTCTCTCTCAAAAATAAACAAACATTAAAAAAACAAAATCTTTAAAAACATAAATAAGACCTTAGGGGCGTCTGGGTGGCTCAGCCGGTTAAACGTCTTCAACCCAGGTCACGATCTCACTCATAGTTTGTGAGTTAGTGCCCTACATCGGCCTCTCTGCTTTCAGCAAGGAGCTCGCTTCAGATCCTCTGTCCTCCTCCTGCCCCCCTTTGCCCCTCCCCTGCTTCCTCCTCATTCTCTGTCTTTCAAAATAAATAAATAAGCTTAAAAAAAAATAAGACTTCAAGAATTTCGCATAGTAAAAGGGGGTGAAGTCCTATTCACCCATGTAGTGAGTAGTAAACTAGGAAAATTCGTAAAACTTTGGGAATTAGGAGTAAAAACCTGTTCAGGACTTAAGGGAGGTCCTTGGTTTCTTATTACAAAAATCTGTTGACTAAAGTCTGTCCGAGTAAGACTGTCGGTTTATGAAAAACTCCAAATTGCACAAAACCCCACTGGGCAGGAGAAACAGCCAGGATAGAAGGACGTGGGGAGAGCCAGTCTGCGGCAGCGCTGGAGGGTGGGAACCCCGCGGGAGGCTGCAGCTCACGTCCACGACCAGTGGGTAAGAGTAGGCTAAGAAGTCTAGAGGCAGAGGTTAGTGCATTCACCAAAAGCTTTTGCTTTCCAGTCAAAGTTTCTAGGATGCTGATGTTTTCCTCAAACAAGTCAGAATTGGGGCGACTGGGTGGCTCCGTCGGTTAAGCGTCTGACTTCAGCTCAGGTCACGATCTCACGGTTTGTGAGTTCAAGCCCTGCATTGGGCTCTGTGCTGACAGCTTGGAGCCTGGAGCCTGCTTCAGATTCTGTCCCTGTTTCTTTGCCCCTCTCCTACTCGCTCTCTCTCTAATATTAAAAAAAAAAAAAAAATCAAACAAGACAGAGCCTTTTAAATATCCCTATATATATAGCCTTATGTGTATATATATATCCCTCTCTCTCTATATATCCCTATATGTATATCCCTATATATATATATATATATATATATATATATATATCCATATATAGCATATATTTAATTTTTAGCATTTATTTATTTTTGAGAGACAGGGAGAGAGCATGAGCAGGGGAAAAGCAAAGAGAGAGGGAGACATAGAATCCCACAGAGCCCGACGCAGGGCTTGAACCCACGCACTGTGAGATCATGACCTGAGCCGAAGTGGGATGCTTAAGCAACTGAGCCACCCAGGCGCCCCCAAATCACTATTAAGATCACCAAACAACCCAACAGATTTCACTTGGGGTAAAAACATGGCATAAAAATAGTGTCAAGTATATTCACACTGTTGGGCAAGAGGTCTCCAGAACTTTTCATGTTGCCAATTGAAACTCTGTACCCCTTGGGGCGCCTGGGTGGCGCAGTCGGTTAAGCGTCTGACTTCAGCCAGGTCACAATCTCGCACTCCGTGAGTTCGAGCCCCGCGTCAGGCTCTGGGCTGATGGCTCAGAGCCTGGAGCCTGTTTCCGATTCTGTGTCTCCCTCTCTCTCTCTGCCCCTCCCCTGTTCATGCTCTGTCTCTCTCTGTCCCAAAAATAAATAAACGTTGAAGAAACTCTGTACCCCTTAAACAGCTCCCCATTTCCTCCTCCTCTAGTCCCTGGTTAACTACCATTCTATTTTTGTCTCAATGAATCTGACTAGTTTAGATACCTTATATAAGTGGAATCATACAGCATTTATCTTTTGTGGTTGACTTATTTCACTTGTCATAAGGCAAGGTTTTCTGCCTTTTTAAGATTGAATAATATTCTTTAGTATCTAAATACCACATTTTGTTTATCCATTCCTCCGTCAATGGGCATTGGGTTGTTTCCACTTCTTGGAGATTGTGAATAATGCTGCTGTATGAACAGGGGTGTGCAAATAAATCTTCTCCACCCTATTTTCAATTCTTTTGGATATATCCCCAAAAGTGGGATTGATGGATCATGTGGTAATCAATCCCATGTTTACTTTTTTGAGGACCGCCATACTATTTTCCAGAAGGATTGTGCCGTTTTAGAATTCCATCAGGAATGCCCAAAGGGTGAATTCTTTTAACTATCAATTTCAGAGTAAAGAGTTAAGGTATTCAATTCCAGTGGTCCACGACTACATTTTTTTTTTTCAAATACTATGCATGAATAATTTTTTTTGCATGAAAATTTTGTATTTACTCAATAGTGTACAATGGTGATGTTGTGATATAGTAAGACATCTATAAATGGTCATTGTCCATGGTTCCCAGAGCAGCTCTGGAGCCATAGAGGTGAAAGGAGTGTCTTTTGCTATTCATGACAAGTCCCTTTCAATCACACCAGTTTATGTTAATGAGGTGACTTTTGGAAAGCCACTAAGGATGGGGGTGCTGGTTGTCAGGGGAACCAACCGCATGATTAGAGTTGGAACTTTCAGCCTCAACCCTTCCCCACCCCCACCCCACCCCCACCGACCTCTGGGGAGTGGGGCGAATGGACTGGAGATTGAGTTCCATCCCCAATGGCCAGTGATTTAATCCACCATGCCTCGTGCTGAAGCCGCCATCAAAATCCTAACCAAAGGGGGTTCAGAGAGTTTCCAGCTTGTTGAACACCTGGTGTGCTGGGAGGGTGGTGTGCCCAAAGAAGGCGTGGGAGCTCCATACTCCTTAATCCCTACTGAGCCCCCTATGTATCTCTTTTATCTGGCTGTTTCTGAGTTGTATCCCTTTTATAAGCTAGTCTAATAAGTCGACTGTTATTCCTGAGTTCCGTGAGCCATTCTAGCCAATTATTGAGTCTGAAGAGGGGGTCATGGGAACTCCCAATTTATAACCAGTTGGTCAGAAGTGCCAGGGGCCTGGCCCTACAATCAGCATTTGAGCAGGGGGCAGTCTTGTGGTACTAAGCTCTTAACCTGGGGTCTGCGCAAACTACAAGCAGTTGGTGTCAGACTTACACGATGTGGGGGCTGCGTGGATGGCTCAATCAGTTAAGTGTCCGACTCTTGATTTCAGCTGAGGTCATGGTCTCACCCACCATTCATGAGCTGAAGCCCCACATCGGACTCTGTGCTGACAACACAGAGCCTGCTTGGGATTCTCTCTCCCTTCTCTCTCTGCCTCTACCCTGCTCACGTGCTCGCTCTCTCCACTAAGTAAATAAACTTAAGAAATTACAGGATGTGAAAAGCCTACACATTTGGTGTCAGAAGTGTTCTGGGGGTGTTGTGAGTGGTAGTGTACAGGGAACAAGAGAGTTTTTCCTTTTTGACAAGAATTGCATTCTTTTTATTTATTTATTTTTTAAACGTTTATTTTTGAGGCAGAGAGAGACAGAGCATGAACGGGGGAGGGTCAGAGAGAGAGCGAGACACAGAATCTGAAACAGGCTCCAGGCTCTGGGCTGACAGCCCAGAGCCCGACGCGGGGCTCAAACCCACAGACCGCGAGATCATGACCTGAGCCGAAGTCGGACGCTTAACCGACTGAGCCACCCAGGCGCCCCAATAATTGCATTCTTTCTGAAGGTTCAAATTTAATCCCATTTGGCCAGGGGGAGATCCCTTCAAAACCGGTTCAATTGACCTTTGGAACACTCCTGTCAGTCTTCCTGGCTTTCTGTAATAAACTGCCCCAGTCCCACTTAGATTTCGGGATCAGCCCTTTCTCTAAGGAGCCCTGTTCCTTTTTGTGGGGAGTCGCATTATGAGGTCAAGATCTGGGTGCTGCTTGTACTGACTGCTCCTATGGGCCACTGCTTCCGGGTCCTTCCAGTGGACATAGCTAGGAAATTTTTTTTTTTGGAATCATGAATTCATATTGATGTTTCCCAAACATTAGAGAATTTTCTTTATTTCTTGGGAGTTTATTCTTTTATCTCTTTGCTCTCATTTTTGTTTTGTATTTCCTCTTTTCTTCACAACAGGCAGTGTATGACACGCGGTGTTCTACACCCTGCCCCTGTCATTTTCTCCTTCCTTGAGATCACTCCAGATCTGTCCGTGGAGATCTTCCTCATTCTTCTTTTCTGGCTCAACGGCCCTTTCATTTTTTTTTTTTTTTTTCTTTAACAGATTTTAAACATACACAGAATTTGGAGGGGATAGTGAATGAACCTTTCTGTGCCTATCACTGGGCCTCAACAATTGCCAATGTGCCGGTAATCCAGAAGAGAAGGCCGTGCGGGTGGGATGAGGGTTGGGAGCTTTCAGACCAGTGACCGAGCGGGCAGGAACCACCTCTCCTTCCATCCCTGTCCCTCCAGTCACCTGGGCACTTGGGGCACAAGGTGGCTGACCACTCTGTCTCCACTCACAAGGAGAACAGGGAGAGACAAGTGGTCTTGGCCCCCAACGTGTGCTCAGCCGTTAAAAGGCACGGAGAAAGGAGCGATGAACGCCCAGGGGAGACCGGGAAGGAAGGCCTGAGCTGCATCTGTTAGTGCCTCATGTGCAGAGGTGGGGATGGTCAAAGGGCAGTGGAGAAAAGGAGCTGGAGGCCTCGGGAGGCTGGGAGTGGTGACGAGGCCACTGGTGTCCTTCCCTTGCCACACTGAAGGGGGACTCTCAGGGGGAAAGCAGGGGCCACGCGACCTGGTGAGAGTCCTGTGATGAGGGGGTGTAGGAGGAGGTGGCCAGATGGAACCTGGATAGAAGCGGGAGAGACCGAGAAAACATACAGACGAGGTCAGAGCAATCTGCCACAAGAGGGACGAGGGCCGGAACTAAGCAGGAGTGGTGGCGACAGAGAAGGGGTTTCCGAAGTGGCCCACCACATGTGGGGACAGCACAGGATCTCAGGTGTGGAGCTCTTGGCCCAGGACAGATCATAAGGTCATGCTCCTAGAAGCACAGGAAGAAGGCAGGGAAGCCTGGGTGGGTGGGAGAGCTCGACTGACCAGGCTGAGTTCTCCACGAGCAAACCAGGCAGAAACGACTTGGTGCCTAGTGCCTGTGACACCGTTTCCACAGAAAGAAACTGGTCATTTGACCCCGTGCCACCCTCAGTGGGACTAAGGTGGGCAGGCACTAATCTTGTTTTACAAAAAGAGTAAAGTTCAGAGGGATTAGAGACCTTGACCCAACTCACAAGGCTTCCGGGAGGCTACCCTGGGGCTGCCCAACTCATTGGGTGAGTGGTCATTACTGCTCAACGGGAGGGCAGTGGGTGCCCAGAGGACAGCAAAGGGCCATGACCTTGGAGGTTTTTTTTAATCAGCTGTGGAGTTTCTGTCCTTGGTCTAAAAAGCAAGAAGGCGCTGGATAGGCCAGCAACACGCACTTGCAGGGTCCCTTACAGTTTATAAAGCTCTTGCGCGAATCAGCTCACGGACTCCTCACAACCACCTTACAAAGCTTTATTACGGTGATTTGACAGAGGGGACTCACAGAGACAATGGCCCAAGACACACCAACCAACACACAACTTCAAGTTTAACCCAGGATCCAGGGCAGAGGGGCCGAGTCTGCGTCCAGTGCCACTCCCATTGTGTCACACAGCCTCCCGCGCGAGCCCCAGAGCCCCCACACTACGGAGGTGCCCCTGCTGGAGGCTGCAGGGCAGCCAGCCTTCAGAGACCCTCTTGGGACTCAGGCACAGCAGCTCCTCTCCGGGGCCGCGAAGTCCCAGCAAAGGAGGGGAGGGGGACAACGGACCCCCCTTGGTGCCCAAGTGTGTGTGGCTGGGGGGACGGGGGAAGGGACCAATGTGAGTCCACTTTTCTTTCGGGGACGGCAGGGCAGGATCACCACACTCCTTTGGTCATGCAACAGTTACCAGGTGCACTTTGAGGACCATCGTTCTAAAGCTCTGCCCATGCCACAGAAGCAACCTGGCTCTTCACGGCTCGGCTTCCCTCTCTGACACGTAGCCCTTCCGCTGGACCGGAGAGCTGCCAAACAGCAAGAAAGGCAAGCGAAATTTCCTCCAGGCTTTCGGGCCGACGGCGGCTGGGAAATCTGTTTTGGCCCCAAGAGGAGCCCGGCGGCCGCTGGCGCTGCCCAGATGCTGCTGTGGGGCAGAGATAACAGGCACAGGAAAGGTGGGGTGGCAGGGTCCTCCCAGGAGCCTGGCTCGCACGTAAACAATGAGCTGCCGCCGGCCAGCGCAGGAGGTGAGTCATGTCCCGCGCCGCGAGGAGCCTGCTGGCCGCGCTCGGCGGGCACTGAAGGACCGGGGCAATCTTGGCCAGGCGCTGAGGCCCCTCTGGCTGTGTGGGTTGGGGATCAAACCCAGGCCTTCTGGTAACCGGCTGACTTCAAAAGCCTGGGTGTGTCCAAAAAGTGGTCTGAGAGGGCTCAGTTGCCCCCAAGGGAGCAGAGGCCTCAGCTCTCGTCTGATAACCAGCCGGGTTTCAGGATCAGGGCAGCAGACAGCCGGGACACGGGGCCTCCCCTAGCGCCACAGGCTTCGGCCAGTCCGTTACCTACCCTGAGGTAATAACCCCAACAGGGAAGAGGAGAGGACGCTTGGAACTTCCACATGTGCCTGAAAACGGACCACAGCAGAGGCCACTGCATCCAAGATGCTGAGATGTAAGAACACAGCACTTTTAATAGGGCACCAGACCCCAAGCGGTGTGCGGACGCTCTCCGGAGCACCCGACTCCTCTGCGGCAATGTCCTTTTCCTGGCCGGGATGACACACGGAGGCTCCTCTTGGGGTGGCGTCGCGGGAGCAGATCCCAGTCCTGAAACACACAAAGCGGCACCTCTGTGCCGCGTCAGTCCCCGGGTTGCGCACTCTCATCAAGTCCTGGAGCGGCCCCTCCCCTCGATGGAAGGGAGAGTGTCCGAGCCACCTGGGCTGCTCCTTCGGGTCACTGCTTGGCCTTTTTCACGATGGTGCCCACGGCAGAGATCACCGTGGTCTTGGAGCCGCTGGCACTGGTGGTCACCGTGACGACAGCTGGCAGGGTGGCCGTGGTGGTGAGGATGGTTGGCTGGGCTATCGTTGTCACCGGAATGGCCGAATCCCACTTGCTCTTTCTCTTCTGGGCATCTGGAGGAAGGCAAGGGATGAGTCAGGATCAAGACAGACCAAAGAGCGACGCTGCCTTTTCTAGCAGGCAGCAGTCAGAGCTTCGGGGCCGCTTGCCACGGAAGTGCGAGGGGCAGCCGGTGAACCGGGGACCCCACCCCAGGCTCCCAAGATGCCTCACAAACTCTGGGGTCAGGAAAGAAGCACAGCAAGGTGGAACCTGGGCCCAGGTCCCCATGGCCTCTGCTCCCCCAAACGAGGCAGCCTGCTACCTGCAACCGCTGTGCTGGCCGTGGTGGTGGTGGTGGCCGTGGCGTTGGTCGTGGTACCTTTCTTGGTGCCTGTCACAAACTCGATCTGGAGGGGGAAGAGGAAAGAGAGAAAACCTGTGCCAAGCTGTTTACCGCATCCTCTGCCAGCGTCTGCTCCCGGGCGGCAGAGTCTGGTACCATACACAGGAGGCACTGGGAGGCAGCCCTGTCGTGCTGTCTGAGGGAGGGAGAGGCGTTGGAGGGACTTCTACCATTTTGAGGAGAGCCCTCCAAACTGACACGGAATGCTCCCGGTGTCTCCAAGTTTCTGCACGTGCAGGGCACCCCGGCCTGCCACTGCGCCCGGCACCCGGGATGGAGGCGCACCCACCCGCACGGGAGAAGCGCAGCTCTGGTCCCCAGGCGCCGCAGACACGTCCCACACTAAGCCTGGGGTTTGGAACGGGGAGGGAAAGAGAGAGAGCGGCAGTTCACCAAGCGCTAAGAACGACAAGACCCGATCGCCCCTGCACCGGCTCCCAGAGGGCTGGCAGCCTTTCTGCTCAGGGGTCAGGGGCACATCCTGGAGGCCACAGCTGCTGCAGGAGGTCAGACCAAACCAAGGGTGGGCAGAGCTGGTGCCCCGAGGCCCAGTGTTCTGTCTCGGAGACTGCTCACAAAGGGCACAAGTCTCATTTAGTCTCAGAGCCAAATTTCCGTTCCCCAAAGGATCTAGAACATGCTGCTTGGGAAGAAGTGGTGCTCAGAGCCCTAAAAACGAGGGGTCACCTGGCCACCAGACATGGGACCTACAAGGAAGCACTGAGGCGGACTGTGCAGATCAGATCTGGGGGCCAAGTAAGTACTCTTGGAAAGAATACACCTCTCAGGGAGGACACTGGTGACACTAAAGAGAGAGCCACCGGGGCTCTGCAGCTGGAAGGGGGAGGCCAAGGAGGACTTTGCGCAGCAAACCACAAGACCCCAAGAAACCAAATGGAAGTAACCAAGAGGCACCTTCAAGCTGAAGGTGGGAAACGACACCCTAGACACCTGCCTTTTCCTTCAGGACCCTTGTCCACCACTTACTTTGGTTCGCTCCTTTTTGGCCTTTTCCAGTTTGTCCATCTCGATCTTCTGGGCTTTAGCTACAGAGACCAGAGAAGTTGTAACAAAAGCAGCCCTGGGACAGCTCCCACGTGAAGAGACACTCTAGGCGGAGGGACCCCACAACAGCACTTGTCACGCCCCCACCCCCGCACGCAGGTGGCCTCGAGGCCGCACAGTCTCACCGTCCTTTTGTGACCAGCAAAAGGAAGCGGCCTTAGATCTACAGAGCAGAGGCCTCAGATGTAAAGGACCTTGTCTGGAGGGGTGAGCTGCCCCTGAGCCCTAGCTGACTGTCACTGTGCGGGGACGGGGACGCAGGCCCAGGGTGGAATACCTTCCCACTGACCAAGAGCAGCTGCATTATGGATTTTAGGTAAAACGTTGGCAACTGATTCAAGTTAAAACAAGATAAGACGTGTGGGCCAAACACAACACATTTTCAGGCCAGACCTGGCCCATGGCCTGCCGATTCAGGTCTGCCATCTGAGGGCCTGGACTCTGTAATTCCTCCCAGTTCTCCCTACTGGGACCCTTGAGAAAATGCTTTCTCACCGGCCTCAGAAGACTCCGTCCCCCTGCCTGGGACACTGTCTGCATCTGCCAGACTGGCTTCTGTACGTCTTCAAACCTCGTCTTGAACATGGCCCCCACAGCAAGGCCGTCCCACCCCTTCGGCTGGCTAGATGGCCCTGCCTGGGCGCTCTCCCCCAACACTGCTCACTTCCAGGACCGCTCTGCCTTCCGTGCTGCATCATAAGCCTCCTGAGTCAGAGCGGGTCTGTCTTGTTCAACACTGTGTACCTACCTCCTCCGACACGGCCTGACACAGTGGGGACCCTGAAACACATGTTGGCTGACTGACTGGATGAACAGACAGGATAGATGGATGGACGGCCACCTACCTAATGCCTCGTAGTAGGAGTCCTCGGACCAGCCATGGGGGTCAAACATATCCTGAAAAAGAAGGAGTTAATGCTGCAGCCAGCAAGGGTCACTGGATGACCAATGGTTTAGAAACCCAAGTCCCCTCTCCCCGAATCTTTCCGTGGATTTTCCTGGCCTGGACTCCCCCTGCTCTAAGGGCATAGGGACTCAGATGTTATCCTGGGTTTCTAGCCAAAGGGGTGGCCGATTTGCTCTTGGGAATATGAAGCAGGGACGAGCCTGTTGACGGGCTGTGCCATCAGAGCACAGCCAAGTGCACCGTCAGTGACCGGTTGGGGCTTGGGGCCGGGTCTGTCACCGCAATCTCTCCCCGGACTATTCCAGAGCAGCGGGGACTCCCGACAAGGGAGCAGGGAACTGTGCTCTTCAGCCAGCACTGCCGCTACACGGGCCTTTCAGCAGCTCCAGGCTGAATCCAGCGAGGTGAGCACAGGGCCCTGGGTACCCTCCCCTCAACCCTCAGCCTCTGCACACGGGATGTACCTTTGGGTAGTTGGTGCCGAGCTCGTCAATTGCACAGAACTGGATCAGCTTCTCATAGATGCTGAAAGAAAAATGCCAGAAGGCACTGAGCAGGCCCTAGTCCCGTGGCCTGTGTGGCACCTGATTTTGAGAGACCAGAACGGTCTAGTTCCTGGGCTCAGACGAACCCTTTAAACCCAGCTGAATTGTTGTAAACAGGCTTCCCGACAGAATGGGAAACGTCCACTGGCCTGACACGAAGTCACTTGTCGTCCTCCCCACTCCCAGAGAGATGGACCATTAGCCAGGACGGGTATGGTGTCCAGGTAAGGGCCGTGGGCTTTTTTTTTGTTTTTGTTTTTGGTCTTACTAGACATCTGACCCTCAGTTTGTGTGGTCGGGTTGGGCCCACATAAGGGCCGGGGCACGTCCTTGAGGTCACCACCATACCAGACTTTCCCAGGTGCGCCACCTGCTCAGACCCTGGACAGAGTAAGACCCAGACACAGCTCTGTTCGCAAAACCTGTCACCTGTACGCAGAATCAGTGACATTCTGGAAGTGAAAGAGGAACCCACGGGAACTGCCCAGTCCAATTCCCTCATTATAGAGATGAGGAAACTGAGACGTTGTGAGGCTGTGTGCCTTAGGAGTAGGGTGAGCAAGAGAACCCGGCCAGGCCTCCTCCAGCCCAGCTCAGGTCTCTCAGCATCCACTCCACACCCTGGCTTCCGTGTTACTGCAGTCTGGGCGATGGCCCCTTTGGACAGAGTCGGGATCTTAGCCGAGCCTCACCCTGCCACCTCCATGGGGGCATCCCAGTCCCCAGTCCAGCATCAGCGACTCAACTGACCCTGCAGGCCCACGGGAAACTCACCTGGGGTTCCGAAATTCTTTCTTCCTTTGGATAATGTAATTCATATCCATTCCCTCCTTTATCTTCCGCTCATAAAGCTTCTGGATCTTGTCCTAGGCGGAGAAACAGAAGGGCACTTATGACGCCACCCCACCACCGACAATCCCAGTCTGTGGTCACACGTGCTGTGTGGGGGCACTTGGTCACAGGAGACCCACAGAGCCATGCGCAGCCCTACTCCAGCCACACTGTCTTTCTCCACCCAGCCTGTGACCGGCGCGGAGCACAAATAAGACAGACTGAGATCAGTCTGTTTTCGTTTTGCTTCCTCCCTCTGGATGGCTGGCAGAGGGGGTGGTAAAAGGTCGAGGAAGAGAAACCGTGGACAAGACAACGAACGTATCCCCACCTGTGAATCAGCTCCTGAATCATCCAAAGAGAATTCAGGCAAAGAGTGGATGGGCAGGGGCTCCATGCTAGTTTTGAATTTAAACACCGGGTCAAGTCCTCAGTGGGAGACCTGGGAAGGCTAAGTTCTTGCAGAGGAAGGCAGGAGTAGAGTTTTTTGGATTTGGTCTCATAAGCTTCCTACAGTGTCCCTTGTAGGGAGGCTCACAGATGGCCAGTCCCCACCACTTTATGAAGAGGCACTGTCAGGGGTCAAGAGCTCATCTCATTAGAACTCCCCCGCCCCCAAAACCCCTGCTCTCTGGCTTTCAACCGGCAATAGGAGGGTCATCTGGCAGGAATGCAGACCAGTCCCACAGGTTATCTCAAGACCCACAGATGATCCCTGCAGCAGATGGCCTCCACACTTTCCAGCGCGTGAAGAGGCCCCAGACACCCGAGTCTCAGGACAGAGCCACCTGTGAGGTGGACCAGTCTTACCCAGCAAGGCTGGTGCTGGCCCAGGGCAAGGTCTCTCTGCAGCCTCCCCCACTAGTGGCGGCTAAAGGCACAGACTCTCCAGAAGGAAAACATTTGGGGCACTCTTCACCTGCGACAGGAGGTGGGCAGGGCCGGAGGTCCTGTGTGACGCCCTTTGGGAACATCAGGAGAGGTGATCCACTCCCTTTGTCAGGAGGCTGAATCTTTCTGCCGAGACTGGCCAGAGGAAGCACTGAAGTGCAGAGAGAGGTTTGTAATACATTTACCACGGAAGAGACAACCAAGAGCCACAAACTTCAACGTTATCTCTTCGAGGGCAAAGGGAGGCTTTCCACAGAAGACCTGGCAAATGGAGGGTGACCTGTATCTTACAGATTACTTTTCTGGGCTTTCTGGGCCATCAGATGGGTTCTCCCATTTCAAGTCAACTAAAACGTTCACTTGATGTCGTGGTTTCCACGATTAGGAGAATCTAAAAATGAGAAATACACTGAACTTGAAGGCTGAGCCAGCCGGTTGTCTCTACCTGGCAGATCGCCAGACTGTCCTTACAGGCTGCGGCCTGTTGCCTGGCAGGGAGGGGAGATGCTATCCTGGGGGGGGGGGGGGGGGGGCACAACTCAGCAAAGGGAGGAGACTTCTGGGAAAGGAAGAGAATCTGTACTGTGCCCCCAACCCCGACTCTGGCCCTGCCCAGCCAGCTGCATTCCAGAGCCCCGGGTCCCCTTAGTCACCTATCCGTCAGGATGGTGCCGTGGCCTGTGGTGTGGCCAGAGGCACCAGCAGAATCTGTGGGATGAGAGGTAGAGCAGGTGGACCCGATGCCACTAGTGGGCAGCCCTGGGTCCGCCCCACGGTCTGTCGCAAGGTTCCACACACAGGGGAACCCCCAGAGGACAAGGGGAAACAATCACAGGGGCTGAAAAGGAGGTGCAAACCCCCGGGCCCGGCGGCCCCCCCCCCCCCCCCCGAGGTCCTGCTCTCAACGGAGTAACTGCACGAAATAGTCTACCTCCTTGGGATTTCAGAACTTCAGGCCACGTCTGTCTGCGATTCTGTCAGACAAGCTAGTGAACTGCCATGTCAGGAACAGGAGCACAGGAATCTCAGGCACAGAAATGCTTGTGTTTTGGTGTTTCTACATTGTTTATTTTACATTTTAATGGTCCCTCAGTTTCTTGGCAAAGGTCCCCACTGGCTCAGCTGGGTTGCATGGAAGGTACCTTATTTTCTCTGCCTCGGCTTCAGACCTGAGGGCGAGCTAGGGGGTCCCAGCTAGAACAGCATCAGGTGATGAGGCAGAGGGTGGCGGTGGGGACAGAGCAAACTCCTGATGGCAGGCTGAGAGAGGTAACCAGGACTGCACGCTCCTGCCCACCTGGCTGTTTCTTTTACGGAAGGGCTCTTAAAGTCGGACCAAACGAGACACTTGACCCAGGCTTTCTCATCTACACAGGCCTCATCAGCCGAGCTCTGTACTTACTTGTAAGTGATTTGAACATCTGCCAGGGGGTTCAGGGGGGATCTTGATTTCATCAGGCGACATGTTCCGGACTCTTTCAGAAAAGGAGGCTGTGGGAGGACAGAGAGAAAAATTCTGTGAGTGTGGATGTCAGGGGATGGCTGCGGGCGGGGGAAGGATCAGGGCCAGACATGAAGTTTAAAAAGAAAAAAAGAAAAAAAAAAAAAGGGCACATACGTTTTCCAGGAGAGATAAAGGCTATGAAACGGTACAACGGTGTTCCCAGTGGCCTCTCCGCGGGTGTCATCTGAGTTGAGATCAAATGACCAGAAGGAACCAGCATGTGCCAACCCGGGGGAAGAGGGGACAAGTGTCAAGAATGCATGCTACTACGTCCAGCAGTTAACTTTGAAGGAAAGGGTACGTGCAGGGTGTGCTGGTAAATGTTTAACAGCCAGCTGGGGGGTGGGAGGTGAGCAGGGGAAGAGCTGTGATCTGCAGCGTCTGCCAGATTCCGGGGTATTCGTTCTCTTGTCGCTGGACCGAGGCCCAGGTGGGGGGAGCATCACTGGCTCACGAGTGAGCCAGCTCCAGCCCGCCCGGTTGTGTTCCTACAACACCATCCCAGGATTCTGGAAACTCGCAGAGTTGCTTGGTATGTCATCCTTCTCACCTTAGGCCATCCGACCCAAGATACAGGAGAAAGAGAGTTCGGGGTTCCCTAGGCTGTGGGATTCAAAGCATTCAAAACCGCCCTGTGCATAAATATTTCAAACACTACCTGCTGCTTATTAGCTTAGTCTTTTAAAAACAAACCAATCAACTCTCTTTTTGGTCCGCCTAGTTCTTGGGAACAAAGGGCCTGATTCTGATGTGAAGAACCACAAGTCCCGAGGGCTAGTTCCCTCAGCAATCGGCCACTGCCCACCCAAGTTTCCCACTCTCCGCTCCCTTCCCTGTAGCCTCTGGCCACCCTGGGCCCGCAGAGTGTGCTCTGGGTCACTCAGACAATGCACTGTTTGTTGTAAGATTCTGTCTGCGCTCTTGAAAACATTCTCTCATGAAAAGGAGCATACAATGAGAGAACAGCAGGCGGAGTGGGGTGGGGCAGGATGAAGGGAAAGAATGAACAAACCAGCACCAAGAACACCCAGCAAGTACTTACTGGGTACCCACTGTGTGCCAGGCCCAGGGCCATACTATCTCTTAGCCCTGAGTGGCTGCCGGGACGGCGTGATGAGAGCCTAGCACAGCCTTCGCCTTCTTTTCTACCAGGGCTGGGTTAATGTTTTCTTAGCAGATAAGGTGCTCTGATCTCCACTGAGTTGTGCTGTTACTACGAAGAACTCAGTGCCGAGAAGGGCTGAGGGTATGGCTCCACGGGCTTTGCCAGTCTCAACTGTACGAAACACCCTGCACCGAGGCTGGGGCGGAGTCTCATAACGCGCTACGCGTGCAGACTCCCACGGCCGGCAGTGGGTTCTCACTGGATGTGCCCTGAGAACAGAGCGCTAGGCGTGCCATTTTGGGTGAAGGCCCGAGGACCGACACGGGGTGACACGTCCTGCTGTGGACCCGGGACACCAGTGCGGCCTAGGAGCGGTTTCCGCCAGGGGACTACGTGCTCCTCTTTGCCCAGCACCTTCTGTCTCCTGACGCCTGCAGTGATGGTGGCACCCATTATCTGGCTAGAGTTCAAGACTCGTCCTGGCTTCTCCCTCCGTCTCAGCCTGAGGCTCATGCAGGCTGCAGAGGCCAGCTGAGAGTGGAATGAGCTGGGGTGAGCCGGCCCTCGTTATTTCCGGACGGCAAAAGCAAGGAGGGCCTGGGCAGGCTTTGGGCACAAGAAGGGGTGGAGAATGTATGTGTGCATGTGATGGAGAGACAAAGAATGCCCTTTGGCATTTGCCAGGAAAGCCTTTTGGAAAAACAGGGTGTGACACTGTTGCCACAGCAACCCAACCACACTAGGACTCAAACAGTATATAGTGTGACAGGGCCCTCCTGAGCTCCCCGGTTAGAACAAAAGAACTCCTCCGCAGTAACTGGCAAGTGAAGGGATATAGTCAGAAAATTAGATAAAAGTTTTCCCACAGCTTCCTTCAGTGATTTCAGGAGCCATCCTTCAGCGATTCTTTCCTAAGTCCCAGGATGATCTAAAGTAGACGACATCAACCCCACATACATATGGTGATGTGGGCGGCCACAAGGCCTCAAACCATCCTCCCAGGAAATCCATGGAGAAAGGTGCCCAGGCCCTTGGGGGCAGCTCCCAGTACTGTGGCTGCCCTTGGGGTCTACTGGGGGCATTCTAGAAGGGCAGCCGTACTCAGGATCTGAGAAGTCTACCTCGGTGACTCACCCCGTGCACATCCAAGCCAAAAACGGTCATGGTATCCGTGACGGCCAGGTACGAATCTGAGCAGGACCAGCTAGTCGGCTGGGCTTACGTAACAGTGGGGAGAGAAGACGTGCCTGGGGGGTACTGTGGGGACGGGAGGAGGCAGTGGAGTGCGCTCTAGTTCACCAGAGACACGGAGAAGCCGACTGGATTACCGCCTCAGGCCACAGTTCCAGGCATGACGAGGGGGCATCCTTTGGCTGCCTGGAGGGGACAGACTGGCCACGCGTGCTCAGTGCTGTCAAGCGGCCACAGTGTCGGAGGAACCCGGGTCAGCTGCTCTGCTTTCATTTGCTCCATTAAACGGGGGCCACCTAGGGGCCCCTAGGTGGTTCAGTCAGTTAAGTGTCCGACTCTTGGTTTCGGCTCAGGTCATGATCTCACGGTTCGTGAGTTTGAGCCCTGCATTGGGCTCTGGGCTGATGGCACACAGCTTGCTTGGGATTCTCTCTCCCTCTCTCTGTCCCTCCCCTGCTCACTCTCTCTCTCAAAATAGATAAATACACTTAAAAAAAATAATAATAATAAAAAAAATAAAGGGGTGCCTGGGTGCCTCAGTCAGTTAAGTAAGCGTCTGACTTCGGCTCAGGTCATGATCTCACTGCTCTTGAGTTCGAGCCCTGCATAGAACTCTGTGCTCACCAGCTCGGAGCCTGGAGCCTGCTTCGGATTCTGTCTCTGTCTCTCTGCCCCTTCCCTGCTCGTGCTCTGTCTCTCTCAAATAGAAAATAAAACACATAAAAATTTATTTTTAATTGCAAAAAAGAAAACAAAACCTGGAGCCACCTACATATAGGAAAAGGCTTCCCATACCAGGGGAGCAACCCGAGAGGCCTATCTCCAGAGGTATTTTATTAACAAAAGGAGCTGAGTTCAGGCGGACCTCAAGTACCACCTCCTGAGTGAGAAACAGTAGGAGCAAACAAGACTACGAGGCTCCAATACCTACTGTGGTGCACAGATTAAATTGTGGCGGTAATCCCACAATAAAATAACGTATTTACCAATAAAACGAAATTACAGATACGCTCAATCACACAGAAGGATCTCAAAACCATATGGGAAGCGAAGGAAGCCAGACAAAAAATAAGATGGCACTTTCATTTCTGTCAGTGGTTCTCAACTGGGGGCAATTACGTTCCCCCCAATCCCCAAGGGGACATTAGGCAATGTCTAGAAACGTTTTTCCTTGGCACATGTGGCAGAGGGAGGGGAGTGCCACTGGCATCCAGAAGGCCGAGGATGCTAAAACACCGGCCAGGCCCCCACAACAAGGAATTATCCGGTCCAAAAGGTCAATAGTGCTAAGGCTGAGAAATCCTGATCTTTATGAAATTCTAAAAAAGGCAAAACTGTAGTGAAGAAGGTACAACACTGCTTGCCAGAGGCCCAGGGAGGAAATCGTCTGTGAGGAGAGGTATAAGGAACATTTTGGAGCGAAGGAAATTAATTGTTTTAAACAGTAATTAATCAATGAATTTTTAAGTAAGCTCTAGGCCCAGTGTGGGACTTGAAGTCATGACTCGGAGATCAAGGGTCATACGCTCCACTGACCAATCCAGCCAGGTGTCCCTGGAGCGACAGAAGTGTTTCATGGGGCTTCTGGGTGGCTCAGTTGGTTAAGAGTCCGACTTCAGTTTAGGTCATGATCTTATAGTTCATGGGTTCGAGCCCCACATTGGGCTCTCTGCTGTCAGTGCAGAGCTGCTTCAGATCCTCTGTCCTCTCTCTCTGCCCCTCCCTTGCTCTCATGCACTCTTCTCTCTCAAAAACAAATATTAAAAAAAAAAAAAACTTTACAAAGAGGTGGATCTTAAAAAATTCTTTTAATGTTTATTTTTAAAAAATATATTTTTTTAAATGTTTATTTATTTTTGAGACAGAGAAAGACAGAGCATGAGCAGGGGAGGGGCAGAGAGAGAGGGAGGCACAGAAGCTGAAGGAAGCTTCAGGCTCTGAGCTGTCAGCACAGAGCCCGACACGGGGCTCGAACTCACAAACTGTGAGATCATGACCTGAGCCGAAGTCGGACGCTTAACCGACTGAGCCACCCAGGCGCCCCTTAATGTTTATTTTTGAGAGAGAGAGAGAGCGCATGAGCGAGCACGCACATGGGGGAGAGGCAGAGAAGAGAGGGAGACACAGAATCTGAAGCAGGCTCCAGGCTTTGAGCTGTCAGCACAGAGCCCAATGTGGGGCTTGAACTCAAACAGCAAGATCACGGCCTGAGTCAAAGTTGGATGCTCAACAGACTGAGCTGCCCAGGCACCCCTGTACAGAAGTGTTTTACAGTTTATAGGTGTTAGAGTTGATAGTTTATAGGTGACTACACGCATCTGTCAAAGTTGATCAAATGGCACCCTAAAAATTGGCAAACCTCACCCTATGTAAGCTACACCTCAACAAAACTATTTTCTTTTTAAAAAAAAATTTTTTTGAACTTTTTTATTTATTTTTGGGACAGAGAGAGACAGAGCACGAACGGGGGAGGGTCAGAGAGAGAGGGAGACACAGAATCGGAAACAGGCTCCAGGCTCCGAGCCATCAGCCCAGAGCCTGACGCGGGGCTCGAACTCACGGACCGCGAGATCGCGACCTGGCTGAAGTCGGACGCCCAACCGACTGCGCCACCCAGGCGCCCCAAAACTATTTTCACAAAACGGCAAGGAGAGAAAAGGTGGAAGTTGGGGTGGAGGTACTGATGTGCCCCCCAGTTCCACTGACTGCCTAGCACTGTGGGCAGAGCTCACTGCTGCATCGGGCTCCCGGCTGCTCTGACCTCACAGACCCCTAGCCCCCATTTCTTGGTAGTTTACAGCAGGGACTGGTGAGGCCAGGAAGGAACAGGAGACTGAGGCTCCGATCCATACATGCCCCTGTGCATTACCCACTGGGAGGAGACTGTGCTCTGCTTCCTCTGTTTGCAAAGCCAGCTGGCACGTCCCCTACACGGCCATTTTCTAAGCAGTGAACTCTGAGGTCTAGGAAAATTCTGGGTTTTATAGGATTTGAAAGACTCCTACTGTGTTCATCACACACAACACTCAGCGCTAAAGGCAGAATCCTGCTGAGGGTTGAGGCTGCTTATTGAGGGTTCCTTCCTACCCAATCCTTGCTCAGAGAACAAATGTAATGGGGTAATTTTCATCCTTTTAGTTAGGAACACAGGACAGGTTTCCACCTCCCATATCCCGTGAGAGGATCCTGTCCAAAAAAAGGATGGGCTCGAGGGCCTGCAGGCCACAAAGCCTCCATCTGGAAGCACAGGGGAAGGTTCCGTAGGCTGCCTTTGAAGCAGAACCCCTGCTTTGTGAAGATTAAAAGAGCAGGCAGGGAGAGATGGTCACAGTTAACCACACGGAGGGAGGGTCGCCCTCTCCATGACGTTTGCACAGGCTTTGGCAGAGCTGTTACAAAGTCCATGACCAAACTGACAGAGTCGAGGTACTTTCTAAAAAAGGATTAAGAGACCAGAGTTAGCATAGGGACTGGGATGCCACTTTTCGGAAACAAAACTGCCCTGCCCCACAAGCCAAAAGGGTCTTGGACTCTGGGGCTACGAGGCATGTTCCCTGCTGGGGACAGAGCAAAGTGCCAGCAGAGGCCACATATTTGCTTCTTGAGTACATGAATATGCCAGCAAAGCGGGGAGGGGGCGTACAAGGACAGAGGACAAGCCTAGGGCACAACTGGAACGAGCTCCCAGCTGAAAGGGGCCCTAAATCCATCTTGAAAACACTGGCAACTGACCACAGCCCAGTGAAATGCACCATGAATATGCTTTTCAAAGAAGAATTGTTCCCTGGGCGTCTTACTCAGACATCTTAGGAAATGTCAAAGGCCCTGGGAGAGCACATGAAGAGACCAGGCTCTCAGCAGAACGGCTGCCTTGGCTGAAGCAGAGAGAAGCCCCATGCAGGGGTAGGCCCTGCATGGCTGGAAGCCAGTTTGCTCCGGGCAAGGCTCAGGAATCCACCTCCGAGGCTCCCCCTGGGGTACTCACCAACTAATTCCTGAGGATCTCGCTTTTCTACTTCTGGGTTATCCTGCAGAAGAGAAACAAATACAAGGAGGTAAGCCCGGGGCTCCTGACCCACACAGTTACTTTCTTCACTGAAACCACTCAGGATTTTCAGGGAGGAGAAAAGGTAAAAGCAACACAAAGAACCTAAGAGTGAGCCGATGCTTTGGCGGCCTTCTGGGACCCCTGGACCTCCTAATCCCCCTTTATCAGAGCAGCCAAGATGCTCTGGATGCCTGCTTCAGGCTCTCCTCCGCGGCCCCCAGTGGGGACCAATATCCCCCAATGCCAAGCAGAGCCAATGCCAGCCTTCGTCACCTGTACACCTGGACCCTGCCCGCTGTCTCCCCTGGGGCCTGGTCAGCCATCCCAGAACACTGCCACCCCTACCCAGTACTGAGGAAGCAAGAGGTGGCAACTTTGTAACATGAGAATCCCAAGACTGAAGCACAAAAGACTACCTGCTCCCAAGAGATTTTTCCTACTTTCAGTCTAAGGAAAAAAGAGAGACTTTATCATAACGGGCTAGCTTGTGGAACCCTGGAGCAGGCATGTACTGCGCCTTTAACAAGCGACTGAACCAGGCCCCCAGAAGGGCCCTAGCACGGAGGCAGCTTCTCTCTTGGCTCACCTCTTGGCTCTTTACAATGGCTTTGTATCTCTCCAAAGAAAAGCATTCTCTGATCCTTAGTGCAAACTTCCGCCCTGCAACGCCCACTTCTACAGGTCCTTCAGTGCTGGCCGAGTGCAGAAACTTAAGAGCAAAGGTTTCTTATCAGACGTTTTGCTGGACTTGCTCTGTATTTCACTGCTCAGAGTAAGTGCTTCATTTAAGCCTGATCAACCTGGAGAAGGCGAAGGTCCCAGCCTCTGAAACAAGCCTGGGCAGGGTGGGGAGGAAGGCCGACCCTTGATTCCACTGCCCCAAATGTCCAACAGCAACAACATACCTGTCTTCCCCGTCTCTGGGGAAACCTGGCCCCTCACACACGCTCGGATCAGGGGCCTCAAGTGCACGATATGCTAATGATCACAGTGGCAGAAAAACTGCGCTCGGGGGAAGCTATTGGAGCTCATTTCTTTTCTCTTTGGTTGGTGGGGCAGGAGGTGTCTAAGACAGTAACGACTCTGGAACAAAATGGGCACATGGAGTCAGCAGCAGGGCTCTGGGTACTTCACTTCCGGGAAGAAATGTTACAGCAAGTTAACATTTCAGAAAGGAAGATGCCAGAAGCCCTCCCATGCAATGGCTCTGTGCTAAGAATGGTAGTTCTTAGCCCCCTTCCCCAAAAAGTCTCTCCTGATTCTGGGAAAGGCCCAAACCCCCTCACTCTTCTGAACACTGCAGCTATTCATTCGACCGAAACAGGCATAGCGTCCAGGCCAGGCTGCTTAGCAACCTGTCTCCTCCAGCTACTCACCCCCTGCCAGTCAGGTGGGCAAAGAGGAGGCAGGCCTGAGCTAGGGAACAGAAGGGTTGGGAGGCCGCCTGGAAGACTGCCATGCCGAATTCAGGTTGGTCATCAATCAGCTGCTCTACAGAGAGTGCCCGTCTCCAGGGGCCCCACAACAATCCCTTTGTAGCAGTGACTCCGGAGGAACCAATGTTAAAAGAGTGTGGCAGCAACAAAACGTGGGGCTGTAAAAGGTCCTTAAATTTTCCCTCTAGGGGACAGCTTTCTGGGTACTAATTGTGGGAAAATATCAATTGGGTACATCCTACCTCCCCTCCGTGGCCAGTTGGCTGGTCATCCAAGGACTGACCGTTAACTATTCAAAGGCTCCCTGGGGGCTCCTTCCCAAAGCACCGCAGGGCGCCAGCCCCTCAGCCAGCCCCGCCCGAGGAAGGAGGCACGATATCCACGATATCCACGTGGGAATGCTACCGGGGCTACTCCAGAGGCACAGGAAGTTAGTCACCAAACATGAAGTGTCTCTTGTAAGAGGAAAATACTTGTTTACCCGAAGGCTCCTTGGGCAGGGTGAAAGGCTGTCAGCCACTGCGGCCTCCTAAAGCTCGTGCCCCCAGCAATGGGAGGGACGGGGATTCCCACGTTTCACAAGGTTCTTGCCTGGCTGAGCTGAGGCTGCTGAGTCAGGTCTCAGGCAGAAAACCAAAGATGGAGCAAAGTCACCAGCGGGGAGGTATCCCTTCATCTCTCAGACTTTCCTTTTTTGGCTTAGTTCCTCATTCCTCAAATCGATCATTTTACACAAATACAAAAAGGAATAAAGTTGATACTGGGTTTCCACTTGCTAACTAGTCTAGTCTTTTGCTTTTTTAACGTTACAACACGCATGTGCGCATGCACACACATACACGGATGGGGTGTGTCCGGAGTGTACCTGGAGCCCCATGGAGCTATGGGCTCTTGCTCAACCCCAAACTCGGCATCCCCAGGGACAACCCCCTCCCCGCAGTGGAATTCAGCCCCGTGATCCCCCCAAACCAAGTACCAACCTATGAACCATCGATCTAACTCAAGTGCAAGATTCTCTGGCCTTAAGAGAATCAAGTTTATAAAGTGACAACATAAACGAGCCACCATAGACTGGAAGCCATGTAGTTCTGCACAAAGTTCTCCTGGAAAGACTTTGGAAACTGGTTGTTCAGATCCCTCCTCCATGTCACAGACATTGGTGGGACTCCTAAGGCCCTGGACGATGAGACCACGGGAATCTGTGCCTCCTGGTGGCCACATCTTGTTAGGCTTTAGAATATAATTCTTCTTTCCTCAGACACAAATAAGCTGGGTTGTGAGCCTTGCTGAGCTCCCGGACACGTGTCACTGTGCAAAGGTTCCCCCAAAGAAGAAAGCCACCAAGCCAGGTTCTTCTGGATCCTAAAGCAGTTTAACCCCACATCCTGCCCTGAGCATAAGGAGGCTTGATTAAGTTCCACAATAAAGGGCCTGGAGCCACAGTCTCACGGGTTCTTCAAAGGGGGATGATTCCAGGACTTCAAACAATGCTGAAGGAAGGTCAGCAAGGAAGGAGAGTTGGGGTGTCTGGTGAGACCACGGAGGATGGCTGTCAAATACCCCAAAGACGCATAAATTTCAGGACCATTTACGCTCAACTGTCCATTGAAGCAAGTTTCATCCAATCAAAGCAGCCTCAGGGGAAGACAGGACTGAGGGCAGAGGGTGGTCCACACTTGAGATGAAGACCCAGAGAGGCACCCTCCTACCAGACATGCCTCAGATACCAGGAATTCAGTACAAAACGAACCAAACACCCATGCTAGTTACCCTGGCAGCCAGCCAAGAAAACCATTTGATGAAGCATTTAAGACAGAGCTAAGGAGAGAGATGGAAGGTCCACATTATTAAACTGCCAGCCGTTCAAGACCGCAGTTTTAAAAAATTGGCTATAGGTTCTCACTATGCCCTTAAGGAGGCAGGAAGGGAACAGTTAGGATATAAGTAAAAAGCAACAAGAAACCACTGTTCCTTTTCTTGCCCCAAAGCGGTGTGTTGGAGCGCACAGGGGGTGCCTGTCTTGACTTGTATGAATCCAACCCTCTGGCCTCCAGGTGGATATTCCCAGTTGGTTTAAGTCATGAACTCAGCCAGATCTATGCACCACACTGTTGTCTGAGTCAGCTGGGAGGCATGGAACCCACAGCCCAGAGACCTGGACAGACCTGCATACAGGAGAGCTTGGCCCCCAGACTCAGCAGGCTGAGAGGATTCCCCCCCGTTCACTAGGCAGGCAAAAACAAAGCATCTCACCTAGCAGCTCCTGGGAAAAAAGGCCAGGTAAACACTTCAGCGCTCCAGTTCAAGTCCAATTAAGACAAAAAGAAAAATGAAACAAAACGCATAGCTTCTGAAGAAGCCAAGTGAGACCACGGGAAAGGCACGAAAGGAAGGCTGAGCTGGTCAAAGAAACAAATGCTGAGGCAAGGCCTCACCTCCCGACTGTCCACACCCATCCAGCCTCCCCAGGCTTCACCTGAGCCTAAAGCCTCACTAGGGCGCAGGACATGAAGTGGCCTTGACGGGCCAGGGATGGCCCCGAAGAACAATGATCTGAACCTGCCAATTTTGGTTCCTTAATCAATTATGTCTGAGACCTGTAAGAACGCAGCAGCCACAACAGGGGCCTCGTTCTCAGGGACTGTAGAGTCTGGAATGTGGTTCCCCTGCAGAGAATACAAAAAAGTCCAGCCATCCAGAAACTATGACTGGAGCAGAGGAAGGAAGTAGAAACAATATGGCTCCATGACACGGGATAAGCTGCCATTTGAGCTGGGAGGATTTGCTCAGCAGAGAAGTACCAGATCCTGGAGGTTTATTTACAGCCAACAACACTTCGTCAATCCTTCCCGAGCCAGCCCCACAAAGCACGCTCAAAGGTCCAGCGTCCAACTGGAGACAAAGCAACGCGGCCTCCAGCAGCTGGATTCTGCCAAATCTAAATGTTGCTTTTTTTGCCCCAGCTTTGGAAGCATCAGGCACAGAGGAAGTACTCTGAACAGAGGGCAGAGGGCAGTCTCTCCGTGCTGCTGGGGGAAGAACGCTACGGACTACATTTTCTGATAGATGATGTAATCCTACATCTTAAAAGCAGGTGGCAGCTGGGGAGACAGATTAATAAAACAACGCCTTCTAAATCTTCTCTTCTCTCAGACCTGGCACTTCCCAAGTAGTTATTAAGTCTTAGTGAGATCTCACTTAAAAATGACTCCTCACTGGGGCGCCTGGGTGGTTCAGTCAGTTAAGTCTGACTCTTAATTTCAGGTTAGGTCATGATCTCATGGTTCACGAGTTCGAGCCCCGTGTCAGGCTCTGCACTGAGAGTGCAGAGCCTGCTTGGGAACCTCTCTCCCTCCTTCTCTTTCTCTGCCTCTCTCTGTCTCAGAATAAATAAAACTAAAAAAAAAAAAAAAAAAAGTTTCTTTATGTGGCCTGAGGCCCTGGGAGACTCCCAACAGGCCTTTTCAGCCTCCTTCTCCTCCTAGCACAGAGCCGGAGCAGGGCCCAGGTAAAGGCCCTCCCTGGAACACCTCCTCCCCACTGTTGCTGAAAGTAAGCCCTATTCAGACCTCAGTCCTCGGCTCAAGGAAGCCTTTATCTGCCCCACCCGCACCGGGCCAATGAGGACCTTGCTCTATTCTGGGCTCTTACTCACTGTCTTAGTTATCACTGTGTCCCTAGCACCTGCAGGTTAGTGCCCTGCCCACAACAGGTGCTCAAACACTGATGAAACGTGCGTGTGCGCGCGTGCGCACACACACACATGTACAAAGACATACTCTCCTTTCTAAGTGGCCAGTGGTCCATTTTTCAGCCCAGGTTAGGTGTTTCACAGTCACCTTCAGCTGCAGTGCTGTCCCCCTAGACTCCAGTTAGGCCCCAGTCAGCTCCAACGTGCAACTCAATGTCGGAAAGGGAGGCAGCAGGACAGGAACTAAGAAGGGGCCAGACGTGTGATACAAGGCTGATGACAGGCAGAAGGAAGAAGGTGGTGGGGGCATCAATACTGAATTAAAAAAACCCTTAAATCTAGCTTGTCGCTCCCAATCCTGAAACAAAAGACAGAATTACTGTAGAGTTAGTCCGTTTATTTGTTCCACAAATAATCGATTGAGCCTTTATTATGTACCAGGCAACGGGCCAAACCCTGGGGATACGATGTGAACACAACCCGATCTTGGGGAGAAATTCTGGGTGTTCCGCTAAGTACTTCAACGAAACATCACTTCACTGTCACCACAGCCCCATGAAGTGTGAGTGGACAACGCTGCGGCTTCAGATATGACTAGTGGGCCCAGGAAGCCCCCCTGACGGCATCAAACTGACACACGCGTGGGAGTCAGCTCAGGTGCCGAGAAAGCAGCAACGCTGGAACTTTTGTCAAAACACCTCCAAGCTGTAGGAAAAAAGTTACTGTGGTTTGACAGACAAGGGTGGGGCGTGCTGAGGGCTGTCAGTAATCTCCAGGCTCAGCAGAAGTCACCGAGCCCCAGGCTGCAAGGAGATAGCCCTCCATGGCACGGATGTCCAGCGTCCGTGCCCTGTTTTACCCCCCACCCCACACAGGGGAGCCTTCGAGAAAGCCGGTCGCCAGCACGTTTCCTTTAGGTGTATCCTGTTGGCCAGGACTGGGTCACTGCCACGGCACACTGCCTACCTGGGGATGGAGACACTCAATTTATCAGAAAAATGGGCGCAAGTTGGTGGGGTCACTTGGGGTCCAACAGGCTCACCTTCACCCCCAGCTCACCGATGGGAAAGACTCAGTTCCCCAAGCAGAGGTTTCTACAGGAAAGGGTGAAAGAGGCACCCGCTCAGACAAATGAAGCCAGCCCTAGAACTGGCCTCGTAGACTGAAGAGGGAACGGTTTCTTCTGAAACATCGAGCTCAACAAAGCCGACACTGCTGTGTGGTGTGATGCTCTGCCACGTGGAACCAACCAGACTTCGATGTCAACGCAAGGCTCTGGCCAGCAGCCATCTCCAAAGGGGAGCCTTTGTTATCTGACTATCCCAAGTGTAATCTCACATTTGAGTCAAGACGTGAAGATTCTGGGTTTGTTGAAAGTTGCAGAAGATGTTCAGAGAGGGCCATTCCATTCCTCTCTTAACACCTACGGTGTCTGGGTAGGCTTGTGCTTAGGTACAGAGGTGACCTCACATCAAGACTTTGAATTAAGCCTTCAGTGGTGGGCCAGGGTGCACTTTTTTCTGAAAGGTTTTCCACAAAAACAGTGTCTCTGTGCTTCAGGTTGTTATCTGGGGGCAGGGGTGGGAGGACTTGGAGCCAGCCAAGACAAAGGGAAACAGCTTTGTGAGACTGGGGACAGAAAAGTGAAGTCTTTGTGACACATAACACGGCCACCAAATCACAACGGCACTATCCTGCTTGAGAGGTCAGCCACCAAACTGAGGTGTGAGATTAAGATATAAGGCAAAAGTTACTGAGATATCAGAAAGCCAGGAGATTAGAAATGCAAACTGGTCTCCATCCACACACTGGCAGGAACAGGAATGAACCATCTACGGGGCTAAAAGGAAAGCCAGTATCTTTCAGGCACTGCTTAGAAAAAATGTACCTAACTCCAAAGTTAGGAATGCAAATGAGCAAACTTCTACTGAACACTGAACCCAGAAATTGCACAGCAGTATTTCAGGAGACAAGGATCAGAAAACAGAAGGAAGGTGGGAAGTGCTGGATCCCGAAGGGCGGGCAGCTTGCTTTCTGCATCAGAGAATTTTTCAAAAAGATAAATCTTGACTAGGGAAGGAGGCACCCAGCCACACCTTGGTTAGTAATCCATGGCATGTGGGCCCGAAGGGGAGAACGATGTTGGGGCTTGCATGGCCGAAGGCGGGCCGACCGGGCATGCGCAGGCCCCGGCTGCAGAACCACAAGGAGCGGGGTGAGGCTGCTGGGAGTCTGATCCTCAGGTGACTAGGAGCGAGTGCAGTCAAGAGGGCCCTGCTGGCAGTTCGGTGGAGCCGAGAGGGGAGGGCAGAGGGAGACTAATGGCCGTTCCCCTCTGCCGGAGATCACTTGCAGCGATTCCCTTTCTACCAGCAGTGTTCAGCTTAAGATGCAGCCAGGCCTTCTTTGGAAGGCAGCTCGACACAGGACCTAGCCTGGAATTCTTTCAGTCTGGACAACAAAAGAGCTACTTCCATAGCGCGCACCCTCCTCCTCTCCCAACCTCAGTCGTGTCTGCTTCTTGTATCAGGTCACCACTTAGAACCACAGACCCCGGCTGGGAGCGTGTACTGGGGGGTGTTCTCCTCAGCATGGAAATTCTGTTGTCTCCCACCTGTGCAAGGGCGACCCTAGCTTGATTAAAGAAGGCCATCTGGCCATTCATCGGGATGAGAACGAGGAAACGTGAAATGTTAAGAAGGCTTGAGCATTCTCAGCAGTTCAAAGGTCACATTACAACTTCCAGCAAGAAGAGTGGATGGCTCCCAATCCAGCAATGGTCAAGGGCCATTTCCTTCTCTGGTCCTGGGTGAGTCATGCTGTAACATTTTTTTCTAATCAGCACTCAAAAGCATTATGGGGTACATATGGGAGGCAGCACACAGGAGAAGGTAGGATAACAAAACCAAGATGGAGGGACCAAGTACACATTCTCGCTCACACACCTTAAACAACAGAATTCACTAAAAACTAACATACGTTATCCAAATCTCCCAGTAACCTCACGAGGCAGATGTTATTATTCCCATCTTACAGATGACTAAACCGAGGCAAAGCACAACAAAGCAGCTTCTTGCCCAGGAAGTGGCAATGCTGGGACCCAAACCCAAGTCTGTCTGACTCTAAAGCCTAGTCATAACTGCTTCCCAACTTCTGATCTCCTTCTCGACTAAGAGGCGGCAGATAATGACAGTTTCTAGGAAGCCTCTGGTTCAACCACCGGGGAAGCCAACATCAAAGACCAAGAAGGAAAAATACCTCTTCAGGGATGACTCTGTAGCAGGTCACAGGGCAAACGAAGTGTTAAGCTCTCAACTTAAGGGGAAGACAGCCAGAAGTTATTACCTTTTAACTATAACGATCAGGGCCAACAGCTCCAGAGGCCCTACTGCTCCAGTGAGTAATGTCTGAGTTGATCTGAATGGAACAACTGGTCCTGAAAACTTAATCATACAACCAAGTGGGTGCCACCACCCTTGTCCTTAGCCTAGGGACTTCCTGGGTGCTGACAGAAGGAATGTTACCAAATCCTGACTACCACTAAGCCCTCATCCTGTACCGGGTGAACAATCGTGATGACTGTAATGGGAACTCATTATTCCTTCTGACCCACGTAAAGAGCACGGCATGTATTCCGTCCACCAGAGTCTAACTGGAAAGAAACCACTTACATGGTATTTTATTCGATAGTAGCTACAAGTACTTTTATTGCTACTGTAATGTACTAACTCTGGTTTTATTCTATCTAGCTCCACGGGAATTGACGTGAAAAAGTGTGCTGATGGGGTGCCTGGGTGGCTCAGTCAGTTGAATGTCCAACTTTTGATATTGGATCGGGTTGTGATCTCAGTCGTGAAATCAAGCCCTACATCAGGCTCCGCGTGGGGCCTGCTTGGGATCCTCTCTGCTCCTCCCCTGCTCGTGCTCTCTCAAAATAAATAAGTAAACATAAAAAAAAAAAAAGTGTAGGGGTGCCTGGGTGGCTCAGTCGGTTAAGCTACCGACTTTGGCTCAGATCATGATCTCGTGGTTCTTGAGTTCGAGCCCTGCATCGGGCTCTGTGCTAACAGCTCAGAGAATGGAGCCTGCTACGGATTCTCTCTCTGCCCCTCACCCACTCACACTCTGTCTCTCTCTTGCTCTCCCTCTCAGAAGTAAATAAGCTTACAAAAAAAAAAAAAAGAGTGTTTTAATGACTGGTCTCACTTCTAGAAAAAAAGTTGGTGGATTGCAACCTTTCCTTACTATTCCCGTTTAAAGGTATTTAGAAAATTACAAAAAAACAAAAACCTTTTTCTTTTAGCAGTTTCACTGAGATATAACTCACATCCCACACAATTTTTAAGTGGTTAGCTTTTTTGAAAAAGGTTTTTTAAAAAATGTTTATTTTTGAGAGAGAAAGCATGCGCACATGAGCAGGGGAGGGGCAGAGAGAGGGAGACAGAAGATCTGAAGCTAGCTCCACGCTGTGAGCGCATAGCCCCATGGGGGCTCAAACTTACAAACTGACTGTGAGATCATGACCTGAGCTAAAAGTCGGCAGCTTAACTGATTGAGCCATCTAGGTGACCCTTTAAGTGTTTAGTTTTTTTTTTTTTTAATTTTCAAAGTATTTATGTATGTATGTACGTATGTATGTATTTGGGAGAGACAGAGACAGCACAAGTAGGGAAGAGGCAGAGACAGAGAGGAAGAGAGAATCTCAAGCAAGCTCCAAGCTGTCAGCACAGAGCCTGACATAGGGCTCGAACCCATGGAACCATGAGATCATGACCTGAGCTGAACTGTGAGCTGGACGCTCAACCACCTGAGCCACGCAGGCACCCCTAAGTGTTTAGCTTTTAATTTTTCAGTTATGTCCTGCTATTATAATTGCTCAGACTGTAACAACACAGAAAACATTTAATATTCAGATAGAAACATATGTACGCTATCATACGGACAAACAAAAAGATGGAAGAAGGAAAATGGGACACCTGTTAGAGGACTGTGGAATTAGATGATATTTTTTTCAAAATTTTCAATTCTTGCTATGATAATAATTTGACAATAAAATCAAAACAAACCCCTGATAAGGTAGCCACCAGAAAAACAGGACCATGCAATTCTTTCCAAGTCAAAGAACTCTAAGAAAAAGCCCAAGTTTATGCTCTAACAGATAACCTTCGGTGTACCATCCTGAAAAATAATTCTCAGTAGGCCATTCCACAAGTGTGGGTTCTCCCAGAGCTCACCCAGCAAAGGCACACGATGACCCACGCGTGAAGGCTACAAAGGGACTCGTGGATCCTTTACCACACCATACAACCCGCCCCTCTGGGTGTCCTTCATGATGAACAGAACCCTATGCTGCTTGCTTATGAAAAGCCTGAGCATCTCCCTCTCTGATTTCAAAGTCCTGGAGGTTGAGTGAACACGCTCAAAGCCCAAAGGGGAAAACGTGTGCTGCGGCAGTCCTGAAGAAGCTGGCACATGTTCCAGAGCCTCTTTCCTTACATGGTTGATACAGAGAATCGAGGGTTTCAACCGGAAGTGCTGCCCACGTGCAACTGCCGGCAGGCTCCTGAAAGTTCTCCGAAAAACATCAGTGGTCTGTAACGAATTCGTCGGAAACAAGCTCCCTGGGCAGTTTTCAGTCCGCAGGCGTAGCATTCTGAAACTTGCAAAGATCAGTAACAATGCTGGGTAGGGGGAGAGGCTGGAGAAGAGAAGCAGCGGGAGAGTACGGAGTCAGCTCTACCCCAAAGCAGATCCTTCCTCTAGACTGCAAGCCAATTAATAACACTTGGCGACTGAGACACTTGACCTTCTTAAAGGAATTCAAGTGTGTTATGTACAGTCACCAAAGGTGAGACCCACTTACTTGGCCGAGCCAAGGTCTCTGGGGAGGGTAAGTGAGGACTCATCAAGTCCCTCTGCTCTGGAACTCAGAGACGATCTACCAACACAGTCCCTAAACTGCCATCAAGGCACCCCCAGGGAGCTACAGCAAATTCACAAAGGTGCACACAACATGAAATTTCAAGGAAAACACAGCATTACTCAACATCTATCAGATACCACACAAATTCATGTGTATTTTTTCAAGTGGCTATCAAATTCTGAGGATTGTCGTGTTGATTCTTTAGAGCTAATTGTTAGGTATTTCTTTTGGCCTATGAATTCATTCGTTTTTTTTTTTTTTTTTTTTTTTTTTTTTTAAGATTTATTTATAAGTAATCTCTACACCCAACATGGGGCTTGAACTCATAAACCGGAGATCAAGAATCACACGCTCCACTGACTGAGCCACGGGGCACCCCTGGCCTAGGAGTTCTGTGAAAAATTCCTGAGACGCCAAGGGTGCTACGAACTGAGAAAATGTGGCAACTTCTGACATACAGGATGAGGACATCTGACCCGACTCAGTTTTGCCTAAAAGGCCAAGGAGTGCCAACAACTGCATTTTAGATTGTGAAAAACACGGCCTTGTGCACCCTTTCTTGTAGCTATCACATCACCTGGTAAAGCGGGCATCAGAGATGAGCCGAGGGCAGCCGAAGCTATGTGCCTGTGGTCCCACAGCTGGAGGGAAGCCAAGCCTGTGCTCGACCCAGGTCTTCTGGGTCCAAGTCCACTAGCCTGGCTCGAAGGTGTGAACTCACATTTCTGCACTAATTTCGGGGTCCAAGAATCTCAAAAATGTTTTTTCTTAACTAGGATTATGCATGCACATCTTTTAAAAAATGCCGGAACCACTTCTCCCCCACCCGATGCCACCTTCTTGACCCAGAGAGGCTATTTTGTTTTGACAGATGTTTGCTCTTTGGGCCAAGAGGATTCCTTCCCTGGGTCAAAGCTGGGACTGCAACACCTCAGGGAGGCCGGCATTCCCACCCCACATAGCGAAGCCAGCCCTCCCAGTTAGCTGGCAACGGGCCGCTCCAGCTTTCCCGTGCCAGGTCATCAATGCCCGTGTTTGTTTTCAAAGGAAGGGTGTGTCAGAGACAGTAAGCCAGTGGAAATACCTTCATCCACAGGAACTGTGGGAGTGGGGAAAAAAATAAACAAGGGAAAACGTTCCAGGGCAACCGAGGTAGAACACAGACAAAGGAGAGTGGGAAAAGGAAGCCCATATGCCAAGGGCAAACAGATGGAGGAAACACTTAAGCCATCTGGCACCCCTGTCCCTGCATGAAAGAGCTGAACAGAGGTCTGCCACTTCCGCTCTGACTTTTTCTAGGACAGCAGTGCCACCTTCTGTTGAGTAGTCCGATCTGAGTCGGGTTGCTTACTGAGGAGGTAAGACCAGAAAATTGAAGTTAGAGGAAAAGACGTGACGGAACAGAAGTGTCGAAGCATTCTGCCTCCTGTGGAATGCTCAGCCACCTTCTTTTCTCTAGTTAAGGGCAAACTCAGCCACCCAGAGCGCAATCCCTCCTCCTCAGGTGGATGGATCAGGACCAAAGGCTCTCTCTAGAGGTGGGTCTGGAGTTATCATTTCTTTTCTTCTTTAAGTAGGCTTTACACCCAGCACAGAGCCCAAGACGGGGCTTGAACTCATGATCCTGAGATCAAGACCTGAGCTGAGATCAAGAGCTGGATGCTTACCTGAGACTGAGCCACCCAGGCACCCCGGGAGTTATCCCTTCTTACTCAACCCCCCAAAAATTTGTCTTGAAAAAGGTCCAGAAACAGGGAGCTCACTACCTTAAAAAACAGCTCAGCCCACGTTTGGTCAGAGATGACAAAAAGCTCTTCGTTATGTGAAGACAAACGCGGTCCCTGTAATTCTTCTGTATGTTGCTTCAAGTTCAGCCCGTGGCTTCCACCTCCCCTCCCCCCAAACAACAGATACACTGCAGGCTCCTCCCTGGTTGCCTCTCCCAGCTCCTAAGCCTTTCATGTGATGTGGTTTCCAGTCCCCTCACCTTCATGATTGCTCTCCTCTGAGTGCATTCCAGTTTCCAAATGCGGAATTCGATATTCCCACACAAGCCCAATGACAGGGTGACCAGCCTGGGAAGCAAGCATAGGTCACTGCAGTGAATGCTCCTGAACATGGACATGCCAACACTATTAAGCTAATCACCAACTCAGGTTTACTCAGTTAACTCACGTACAATGAATGAGGCAGATTTTCTTAAGATGCCTGTTTTTGGGGCGCCTGCGTGGCTCAGTTGGTTAAGCGACTGACTCTCGATTTCGGCTCAGGCCACGCTCTCACAGTTTGTGAGTTCAAGCCCCGTGTTGGGCTCTGCGCAGACAGTGCAGAGCCTGCTTCGGATTCTCTGTCTCCTCTCTCTGCCCCTCCCTCACACTCTCTCTCAAAAATAAATGTTAAAAAAAAAAAAAAAAAAAAAAAGCCTATTTCCCAGGTGGCAAACTCTGAGGTTAAGGGACTTCTCCAAGGAGAGCTGGAAATTCAGATTCAGGTCTATGACTCCAGAACCTTAACTTCCACCCCACAGGGGCTGTCTCGTCTTACTCTGGATATGCTACCCCCCTCACGGCAGCTCAAGGTCCCGCAGGGCTGACAGCTCACTGGACACTTACAGAGCAGTGGAAATAGTCACCAAACAACTACTTAGTATGACTGACCCAAGATTCTGGCTTCTGAAGAAGAGTGGTTCTCAAAGTTGATCTGTGGACCCCTGGAGGTCTGTAAGGTCAAAACTACTTTCCTAGTACTAAGACATCACTTGCCTTTTTCACTGTTCCACGCTGGCAGGAGCAATGGGGGGCAACTGCTGGCCTTTTAGAACAAATCAAGGCAGCTGCACTGAGTTTTGGCCGTAGGGACACTCTCAGTTACCAAAAAAGCCAATTTCACTTAAAAATATCGTTGGTGCTGGGGTGCCTGGGTGGCTTAGTCGGTTAAGCCTCTGACTTCGGCTCAGGTCATGACCTCAGGGTTCCTGAGTTCAAGCCCCACATCGGGCTCCGTGCTGTCAGGGCAGAGCCCGCCTCGGATTCTCTGTCCCCTCTCTCTCTGCCCCTTCCCCGCTGGTTCTCTCCCTCTCTCTCAAAATAAATACAGTTTAAAAATATATATATACATATAGCCTTGGGGAAGCAGTAAAAATGATTCGCCTTATTAAGTCTTGACCTTTGAGCACAAATTTAATTATTATTATTTTTTTGCATTTTGTGTGATGACACGAGAGGTCCCATAAACACCTCTGCTGCTCACTGAGGTCCAATGGTTACCTCAAGGAAAAGCACTTAAGTGAGGGAGTTACAAGGTGATCTAGTTGCTTTCTTCACGGAATGCCATTTTTACTTGAAAGAATGACGGTGCTTAGTCAGATTTGAGTAACTGGCAGACGGTTCCTAAAAAAATGAAGCAATTCAAGATCTCAAGTAAAAACTAGCATCTTAGAAAATGTATACATCCCCACTGGGAGCAGACAGCTTTCCAATACTTAATGGCTTGTCCGATGAGATAGGTAATGTCATTAACAAATATAATTTTTTGGATATTATAAGACAAAATGCATCACTGGAGATCTCAGTGAACCGACATCTTCCATGTCACCAGTGCCGGAGGATGCAATACCAGTGTGGCCAAAAGAGCCACTGAGAGTGCAAGGCAGACCCGTGGAGGTTAATGAAGCCGACTACAGAAAGTTCACGGAGAAGGGTTCACATCCTACAGTGCAGCTAATTTTTAGGAAACCACTGCCTGTTGAGTTCTGATCTAGTATCAAAGAAGAAGATTCACAATCACCTAAAGGGCTATTAAGATACTTGTCCTCTTTCTAATGCCCTGTGTGTGAAGCCAGATTTTCTTCAACTACTTCAACCAAAACAACGCACTGCAATAGACTGAATGCAGAAGCACTTAAGAGAACCTAGCTGGCTGTCCGTTAAACTGGATGTTAGACCTTTAGGAGACCCAATGCCTGTCTTTGTGTTTTCAGTTTCAGTTTCTTTGGTTTCAGCAATATTTTTTGTTAAAATGTGACTTATATTAACATGTAATGGATTTAATTATTTCAAAATAATAAATATCTGGGGCACCTGGGTGGCTCAGTTAAGTGTACGACTTGGTTTTGGCTCAAGTCATGATCTCACAATTTGTGAGTTCGAGCCCCACATCCGGCTCTGTGCTGACAGTGTGGAACCTGCTTGGGATTCTCTCTCTTCCTCTCTGTCCCTTCCCTGCTCACTCTATGTCTCTCAAAATAAATAAATAAACCTTAAAAAAATATTTAAGGGGCGCCTGGATGGCTCAGTCGGTTAAGTGTTCCACTTCGGCTCAGGTCATGATCTCGCGGTCCGTGAGTTCGAGCCCCGCATCAGGCTCTGTGCTGACAGCTCGGAGCCTGGATGCTGCTTTGGATTCTGTGTCTGCCTCTCTCTCTGCCCCTGCCTCACTCATGCTCTGTCTCTGTCTCTCTCAAGAATAAACATTAAAAAAATATTTAGAAATTTTCTCAATTAAAAAAAATTTAATGTTATTTAATCTCTCAAAAATAAACATTAAAAATACTTAAAAATTTTCTCAAGTTAAAAAAAAAAATGTTATTTTTGAGAGAGAGAGACAGAGCACGAGTGAGGCAGGGGCAGAAACAGGGGCAGACACAGAATCCAAAGCACCATCCAGGCTCCAAGCTGTTGTCACAGAGCCTGATGTGGGGCTTGAACCCATGGACCGCGAGATCACGACCTGAGCCGAAGCTGGACGCTTAACCGAATGAGCCACCCAGGCATCCCAAATGTTTCTCAATTTTAAATGAAGTGATACTCTTTGGGATCCTCAGCTTTTAATTGTGTAAAGGCACCAAAATGTTTTGAGAACTGCTGTAGTAAAAAATCAAAAGCAGATTTTAAAAAGCCAAGGCAGTTGGGGTGCCTGGTGGCTCAGTCGGTTAAGCGTCTGAATCTTGATTTCAGCTCAGGTTATGACCTCACAGTTCATAGTTAAGGCCTTGTTGGGCTCCGCACTGAGAGTGCAGAATCTGCTTGGGATTCTCTCTCCCCTTCTCCCTTTGCCCCCGCCCCCCTCGCTTTCACTCTCTCTCTCAAAATAAATAAAAAAGAAAAAAGAAAAAAGAAAAAAAAAAAAAAAGGCCAAGGCAGGAAGGAGTGCCATCTGGTGGAAAAGACAGTTATGACATCAATCCATTCACAACCAAAATAAATGACACCCCTAATCCATCCTGGTGACATATTCTTATTGTTAGAAATTTCACATACCGAAGGCAGAAATACTCAAAATTCAAGATGTGGAAGATAAAAATATTGTTAAAAGCCAATTAAATGCGCCAGAAAAGATCCGGAGTAGAGGGAGGGTTGGGAGGCATTTGAGGTCTAGGCCACTACCTCAAGATAGTCTGATGCCAGTTCAGGGCAAGAGAGGAAGCCAACGCCAGGACTAAGGCATGGGAGCACAGAAGATTCATGCTGGGGACTGTTTTTAGTCCTTGGAGATGCCACTAACACTCATGATTTTTGGACTTGAGGATCTCTGAGCGGGAGAGCTCTGTCTGACCCCTTCCACACTCAGCCTCCAAAAGAACTATGTCAAGCTACTGTGAGAGTAGGTTCTGTCCTGTTCTCCAAGGGCTCCCTAAGAACAAGAACTGTCTCAGAAAGCTTTTCATTCTACAAGCAGACTAAAAGTTCAAATGACTGAATGAAATACAGTAAAGCACATCAGTCAAGGGGTTAAGTATAAACGTGTCTTTCCAACCTTCATGTGGTTCCAAGAAAGACTGAGCAGAAGACACATCAACAAACTTCCCAATTCTGTCCACCTCACCCCCAGCCCTGGCTGTTCTTCCTCATTCCCAGGGGATTTGCTGTTTTTTCCAGAAGGGCTGACAGTAAAGTACCTGCACCTTTCTCTCCAGCCAACTTCCCCAGGAGGCCTTTGAGCCTTTTGCCTCCCTTCCCTCCACACTGAAGCCCCAGCACTTGGCAGCTCCTCGGGTTCACTTCACGCGTGGGCTCTAAAGGCCCACACACTCCCAACTACTAAGACAGAGGATTCCTGCTACTACTGGCCATTTTCCTTCTGCGAGCCCAAGCAGAGGTATGGCCACCTGTGATCCAGGCCACACGTCCACCCTCCTGCTCGTAGTGCTTGCGTGAGTTAAGCCCGGGTTCCTTACTTGGCACAGAAAGGAGTGACATTTGCTGTGCCTAGGGCTCAATATTCTCTTCTTTCTGCATGCTGATGCCCAAACTTCCTTTCCTGGTGAAATGTGTTATCTGCATCATCCACAACTTTTCACGGGTTTTATTCCAATGGTCGCCACAGTTCTATCCAAACACAGAACCAGTTCAAATTTGAACTGTATTTTTGGACATACTACCATTTTGATTACAATTTGGGACCATTTTCTAGAGTTTCACTACGTTGCCTTGAAGGCTTCAGTTGGTTTCAAAGCAGTTTTTAATCACAAAAGTCGGCCCATGTTTCCCAGGCCTAGAGTGATGGAATTAAGACTTCCTCTTTGAAAGAGAAATGTTTCCTAAAGACCGCGTTCTTAACAAGCACAGTTATACTGATGCCCAGTGCATAGCACAGTAAGCCTACTTGCGGGGGACGGGGAATGAGATCTTAGCCATCATCACAATAGGTCAGGGAGCATGACAGGAAATGTCTTTAATTACTCTGAGCTGCTACTGGGAAGGAACTATCAGAAGGATACACCCCGAAAGACCATTCTGTTTACCCAAGAGTGGATGGGTACCAGCCGGAGGAAGTAAGAGTTAGGTGCAGCTTCTCCAACAGCTGGGGAGACCTCACTTTGACCTAGATGACTAAAGAGTACAAATGGCAGCCCTTAGGGCTTCCTGATTCTAGAAATATTCCCACGTCTAACCCACCTGCAGGGACAGTGACCCCACCAAGCTCACCTGGCTGTAGAGCACAGGCAGGTGGCTACACTCAGCCAGGCCTCTCCCCTTTCTAGTCTGGAGATAAGGCACTATCTGTGCTTCTGGAAATCCAAACTGCCTCAGGACTTCCTCATTCCATGGTGACCTCCAGGCTTCTTTAGAAAGCTAGTTTCATCCCAGAATATTTACACGTGGTTGCAGGGTGTGTTAGTGGGGCCAATCTTGACCAGACACAGGAACTGAGACATAATGTTACAATGCCTTGTTCGCATCCAGCCACCCCACCACAGCCAACACCAAATACCTTTGGGTCATCAGCCTCAGGTTTTTCAGTCTCTGAATCGTCATCTTCCTACAAGACAAAGAATTTAGAGGATTAAGCTTAAAGGAGTGGGCCTGAGGGTTCTCACATGCATAACTAGGGGCTGGAATAACTTACCCAGCCTGGGCCATCCCGCCAAGAACCCCTCCCCTGCCCTATGACCCAGAACTAGATAGAGAAAGAGAAGGGGAGAAGGAGATGTTCCGGGGGTGGGGAGGGAGGACATTAGCAGCTCAAAGTCGTTACTCCAGCAGTGTCACAGTCTACAGCGATGAAAATGCCCGAGATTAAAAATCACATATATAAAAATGGAAAAAGGCGGTCATGTTTCAGAAAAGAAGACCAGGCCCCACAGGATAAAAAGGGCACAGTGTTTTCAATGAAGTATCAATTATTTAAAACCAGGAACGTGAACCTTTCTTCCTTCTTTGACTTTCACACACACAAATACATTGGACTCAGATCTACCGTGACACTGTTCACGGTCGGAGTGCCATGACCCACGTATAACTACACCCCGGCACTCCAGCCCAGGAACATTCACAGCTACATGAACAGCAGGAAGACAGGCATCAAATGACCAGGGCAAGTGACCCAGGGAAGGACTAAAGAGCAACAGCCAGCCTTTCCTGGGTCTCAGCTGAGCAGACCCTGCCTCCATCCAGGCTCTCACAGAACTGCCACTGACCCGTTCTCCCCAGTCTTGTTCCTGATCCAAACAGCTTGCCTGACACAAAGCACCATGTGAACAAGGCATTCTCCAAAGCGTGCACTGGCCTCACACAAGCTAGCCCACCATTCCACTGAATGCCAGTGAAGGTCAACGATCAGCTACCCTATTAGGTAGCTATATCCACATCTGCTCCCAGAACACCCCAATGCACAAAAGCCTTTTAAGTTAACACCCAGGAAAAAAAATTAAGTTTCATTTGAAATTGCTTTTTTCAATCGAGCTACACCTTAACCCAAGCATAAATAGCGCCCCAGATGTTAACATAAACATCACCCGCGAGACTCGAACAGATTATACTGATGAGTTTGAGACTGAATTGTCCTGTCAGGTGCCAGTGAGTCCAAGGGTTTAAATGCAATCTCCATGATTTCCTTAAAATGAAATCAGTCACACCAAATAATCAGAGAAGTAGCTCAGCCAAAGACAATCACATTTTAGAACGTCTATACTGGAATTTGATGAGAGGACTTTACTAGGATATGAAATAAAGTGTAAATATGATGAAAATTCTAAGCAAAGCCAATGTGGAACAACACTTCAGAAACACATCATGCAAAATTATTGAAGAAAACAGTTATGGTGTTAAGCCAGTATGTGTGCATGTGAGAAAGTCAGGAAAAGAAAACAATTTACAAAGCTTTTCTAAACAATTTTTTAGTCAATTCTGAATTATCAGCATTAATGGTGGGGCTAAGGGCACGAAAATATCTTCCAAAAGAGCATCAAATACAAAACGCATTTTTGTTTCATTAGAAAGCATTTTAACGCGAACAATTACATATCAATGCATAAGAAAGCTTTCAAACAAATAATAAAGTACACTGTTTCAATTAACGGTGTTGCTAAAGAGCCAGACTCTATATCCAGATTTCACTTAGTATATCTTTGTGCTAAGCCCCCGCTTGAACCCTTGTTTTCTCTCTCCTTTTAAATTCTGGCTCATGAGGTTCAGGTGATAGTATATCAACAGGCTTTCCGGTTAATTAAGACAGCTTTCTTTGTTGCCAGAACATATTAAATGTCAGGCAAGATTTGTGCTCAAGAACCAAAGGCACTCTGATAAAAAGTGCCAAGTAAGATGCCAAGAAAGAAGTTCAGAAGGATCAAACCAAAAATAAAAAGCTAAACAGTTTTCCTTCCTCATCTTTTTAATAAGCTGAAAGATTTAAACCAAGATTAAAAATAACGCAGAGGTTTTTGCAGATATAAATAACAAATCGGTCAGGAGGAATGTGTTGTCACAAATGGAAAAAATTATCTTAGCAAAGAAAATGAACACGAAACATTCTTTGATATCTGGGTTAAACAGAATAGTCCACTGTCTTTTCCCCCCAATTTCAATTCAAAAGTTAATACAAAATGGCCCAGATGAAAACAAATTTCGTTTTCAGTTTTCAACTGATACCAAACAAAAAAAAGGGGGGGAGGAGGGGAAGAGGGGGAAATGACGTTGGCCATGGAATGGAACACTGTCGGTACAGTTGAGAAAGTTTCTGACAAACGAAATGGTGCTTCGAACAACTCTGGATTTGGGAAGAGACTGACTTACCGACTGTTTGCTATTCTCATCCTCCTCCTCTTCATAACCATCTTCATCACCTCCAAGGCGAGAAAAGTCATCCTCTCCATAGGCCTCAGATACTAAGCCACCTTTTTCCTCTGAAAGAGGGAAAAAGAAAAATGAATAAATGCATACAAAAATGAAAGACAACCTTTCAGTGGTTTGAATGGCCAGAACTCTCTCTGAAGATCAAAGGGGAGCCTAAATCTCCCGTGAATAGGCCCAGAAACTGCCTTCAGAAAGAGCACAACAGATAAAGTCATTAAAAGAACATGGAAGAAAACCAACTACTAAACCCTTTCTCTCATGCTTTTCTTTTTTTAAGTTTATTTATTTTGAGAGTCAGGGTGGAGGAGGGGCAGAGGGAGAGAACCCCAGGCAGGCTTTGTGCTGTCAGCGCAGAGCCTGATGCAGGGCTCAAGCTCATGAACCGTGAGATCGTGACCTGAGCTGAAACCAAGAGTTGGATCCTTAACCGACTGAGCCACCCAGGCACCCCCTTTCTCTCATGCTTCTAATCCACCTCTTCAGTATGACAACTGAAGGCTTCTCTTCTCTGAACTATTACTGCACATTGTTTAAAAACCTCTTTATCTTAACTTTTTTTAAATTTATTTTTTCTTTAGGGTGAGAGACAGCAAGGGAGGGGCAGAAGGAGAGAGAATCTTAAGCTTACACAGGGCTCGAGCTTATGACCCTGATACCATGACCTGAGCTGAAATCAAGAGTAGATGCTTAATCGACTGAGCCACTCAGGGGCCTGGAAAACCTTTTTTTTTTTTTTTAATTAAAAAAATTTTTCTTAAATGTTTTTATTTATTTTTGAGACAGAGAGACAGAGCATGAGCAGGGGAGGGGCAGAGTGAGGGAGACACAGAATCCAAAGCAGGCTCCAGGCTCTGAGCTGTCAGCACAGAGCCCGACGCGGGGCTCGAACCCACGTACCATGAGATCATGACCTGAGTCGAAGTCGGGTGCTTAACCGACTGAGCCACCCAGGCGCCCCTGGAAAACCTCTTTTGATATGTGTATCTCTACCTTGTATCCGAGGCACCAGAACTTGTCTTCTTATACAAGATAAAGACTCTGTTGCCATCATTTTTGTGTTCTTTAGGAACAGGAATTTTAACTGGGGGCACTGAGAGGAGTTCCCAATCATACCTACTTGAGAAGCAAAGTCTTCTATGTTTAAACCAAAACAAACAACAACAAGAAAAATACAAAATGCTACAATTACTGGGAAACCACCAGAGAACCTCTTGACTGGAAGAGGGCATGCAAAACTGAGAGAAGCTAACCTCCAGATGAGGAAAGGAAGTCCCAGATATGTTAGGTAGCTTGCTGCCCTTTCTATGATGCCAAAGAAATCTGTTCCCATTTCCTAACATTGTGATTCTCAACCTGAGTAGGGCAACAAAATCACTGATGGGCTTCAACAGCCTACAAAGTACTGGAATCACTGAAGAGTATTAAAAAGCTACAAAATGCCCAGATCCTACCCCAAATCTACAAATTACTCTCGCCAGCGAGACCAGATTTTTAAAAGGTCCAGTATGAGCCTAGGGCACATTCCTAATGCAAAGTTATAAACTTAACAAGACACAACCTTTACCACCCTCCAGGTACGTTCTACGCATCGCTCCCCCCATTACACAACGAGCCCAGAAGGAACAGGTGGTGGATCCGTAGCTTTGGATCCTCTCCATCTTTCGCCCATCCCTATGCCCAACACGATGCCCGGCATGGAGAAGACTTTCATTAAGTTACGGCAGAATAACCGAATCAACGGAAGGAGATGGTCCATTCTTACTCCAGGGCGTCCACTCTGTCCCAACCAGGGTCTCGATCGCGCTTCGGGGCTCCGGGGCTCCGGGGCCCGATACCTGGGGCACAATGACCATCTCTTCCCCTCCCGCCCTGCTAGGTGAGCAGCTTTCCGAGCAGACACCTGATTCTCCCCTTCCAGCTCCCTACTCAGGCCTCACCAGCCGCGCTGCCCGCTGTTTCGACGCCAGCCTCGCCGTCGGACTCGGGCTCTGAATCTTCCGCGTAAACTGCCAGAGACGACAGAACATTCTTCTTCCCCGCCATCTTACTCCCGGCGCGCCTCAGTCTTATGACTCAAAGAAGCCGACTTCCGTGCGGAAAGGCGACTTTTTCCTATCCCAGGAGAACCCGCGTCGGTTCCTGACCAGAAACCAATCAAAACGGCCGTTTCTTGGCCTGGCCCCGCCCCTCCCGCCAGGCTGCCGTGACATCATCACTGCGCGACGGATGTAAGGTTGTGTGGGTTTTAGCTGACACTGAATCCCCAGCCTTTTGGCTTCTGAGTTTGGGGTGGTATATGGGGGTCTTCGAGTAGCTCCCGACCAGCGGGCAGCAGCGGCCCGGCAAGAGTCCTTCGCTCCGGGGTGGCCCACCGCCAGCTCTGATATCTTGGGGTGAAGAGAGGGAGGGTTCGGCTGGGGAAGGGAGAAAAGAGCTAACGGGGGTTTAACAGAGGAAGAAAAGCGATGAGCTCTCTCCTCCAGGAGGTGGGAAGAAGGGGTCGGGGTAGAATTGCCGTGATAGCAGCACTTATAAAAGGAGCAGAAGGTGGATCTTAGAAAAACAATTCCATCTTCTCCAAAGGATTCCAAAGACATTTGTGTTTCTTCTCGTGATCTGATTTCTAGCTCCGTGCCATACCGCGGAATAGCATAGTTCAATGTTTTTTATTTTCCTCAGCATAGAAGTGGACATGTTAATTGCCCAGGAATATGTTGCTTGAGGGTGTTCACCTGGAGCTATGTTACTTGGAAATAATATACTGCTTGGGAGTAATAAAGCAAATTTTACTTAGAGAAAAATAAGCAGTATTTTAAAAGCAGAACAGGGGGTTTTCATCGCAACCATATGCCTTAACTTTTGGCCACTGTCTGTCGCTAAGATGAGCACCCACCCTTCTTTTGACCCTGAACGTCGAGTCCGGAGCACGTTGAAGAAGGTCTTTGGGTTTGACTCTTTTAAGACACCATTACAGGAGAGTGCGACCATGGCTGTAGTGAAAGGTAACATTGCTAAAACTACCTGTGTTTACATTTGTGCTGGCTATACTGTAGCATTGCCATGGAGGGTGCCAACACTCTTTCTGACCCTTCCTACCTCCCCACTCTTGGTCCATAATTATTGCTGGAAATCTTGTAGATTTGTCACTTTTAAGCGGTTTTATTGGCAGAATCACCCAGCTGTTCTGGTTCTTACATTTCATAGCTAGAGCTGCAGATTGTCTTTGAAAGCAGTTCATAGATTTCAGTTCATGTTCGTTTGTGTGTAGGCAGTAGTGGGAGTGGCAGGAATGGCCTAATCCAGTCTTTGACCTTCTAAACCCTTTGTTGAAGATTGAGTGGTCTCCGTCCCAAATAGAGAAGGAAGGAGTAATAATATTATAAATCTGATACATATTGACAATGGAGGTTATCAAGAGGGTAGTAACAATGTAACATTAATTACATTGTAACGTTTATAAGCAAGTCTTTTTTTAATTTTTAAAAACGTTTTATTTATTTTTGAGAGAGAGAGAGAGAGAGAGAGAGAGAGCAAGTGGGGGAGGGGCAGAGAAAGAGGGAGACACAGAATCTGAAGCAGGTTCCAGGCTCTGAGCTGTCAGTACAGAGCCTGATGCGGGGCTCGAACCCACAAACTGTGACCTGAGCCAAAGTTGGACGCTTACCTGACTGAGCCACCCAGGCGTCCCTATGCAAAAGTCTTCTAAGTGATGTGGCTTCCATGTCTCCACAGGTATACCCACTCCATCTAGAAGTATTCAACTTTCATGGCTGTTTAATTCAATCATCCATATCCCAACAGACTCAGACTTTTCACCCTTATGGTTGTCATTGCCATTACTAGAAATGGTTTGTGCCCATTTCCAAATCTCTCTGGATCTCTGCCCTTAGCACAAGAAAGATGGGAAGGAAATTAGCATTATTACCTTTACATGTGCCACTCTGCTAGGCGCTTTCCCTACAGTCTCATTTAGTTTTCAGCAGCCTTGACAAGGAAAAAGATAAAAGGCAGGAAGCATTTAGATATCATTATCTTGCATTTTTTCAGGTGACAAGGATGTGTTTGTGTGCATGCCCACAGGGGCAGGAAAATCCCTCTGCTATCAGCTTCCTGCTGTGTTGGCCAAAGGCATCACCATTGTAATCTCTCCACTCATTGCTTTGATTCAGGTGAGCCTTAGGGGAATGAAGATAGTAACCCAAAAAGTTTAGGGGAAGGTGGGCCTTTTTGTTTGTTTGGTTTTGGTTTTGGTTTGGTTTGGTTTTCCCGCTGGGAATGTCATGTCTCATTTGTTTGGTCTTTTGCCTTTTATTTCCTTTGATTTGCCTATTTCCCTTTCTATGTCGGGTTTCTGAATTGTCCAAATGTGTCATCATCGCCACTAGTGCATACCACTCTGGCAGGTTATGAATGAGTTTTCTGTATTTTGATGGCCCAGAGCCTCTCCTTCGTTACCTTTCACCCAGAGGAGTGTGGAAATGTATCTGTATACACATAGACACTGTGTCATGTACACACATGGGCACTCTTGACAGGATAGAAGATGCAGACGGGTAGAGAGCTAAAATGATATAAACTGATTGGGATGTTGTCAGCATCTGCTCTGCCCCTCTGGCTATATTTAAGGCTTGCAGATGGGCTGATAGAATCAGAAATGAGGAAGTGTGGCTATGTGGTTAAGAGTCATCCACCATGAAGAGAAACGGAATAACAGTGCTTTGTGCTTTGTGAGTTTCACGAGGTCTCAGGCTTTGTGCTAAGTGCCTTACGTGCATTCGCTTCACCTTTGCAGTGTAAAATTTCACTTAATGCTAACAACTATCCTATTAGATAGTTACCAGTTTTACAAGAGGGAGGGATGGGGAGAGAGAGAGAGAACTGAGTCTCAGAGGCTAAGAGCCAGTCAAAGAGCATGTGGCGATTAAGTGAGCCAGGAATGAGCCAGGTCTGTCTGTCTCCAGAGCCTGTGCTGTCACCCAATTCACCCTCTGAACTTTTTGTATGCAGAGAGAAGACCTTGGAGGTTGGGGGGAGGGCATTTATGGCTGGGAAATGCCCAGTGAGTCAAGATGACATTTACCACTGTGTCCTCCCCTCTGTGGCCTGTTTCCCTTCTACCCTCAGGACCAGGTGGACCACTTGCTGGCCCTGAAGGTACGAGTGAGTTCTCTGAACTCAAAGCTCTCAGCACAGGAAAAGAAGGAGCTGCTCTCGGACCTGGAGCAAGAAAAGCCACAGACCAAACTTCTGTACATCACACCGGAGATGGCGGCTTCAGCCTCCTTCCAGCCTACCCTGAACTCACTGCTGTCCCGCCACCTGCTCTCCTACCTGGTGGTGGATGAAGCTCATTGCGTTTCCCAGTGGGGGCATGACTTCCGTCCTGACTACTTGCGTCTGGGTACCCTCCGTTCCCGCCTGGCACATGCCCCTTGTGTGGCTCTGACTGCCACAGCCACCCCACAGGTCCAAGAGGATGTGTTTGCTGCCCTGCACCTGAAGCAACCGGTTGCCACTTTCAAGACTCCCTGCTTTCGGGCCAACCTCTTCTATGATGTGCAGTTCAAAGAACTGCTTTCTGATCCCTATGGAAACCTGAAGGACTTCTGTCTTAAGGCTCTTGGACAGAAGACTGCTAAAGGGGTGAGGGCCCTGAGGGTGGGGGGGGGGGGGAGAGGGGGGGCCAAGATGCCTCGAGAGCCCCGAGCTGGTATCTTGCAGTGTAGAGGTGGATGTTGGTTTTCTGGGACCTTTGCTTTTTCTCGCTGCTTTAGCCAGAACTAGCTGCCGCCTCTTAAAACTTGTACTCTGAGAGTTGTTCCTTTGGTTTCCTGGCATTATTCCTCTTAATGGAGTCCCCTTGTCCTGACATTCTCCTGTGGGAGGTGAGCAGCCAACCCTGAGTGAGGCCTTTGCAGACGTATCCAAGGCTTCAGGACAAGAAGCAGAGGAGTTAGATGGGTTATGGTTTTGAGCTGCTTGATTACAAAGTGGCAGAGCCCTGCTGGTGGCCTGCCTCAGAGGAGCCTGTGAGACTGACATGAGAAAGAGGGAAACCTTCTTCTTCTTCTTTTTTTAAAGTTTATTTACTTTTGAGAGAGAGAGAGAGAGAGAGAGAGAGAGAGAGAGAGAGAGAGAGAGAAGGGGAAGGACAGAGAGAGAGGGGGAGAAAGAGAATCCCAAGCAGTCTCTGTGAAGCAGGCTCTGAGGGGCTCGAACTCACGAACTGTGAGATCATGACCTGAGCTGAAATCAAGAGTCAGATGCTTAACCAACTGAGTCACCCAGGCACTCCAGAGCAAAAGCTTCTTTTAAAGCAGTCCACAATATAATGGGCAGATTGTTCTTTCTTCTCAATGCTGTCTTCCCATGTCTCCTCATTCAGTCACTCTCTGGCTGCGGCATTGTCTACTGCAGGACCAGAGAGGCTTGCGAGCAGCTGGCAACAGAGCTCAGTTACAGGGGTGTGAATGCCAAGGCATACCACGCAGGTAAGGGGCGCCTGGGCCATGTGCTCCTCTTCCCTCTCAGAGGCCTCTCAGTGGGTCTCTTGTTCTTTAAAGATCCTGAATAATCAGATGGTCCGTCATCTTTTTCCAGATACCCAGACAGAGCTAAAGCAATTCACTTACGTCCACAAAAAGGAGTCTAGACACAAATAAGATCTAAAATGAGGACTGTGACTCCTGAAGTCCTTTTCTCACCCTGAGCCCTCCCAGCAGCAAGTGATGAGTTTTTCTAAGTCTAGGTATTGGTGTTGTAGAGAGAGAGCACAGGTTTTAAAGGCCAGTGGACTGAGGTTTGAATCTTGACTTAACACTTACTGAGCACTGTGTGCCACACAGCTGGTAAGTGATGGACTGAAGGTGTGTGTGCAGCACCCAGGGCAGGGTCAAGCCCAAGGTAGATCCCAAGGAAGATGTGGGTTCCCTCTGACACCTTGCCCTCATTTACAGGGCTGAAGCCTTCTGAGAGAACATTGGTGCAGAACGACTGGATGGAGGAGAAGGTTCCTGTCATTGTTGCAACCATTAGTTTTGGAATGGGAGTGGATAAAGCCAATGTCAGGTGAGGGATGCTTCTTGCCTTTCTTTCCCAGTCAAGGCCCTGGCTCAGGTGGGTTGCCTGGTGCTGTGCCTCAAGGAGCAAGTCCATAGGCTCCTTCTAGGGCCCCAGGAGAGAGTCCCTGGTGCACAGCCCACATGGTGACAGGTGCTGTGCAGCCTACTCCCAGGTGACTGCATCGCAGGGTTCTGTCATCCCCCAGGAGAGGGCGGCACACAGGCCATCAGGCCCATCCGTAATGCAGCATGTGCATCTAGCACATGGTCCCTGTGAGGGGGTGGAATGAACTGTCTTAAGCTGCTCCCTGTGGGATATCAAAGTCAGTGTCTTATTCCCAGCCTTCCTTGTTACTGCTTTTCGACAGTCTAGAAGAGATGGGTGGGGCTCACCCCAGCCAGCCTTCTAGTACCACCCTGGCAACTCTTGGGGAGTCTTTATCTCTAGCCCCCCCAACCTTCCAGAGACATTTTGTGCTACAGCCTAAAGCCGTCTGCTCTCATTAACACCAACAATAATGCTTTGTATGATGTACAGAGCACTTGGGCATACATGATCTCATTAAGACTCACAGGGACTCTGAGTTGGTCAGTGGAGGAATGAGTCTGTGCCCTTACATTTGAGAGAACACAGGCTTTGGAATCTGAGTTTGGACCCTGGGGCTGCGGTGGCTTGTTGGGGGCCAATTTTGAAGTCAGGCACCCCTAGGCCCAAATCTTAACCCCTGCTGTCCCCTTGCTATTTGACCTTGTATACATTTTCCTGAATCTCAAGTTCATTGTCTATAAAACAGGGTTACCTCACCTTATAGTAACTGTAAAATTAAATGAGACAAATGGGTAAACTGGCTCATAGTAGGTGTTTAATAATATCATCCCTTTCTCTCTTCAAAGAGGTTAAAGGATTACTCGAGGTTGGGCAGCTCATTAGTGGCCTACTCTTGTTGCTTTAAGCCCAGTGCTTTTGCCTCTGGGCCTCTGTGAGTGTTTTTGGTTTCTCATGTGCTGGAATTGCCCCCCTTAACTCTGCTGTGGCCTCTAACCTGAGCCGTTCCACGGCCAGGAGGCCTGCTGATGGGGTGCAGGGGTCTTGGCCACATTTACTTGGAAGCTGCTAGCCTCCCTGCTCCTGGTCACTGTGGAGACCTCTTCCCCTCGTCTCTTCTGCCACAGCTCATGCCGCTCATCCCTTTGGATCCTACAGGTTTGTTGCCCACTGGAATATTGCCAAGTCTATGGCTGGGTACTACCAAGAGTCTGGCCGGGCTGGCAGGGATGGGAAGCCTTCCTGGTGCCGTCTCTATTACTCCAGGAATGACAGGGACCAAGTCAGTTTTCTGATCAGAAAGGAAGTCGCAAAACTCCAGGTAGGTCCTGGGCAGCCTGGACCCTTTTCATCCAAACCCCCCACTCTCCAGTTTCATGTAGCTTATTATTATTTTTTTTTTCAACGTTTATTTATTTTGGGGACAGAGAGAGACAGAGCGTGAACGGGGGAGGGGCAGAGAGAGAGGGAGACACAGAATCGGAAACAGGCTCCAGGCTCTGAGCCATCAGCCCAGAGCCTGACGCGGGGCTCGAACTCCCGGACCGCGAGATCGTGACCTGGCTGAAGTCGGACGCTCAACCGACTGCGCCACCCAGGCACCCCTCATGTAGCTTATTTTTGAACCCAGGTAGAGCTTGTGTAAGCTACAGGGGTGCTCCTGGGGTTAGAAGGTATAGCGGGGGGTGGGGGTGGGGGTGGGGGAATGGTATACTGGTGAATAGACAGCTTGCAACAGCTAGGTTAGACCTTTCCATTTATATGTGCAGTCTTTTGTGTGCCTGTTATTTTACATAGTCAAGATCAATCCTGCTTTAATTAGCATTGTTACACAAGCATTTTCCCATATTGTTGAAAGTTCTTTGTTTTTGTTCTCAGTTGTTTTGTTTTGTTTTGTTTTACGGGTTGTACACGTTTTGCACAGAGCCTAGAAATAGATCCAAGTACATAAGTGAGCTTGATGTATGAGAGGTGGCATTATAAATCAACAGGAGAAGGATGAACTGTTGAATGATTGGTGCTGGAAAAAGAGAAGATCAGATACTTATTTCCTCTACCATACACATATAAGTTATGGGTGGATTAAAGAATTCAAAAAAAAGCTGTAAAATTGGGGGAAAATATCTTTGTTCCTTTGACAAAGGGAAGAGCATGTCAAGATTTTAAAAGTGGAGACTATGAAGGAAGATGTGATCTGTTTGACTCAATTCAAACTAAAAATTTCCATGTAACGAGAGATACCACCAACAAAGTGAAAAAAATGATCCATTGTCGGAGAGGAGATTTGCAACATACATAATTGACTGAATACACAGAGAAGTCCTACAGGTAAATCTGTAAAAGGCAGACAACTGCAGAGCAAAACATGTGAATTTCACAAAAAGAGGAAACCAGGGTATCTAACAAAGGTATAAAGACTCGCTCAACCTCCCTTAGGAATCAGAGAAATGCAAAGGAGATGGGCTGTCGCTTTATGCCTGTCACACTGGCAAAAACGTGCGACATCTGTATAATCACTGCGGGCGAGGATGTGGGGAAAGGGGAACGCATGATGTCAGGAAGATGAACTGGTATGGCTGCTTTGAAGAGAGACGAGGTGATACATATATCGAGAGGGTACTGGTGCTCTGTGAGTCAGTTATTCCACTTCTAGGTAGACAAGTTGTCATGTGTACAAGGATGTACGTGTACAAGGCCATACAGGGATGTTTGCTGCAACTCCCTCATAATGAACTCTTTCTTCCTCCTTAGGGTATGGGATAAATAGGCTTAGTCACACAGTGGAATAGTCTAGAGCAGTTGAAAATGACACAGTAAATCTGCATTAATCAACATGGATAAAGTCACCCAAAGCATAATTTGTGAGGCTACAAATGGCTACATGTAAACTTTCCTCATAAGAACTGTGGGACCCAAGTACTTCTGTCTGATGTCTACCAAATGACAGTAAGAGGACAAAAATATATATAAACCCACAGGGACAAGGGGAACAAAAGACAAGATACCAGCAGGTAGAAATATCAACAGATGTCTGTCTAGAAAACCCCAGACTCTACTGGAAATCTATTAGAATTCATAAGGAAACCTGGCAAAGTGGCTGAACGAAAGGGAAATACTTTAAAAAGCCTAGCTTTTCTCCACATTACCATGAATATCTAGGAGTGGAAATGAAAAAATATTTAGTTTGCAAAAATGAAACTTATAAAATACCTAGAAGTAAATGTTACAGGCCGTTAACAAGAGACATTTTTTTTTTTAAAGCTTCTCATGTGCTTTTGATGTATAGCCAGGGAGGAGGACTACTGATTTGAAGAAAACTGGTATCTCATTGAAAGAAAACAAGCTCTGAGCAGGTACCAAAAGTGAGTGAGAAGTATAAAACTGTCAGTTCTCCTCACAGTTAATATAAATGAAGTTCCAGTTGAAATCCCAAAAGACTTCTGTTGGGAAGTAGAATCTTAGAATTTGTATGAAAGAATCAGAGCCCAAGAACAGCCAGGAAAAGTCTTAAGAGCAAGAATGGTGAAGGCGACGAGCTTAACCCAGTGTCAGAACATGCTGGGATGCGGCTATAACCAAATCCATGTAGTAGACTAAAGCGGTAGCACAGACAAGAGAATTAGACATAAGTCCCAGAATGGGGCGCCTGGGTGGCTCAGGTTAAGCGTCTGAGTTGGTTAAGCGTCTGAGTCTTGATTGCAGCTCAGGTCGTGATCTCACAGTTTGTGGGTTTGAACCCCATGTGCTGACAGTTCAGAGCTTGCCTGGGATTCTCTCTCCCTCTCTCTTTACCCCTCCCCCACTCACATGCTCTGTCTCTCAAATAAATAAACTTAAAAAAAAATTACTTTTATGTTTGATACAGTTTTCCTTCCTTCCTTCCTTTCTGTAGAGAGAGCAAGCCAGCAGGGGAAAGGAGCAGAGGGAGAGAGAGTCTTAAGCAAGCTCTATGCTCAGCGCGGAGCCTGATGCAGGGCTCAGTCCCACGGTCATACCTGAGCTGAAATCAGCCGCCACATGCTCAGCCAACTAAGCCACCCAGGTACCCTGCATCCGACTCGACTTAAGTTCAGGTCATGATCTAACGGTTGTGGGATCAAGCCCTGCATCAGGCTCCGTGCTGAGTGCGAAACCTGCTTAAGATTCTCTCTCTCACTCCCTCTGCCTCTCTTCCCCACTTGTGCACGCTCTCTCTCTAAAAAAAAAAAAAAAAAAATTAATGTTAAAGATGAAAGAAATGAGTCCCAAAATATGTGAGAGTTTAATATTTGATGAAGCCGATAGTTCAGTTTAATGGAAAACAAAGGGATTGGCTAGTGGGTGGTGCTGACATCCCTCTGGAGTAAAATAGAAGTGCTCCATTTGGCACCTTATATAGAAGGCAGATTAAGGACCTACATGTAAAAAATAAACAATATTTTACAAGAGACTTTATTCCAGTGTGTAACCTTAGGCTTGAAATAGTTTTGTACTGAAAATTAGAAACTCAGAAATCTATCTTAAAAAAAAAGTATTTTAACTGAAGTTCTTGAACTTCTGTAAATCCTCAACCCGTGAAAAAGAATGTATGTGGCAAAAGATACCATAAACAAAGCCCGCAGATAAACAGATCTGGAAAACTAGTTACTGTAAAACCCATACCAGAGGTTGAAGTTGAGGATAAATGGAGAGCTTTCACCAACTAACAGGAAGAAGCAAAGTGTATGAAAGCAAGTTCCCAGAAAAGCTCAGCCAAACGGCACATCCAGAGATGTTCAAATTCAATAATAATCAGGTAAATGCAAATTAAAGTGACACACTTGTGAAAGGGCTCTAACACTTGTTGCTTGGGGCATGTGCAGGAGAGGGCTTGCACTTTGCCAGGAGAAAAAGGAAGTGTTTGCAGTCTTGGGGGAAGCACTCTAGGAGTATTATTACTCTTTAACATACAGGTACCCTTGACCCCAGATACCCTGTTTCTGGGATCAGATCACCTGAAATAAAAGTGGCAATGCACAGGCTCATGGGCTCAAGGGCCTGTGTGGTAGCATTGGTCATGAGGACTGCAGCTGGGGAAAAATTAAATACCCAGCCACAAGCAGTGATGAAATTATAGTACATGCTCACTATGGGGCCATAGACATAGCTGAGGGCCCAGGAGAGCTCGTATCTTGCTTTAAAAAAAACAACAACGTTTCCCGTGCACCCCAGTGTTTACAGCAGCAATGTTTACAGTCAACAATAGCCAAAGTGTGGCCCAAATGTCCACTGACTGATGAATGGATAAAGAAGATGTATTTTTTATTTTTTATTAAAAAAATTTTTTTTTAACGTTTATTCATTTTTTGATAGAGAAAGACACAGAGCTTGAGTGGGGGAGGGACAGAGAGAGAAGGAGACCCAGAATCCGAAGCAAGCCCCAGGCTCTGAACTGACAGGACAGAGCCTGACGCAGGGCTCGAACTCATGGACCGTGAGATCATGACCTGAGCTGAAGTCGGACGCTTAACCGACTGAGCCACCCAGGCGCCCCAGAAGATGTGGTATTTATATACAGTGGAATATTACTTGGAAATCAAAAATAATAAATGTTGCCATTTACAACAATGTGAATGGAACTAGAGTGTATTATGCTAAGCAAAATAAGTCAGAGAAAGATAAATGCCGTATGATTTCACTCACATGTGGAATTTAAGAAATACAACAGATGAACATAGGGGAAGGGAAGGAAAAAATAAGATAAAAAGAGAGAGGGAGGCCATGAGAATCTTAAATACGGAAAACAGGGTTGCTGGAGAGGTGCTGGGTGGGGGGATGGGCTAAATAGAAGATGGGCATTAAGGAGGCCCTTGGGATGAGCGCTGGGTGTTACATGTTAGTGATGAATCACTAAATTCTACTCCTGAAACCATTATTACACTCTGTGTCAAGTAAGTTAGATTTAAATAAAATTTTTTTTAAATTTGTGAAAACAAACCCCATTATAAATAACAGTAAAATGTTGAAACTACTATTAAAAAGCAAAAAAAAAAAAAAAAGTCACAAGGTAAATCATGTTTATGATTTGGCATTGTAGATTTGCTTATTCTGTATCTGCTCTGTTGAAATGTAAATTCCATGAGCGCAGGGACCTTTAGTTTCCTGTGTATCTGTAATGCCCAGGTCAGTGCTGGGAACATGGTAAATGCATGATAAATGTTTTTTGAATAGATAAATAAATGAATAAATGGGGAGGGAAGGTGAATGCAAGTAGGGATTGGGAAGGAAGGGGCTTTGCAAGGACCAAGAATGATACTTTGCCATGAACAAAGGGGGTGTGATTAACTTGTCCCTTTTATCTGAAATTCAAATTAGACAAGGAAAAGATTTAGTAAGGTGATTGGGTATAAGGTATTTATTTAAAACTTATACAGTGAGTTATAAGAACTCACACTAGACTCATTATTAAGACATTTGAGTCAAAGAGAAGATCAGAAAGCTCCCAGAGAGGTGATATGTGGGGGACTGGGGGCCAGAACAGCACCAGTTTTCTCCATCATCATACCAGAAATGAGAAACTATGAGGCAGTGTCTTCCAACCTAGAAAATAAGCTGTTTCCAACCTAGAATTTCCTACTCAGCCAGCCAGTTTAGTGTGAAGGCAGGTTAAAGACATTTTTGACTTCCGGTTTGCTAAGCAGAGGCTGGAAGTGTTTGTTTTTAGAAGCTCTGGGAATAGAAGGGTGTTGATAATGGTGGGGGGGGGTGGGGGGTGTTACGGAAGTGCTCAGATTCTCAAGGCTGTGCAGGGATTTAACTGCCACCATATCAATCAGAAAGGCAAACACCAAGACCACCAAGAAGCATCCGCAGCGTGCAAAATCCAACATGTTCGCCATGTCTGATCAGTCACAGACTCAGAAATTCAAAGAGGCCTTCAACGTGATTGATCAGAACAGAGATGGTTTCATTGTCAAGGAAGATTTGCATGATATGCTTGCCTCCCTGGGGAAGAATCCAACTGATGAGTATCTGGATGCCATGATGAATGAGGTTCCAGGGCCCATAAATTTCACCACGTTCCTCACTGTATTCAGTGAAAAGTTAAATGGCGCAGATCCAGAAGAAATGCTTTTGATGAAGAAGTGACTGGCACCTGCTGGAATTACCTGAGGGCTGCAGACAATGCTGGGAGGCTGGGTTATAGGTGTGGAAGTGGAGTTGCTACACGGAGGAGCAGCTGTGGACAAGAAGGGACATCCCAATTCCACTGAGTTCATGCCCAGCGTTAAACACGGAGCCAAAGACAAGGATGACTGAAAAGAACTTCAGGTTCCAGCCAAATGTTCCTTGTTGCCACTTTGGGTATTTCTGAGACTTTCTCTTGGAGCCCATTACATGCTCTTAGCTTTGCAGCTTTTATCTTTCTTGTTGTATTTATTCTCAGCCATTTTGGACACATGTATCTCTATAATCAGATGGGAATTGGGATTTTATATGATTTTCAGAATAGAAAATAGGGTGGTTTAACTTACCAGCTCCCTTCTCCCAAATAACTGCAGTCTACACACAGTCAGTATATGTTTTCAGAAAAAGTTATTTGCTCAATTTTTTCTGAACCATAATTAGACTTTATGATTAAGGGGGGGAAAACATTTTCCGACACAAGATTTCAAGAAGCTCCCTCCTGTGGAGAAGCTACTGAAGGATGTCCCCCACCACAGAGGCAGTAATTGGAGAGGGAAAGATAGAGATCTGACCCCCAGCGAGTCAAGAGGAATGTCCTGGAACAACACTGAAGGGCAGTCTCAGTTGTGCTCCAGACCTAGAGGACAGCAGTTCGGGTTGAATCAGGGGGGACAAAAGGGCTCCAGGGGAGGAGTTTCTAAAAATAAAAGTGGAACCTACTATCTTTGACCCTGTCGACATGCAGTTTTCATGATAGCACAACATTTGGGGGTGAAGTAGTAATATACTAAAATCTAAGTAAAAAATGAAACAGCTATTAATTTTAGGGAACAAAGTTGTACAAGAAAGGATATGTGATCATGGAAAATGTAAAAATGTAAATGGTTTAGCTCTGATCAATGTTGCCATAGTTTCCTCACTGTAAGGAAAGTTAAGAAGAAATTGTGATATAAACAGATTGGCAGAATGAAAGAGGTACACGTATTTGTGCACATTTGGGAGGTGGGGATGATCCACCTTCCAGAAGCAGAGAGTCAATAGATCTCAGATATCAGTATCTGTTTTATTTTCTTTACTTTTTGGGTTTTTTTTTTTCTGTAGTTTAAAAAATTTCACATTTTTTTGAAAGGAATCTTTGACAAATAGACATGTACAAAAAGGCAAATGATGCACAATCCCAACACAAGAGATCACTTCTTTTTAATTTTTTTAATGTTTATTTTTGAGAGACAGAGAGAGAGTGCACGCGCACGCACATGAATGGGGGAGGGGCAGAGAGAGTGGGAGACACAGAATCTGAAGTCGTCTCCAGGCTCTGTGCTGTCAGCATAGAGCCCGACGTGGGGCTTGAACTCACGAACCGTGAGATCATGACCGGAGCTGAAGTCGGATGTTTAACATACTGAGCCACCAGGTGCCCAGAGATCACTTCTAACACTGTAGTATTCATCCTTCCATACACACATAGATGTGTGTTCCTTCAAATCTAAGTACGCACACTTGTGTGTGTATTTACTACTAAATTTACTATTATATTGGATTGTATTGGGGTGCCTGGCTGACTTAGGTACGTAGAGCATGTGACTGTTGATCTTGGGGATGTGAGTTCGAGCCCCTTTGGGTGTAGAGGTTACTTAAAAATAAAATGTTTAAAAAATTTCAGATCATGTTACACAGTGGTTTCCAAATGCCAGTCTCTGGGCCCTTTGCGTGAGAACCACCTGAGCAGTTTTTGAAAATAAACTCCCAAAAGCTCCAGTTTCAGAAAGTTCAATTTAGGTCTGGGTGTGGGCCCTACATGAGGGGCACCTGGGTGGCTCAGTCGGTTAAGCATCCAGCTTTGTTCGGCTCAGGTCATGATCTAACGGTTCATGGGTTGGAGCCCCACGTCAGGCTCTGTGCCGACAGCTCAGAGCCTGGAGCCTGCTTTGGATTCTACGTCTCCCTCTCTCTCTGCCCCTCCCCCATTCATGCTCTGTCTTTGTCTCTCTCAAAAATAAACGTTTAAAAAGAAAAATTACCTGGGTGATTCTGATGCATGGTCAGGTTTGGGGGCACCATGTTATAAGTGACCTTTTTACTGTCATTTGATATTTTTCTCCCTCATCATCTTTTAGGCTGCAAGGTACGTCAATTATGTAAGACTTTTGCTAAGTGGTCGTTTCTTGTCTCCAGGAAAAGAGAGGGAGCAAAGCATCTGATAAAGCTGCTGTCTTGGCCTTTGATGCCCTGGTGGCCTTCTGTGAAGAATTGGGGTGAGTGACTTATTTCATATGTGGAGCCATGTGTTAATGAGCTCTTTCCTCCCCCAGCACCTACTAGTTAACCAGCTAATGTAGGGCAGCTCTTGGGCGACTAAGGCACCTCTACCTGCTGAAGGCGACTGTGTGGGGTGTTGCCCATCAGGCAGCCTGGAAGTCAGTACCCTTCCCAGGAAGGCCCCAGAAACTGGCAGTGTGGCGACATTATGTTCCACTTCTGGAGTGGCTGGTCCCATGGGTGGCTCAGTCATGAATCATGTGACTGGTCCTGTGCCATTAGCATGTGATCACCATTTGCCACTGGACCACTGAGTAGGGGTCACTCTTATCCTGGACCCAAACAGAGCTGCATGGCCCAGCTTCTGTCTTGGGGGTGGATAATAAGCTTGAATAGAAGTCAGCTTTTCTGTCGTAATGCCAGCCCACCCACTTGGAACCCACTTCTGTATCTTATCTGTATGTGCTGGTGGTGGAGGAATGAAAGAGCCTGATGGCTGCTCAGTGACAGGCAGGTTGTGGCAGGACAGGTTTTGGAAACAAGGGACACCCAGGAAGATTCTGGACAAGCTGGGAGCACTTTGCATGTGTGCAGCCCTTTGGTCAGACCTTGTTGGAAAATCCTGTGAGGTAGATGAGGCAGAAGGGACTGCTTCAGACTTTGAAATGAACAGACCAATACCCAGTGAGGTCACAGTCATTGAGCTCACAGTAGACAGATACCACTAATCCCGGTATTTGATTTTTAGTGACATGCACATTTCATATACAAATCCCATCTTGGTTTCTGCAAGACTAGATTCTTGAAGCATGGGGCTGATTAGGTACACAGAACTGGTATCTAACAGATGTTTGGGGCTCTCCTCTGGAAATCAGAGAGGTACTTGGCTGGGCCACATGTTTTGATTCCCATCCCCTCCGACTCACCAAAGAGTTGGTGGCTCCCGGACTGAGTCTCTCGTTGGGCCTCTGTGGCACAGCCGTGCCCAGCAGAGGTGGTTGGCCCCCTTGCCCACAGCGATTACTACCAGAGTCCTTCTCAGGCACTAGTACAGGGAGTTGTTAAACTAGGCTCTCTCGGGCTCCTTGAAGAAAGCACTCGTAATGAAAGGGCCGAGTGTCCTTGCTAATTGTCAGAGTCCCTTCTGCTGGAAATAACCCTGCTGGGTTCTTTTCGGGGATGAGTTGGAGGCTCTGTAGGGCTGCCTGGAGGGTCAGCTCTGCCGTATCCCTCTGGGCTGCAGCAGCCCACCAGACAGCAGGACAGGTCCTCCTGGGGGCTCTGCCTTTATATCTCCTGTGTCACACTCGGGAGTTGGGGCCCCTTAGTGCCTCAGGGGGTCTGGGCATCAGTGTGCCTCCTGCTGCGTCACGTGCGGCCTCATCTCTCCTACCTTGTTTGCTACGTGCGAGGGTTCCGGGTTCCAGGTCTTCCCAGGATGGCATAAACAATGCTGGTGTAGCTGAATGTGGAATTGCTCTTTGAGTAAAAAGGAACATTTCATTACTACATAAATGGTGTATCGCCCCTTCTCCACCACATATTCGCTCCTTTTCTAAGAATAGTCCTGGTGTGTGGTTAAAGTTGAAGCAGCTGTTTGCTAAGGGAGGGCACCTGGCAGCAAGGGGCAGGCCAGTATGGTGGCTCTGGCGGAGGCAGGTACATTTCTACAAAAGTGCCGTTGTAGGGTCTGGGGTGCACGGGCAGCTCTGGGACCAACAGAAAAGACACTCAGTATGAATGGGGTCAAGGTGGGGCATCCAGCGGTTTTCCTCTCTTTGCGTGCAGCTAGTTTGTCTGCACTGTGGCCGTGAAGTATATCTGTTCCTTCGTGACCGCGCCCTGTACCTTTTAGTGTTGAAATGAACAGTAATTAGGTTTGAAGCAACTTCCAGCTAAGAGGCCTTTCTGTACCTTGTCTGAGACAGAATAGCTTTGTGTTTAGGCTTCAGTTGAATTGGGCTCTGTCCATCTAGGGGCTGTGGTCTAGGGGAGCCAACAGCCCAGCACCCTTCTGTTCATCCATTTGTTTGCTCGTTTATTCACTCATTCATTTATTCAACCAGCAAATATTGTTTGAAATGGACTGTATGTGAGGCACATCGGATATGGGCATACAATGGTGAGCAGAAACCCATCACCTGCTTTTGTGGTGTTCGGTCCAGTGGGGAAGGCAGGCACTTATCAGATAATATTAGTTAACAAATTAATTAATTACATTAATAAAAGTGTATAATTGCAGACTCTGAAAAGGCTTTGAAGAAAACGTACATGGTGTTTCGAGAGTATCTAACAGGTGGTCCCCTTCTTGGCCTCCAGAAAGTCAGGTCACAACTCTTCACACCGGTTGATGTTCTCAAGCGGAGGGAGAAAACCAAATACAATGGCAAACACAATGAGAAACAGGATCGTGGTGATGAATAAAATGATCACTACCAGGCCTCCCTGGTCCCAGGGGTTCTGCCAGAACTCATCATTCCAGATGTCCTGCTTTGTCATCAGTTTGTCCATGTGAACCTGGAAAAGAGGGGACAGAGTCCTTGAGTGCAGGGGCTTCTCCCAGAAACTGCCTCTGTATTTCGAACAGCCCTGGTGTGAGCCAGAACTCGACCATCCCTGAGATCTACTCAGCTAGGATCCAAAATGCAGATCCTTGCTGTTTTCCTGCCTCAATTGCCAAACATTTGGGGAGAATTTTGAGAGAGCGGCATAGGAGTTGAGGGGGGGACTGACTCCAGCTGAGGCCTCGGTAAACTCCCTTGGAGTCAGGTGGAAACAGAACCAGCTAATCTTGAAACAGCTAAAGTCGGCAGGCTGCAGGCCGATAGCCAGTCGGAGGGAGTACTGGCGAGAAGGCAGGCGTCACTACCTGATTCTGCTGTTAACACTCCTGTGTCCTCAGAGTGGGCCGATCAGGGTAATCCCTCAGGCCCTGCACTTTGGGGGCCGAGCCACACCCTGACTCAAAGAAGCAACTCTTGGGAGGAAAAGGTGTTGGCATTGTCGAGTGTCCCTGATCAGACCTCATCGCAGTCACCAGAGCGAACAAAGGTGGGCCAGGGCCTGTTTCCTAGCAACTGTGTTCTTCTGCCTTCCATACTTACCTCTTCAGCTGCGTTCTGTTCTTTTGTGATGTCGTTTTGGGGGTTGCTCAGGGTACCTATGTTCTGGCGTCCTCAGAGAAGTCAGGCTTGGGGTAGGGTGGGGAAGGAGACTGGATCCAGGACCTTTGCCTCAAGCCACCGTCCGCCTCACCCGTGGCTGGGTCCTGCCTCTCTCTCCTCTCTGTCCAGCTGCTGACCTGTAGACCCGGAGGCCCCCACCAGAGCGCAGGAAGCCCAGGACTCCGGGAAGCCCTGGGCTGGAGCCGCACACAGGCTTTTCCCTGCGGTGCTGGGGTGCTGGTGAATGATTAACAAGCCTCCGGCTGGTGCCTCCTGAAGCGAGTTTTTTTGTGGAGGTGTTTACCACCATTAAGGCCCCAGGGTCCTGGAGGCTTAATTTCTCCCTAGTGCCTTTGCTGGCCTCCCAGGCATGACCTCAGCTGCTGCATGGGCAGCTTGAAAGTGGGAATGGGAACCTGGTAGCCACCATTCATTCCATAAAAGATAGGCTTGAAGTGCCTGGTGTGGCCAGGAACTGCGGCAGGTACCGCGTGTCAGTTGTGAACCAAGGGAGGCAGGTCCTGCCTGCCCAGATTTGCGTTCTAGCACACTGGTCCTCAGCCTTGCTCATTAGAATCATCTGGGAGCTTTTCTAAAACCTGTGCCCAGGCCCTCCCTGGTACCACATCTTTCCGTCTGGGCACGTCAGAGCCCCGGTCTCTGTAAAGTTTGCCAGGCGATTCTAACGTACATCCAGGGTTGGAGGAGACAGATGACAAGGAAGTTCAGTAAAGTCCTTTTTACCTATCATGGTCCTACCTGATGCTTCGAGTTTCCCTCCTTAAAACTTACTGACTCATGCCTTTGACTGCTGAGCGCTCCCAGCCAGCAGGCCGGTCGCTAGCACACCCACGTACTTCCTCCTTCAGTTAAGTTGGATGCTTGTCAGGAGTCAGTAGTTTGTTCCCAAACCTGTTTGTGGCATTTGTACTTGTTATTGATATTACATAATTGCATTTAACATTACATAAAACAAGAAAATGGAGCAACAGTAATAGTTGAAACCCCAGTTTTACAGCTGGGGAACAGGCACAGAGGTTAAGCAACGTGCCCAAGGTCATACGACTAAGAAGTAACTGTGTTGGGATTTAAACCCAGCTGTTCAGCTCCGCTGCAGTCTGTACTCTGAAGCTCTGTGCTGCCCCTCAAAGGGAGTGGAGGGAGAGCGTTCTTTCTAGAAGCACCTATTTGACCACTTGGAATGACTTTGGAATCACTCAGTATTTCTGTCAAAACAGATGTGGCAAGACAAGTGGAAACGTTTTGTAAAAATCCAGGATTTCACACTCCGATTTCTTTGTGGATGTCTTTAAGTTCTTGTTCTGCTTTGCAGTAACCATAGTTAGCAAATAGACAATTTAGGAACTCTGGCCGGCAAACCCCACTCAGAGAAAAGACCTTGGCCCTACATCAAAAAGGTTGGCCAAGGAATGTGCATGTATATGTTTCTATTTAAAATGAGATGTGTGGGGAATGTATGTGTCACGTACACAGAAGTTGCTTTAGCCAACTCAGTCGATTGCTGGCCCTGATCGGAAGATTCTACGGAAATGAGTATCACAAAGGGAACGATATGGAAAGAGGTGGAGGGCGCTGGAGTATATGTGGCATAGCCTGACCTGGGGGCTGAAGGAAACCCTATAGGAGGTTTAGGTCAAGATGTGAAGACTATGTGAGAGGTAGGATTAGGACACAGTGTTTCATGGCAGGCAGTGGGTCCCGAGGAGGGTGAGGAACCTTTAAGAACAAAATTAATTTGTCTTCCGTTTTGTGTGGTCTGGATTTGTGTTACCGGCATGCAAATATGTCCTGAAGACTTTTTATTGTAGGTTGCTCTCAAATGTTAATGCTTGAGAAAACAGATTTAGGGGAAGAGTGTTTTATGTGCTCTCTGCCAGTTTTTGCTAATGAGATTCTTGCCCTGGTGGTTCTGTGGTTTCTGATAAGACAGAATATACAGACGGTAAAATGCACAGATCTCCAGTGCAGACCTTTGGAGGAACTGAGAGACTACTGTGGAGGGGAGGCCTGAAGAGGCTGGGAAACCAGTGTGGCAGTGAGCGCAGGCAGACTTCGAGGGGAGATGGTTGCAGGGCGGCTGGTGGCAGGAATGGAGACCTGTGATAGCCAGATGCTCTCTGGGGCTCAGACAGCCTACTGGCCTCCCGTTCCGTGGCCACCGTGGCTATACCTCTCTGTCCTTTCCCACAATGGGAAGATTGCTCCTTCCTCTCCATGCCTCTCTTTCCGAGAAGACCTCTGCTGGGAGGGTGCCAGGCTGCTGTCACTCTGGAACAGATGTGGTTTGTTGAGCCGAATGGGATGGAAACCTGCCCAGGACTGCTGTGGGGAGCCATTAGCGGCAGGGCTCAGCGTGAACCAGTTTGATGCCTACTGGGATCCATCGTATTTGGACTCAGCTGTTAAGCTATTGGTGCCTGGACTGAAAAGGGCAGTGGTTTCCCATCTAGTCCCTCCCGCCTTCCCTGTTTTTCTTCTGGGAGGGAGACCTAGTTGGGCCCCACCCTAGCTCTTACCTCTTGGGCTCCACCCACTCACCGGGAGATGATTTTAGCACACTTTAGGGTGTGGGATCTAGGATTGGTTGATGGAGGATAATGGGATCAGCGCCTTATCTGCACTGAGGCCGGGCCCTCGGTGTGGTGAGCAGGGGCTCTGCAGCTGGATGGGCTGTGCTGGGCTGGGCCCAGAGGCTGGCTCTGCCATATTTAGCTGGTTGAACTTAGGCAAGTTGCATATTGTTGCTAGGGCTCAATTTCCTCATCTCCAAAATGGGGATAATGATGGTATCTATGGCATTGAGGCTGTGGTGATTATACGGAATCAACCGCATGAAAACACTTCAGGTGGTGGCGGAGCACACAGAAGCCCTCAGTAAATTTCCACTCACTTGATCCTCACCACCACCTTCATCATCATCATTATCAACGGTATCATTGTAATTCTGAATCCCCTTCTTGTAGGGTGGTGTGGGGTGGAGGGTACAGCCGGTTCTTGAATTTCTTTTCTTTTGTATGGAAGAACTTCCTCTCTGCTTCTTCAACCTAAACCAAACCCGTCAGACAAGTCAGTGGACACCAGGAAGTGAAACCAGCCAGCCAGTTTCTCTCACCTGCCTGCCAGCTGGAGATGGGGGGAGGGGCAGGGACAGGCGCAGAGCCTGGCATCCCCCTCTCCGCTCCCTGGTTTTTGGGTAGACGGGGCCGTGCCCCTAGGCAGCCAGAGCACGGGCTGGCAGGGCAAGATGACGGAGGCATGTAAAAACTGCAGACCTCTCTGCGGAAGGAGGGGGAGGTACTACGGGAGCTTTCTGCCTCCCCTACCCTAATTCCTGGGGTCCATGCCCCTCTTGTTTAGAGGAGCAGATAAGGACTAGGATATGCTCCGTGCCGTGCCAAGCACTCCCTATAGGTCACCTTAGTTTATCCTCATAAGCTCACCCGAGGAGGCAGCTACCGGGATTGGCTGCGACCCACAGGGGAGGAAACGTGGCTCTGGGAGGTCGAGTCACTAACCTATGTTCATGCAGCTGGTGAATGGCAGGGTGAGGATTTGGGGCCAGACAGCCTGGGACACAATGGGGGAAGGACAGAGGGGTTGGGATGCAGGTTATATATATATGCAGGCAATATATATATATGCGGGCAATAGTAGGGGCCTGACTTCTCTTACTCTAGAAGTTTGGAAAGACCCAGGGGCCTGAGCCTGTGGGTGCAGGGTGTTCAGGCTGAAGTAAATGGCAGCCGAAGCCGTCAAGTGGCATTTCTGAGCCTAGCACCTGGGCAAACGCTGCCCCGTCACTGTAGAGGGGGCACCTGTAGCCAGCGTTTGGTAGCAGCCAGTGCTGATGGATTTTCACCCTCTCCTTCCCCTGGTTCCCTCTTGCGTGGCATTCCTGCCTGTGTTCTTCCAGCGTTCGTGGGCACAGGGAGAATAGAGGCCTGGCAAGGACAGTCACTGGCCACACCCCTGGAATTCTGGTACTTGCCCTTCAGAAGCACAGAGCCCAGGCCAGGGAGTCTGGGCCGCAGAAGCACAGCCAGAAAGCTTTTACTGAGATAGGAACGGGCAGATGCCGGGATAGAATGCTGACGTGCTCCCCTCCGGTGGGAAGCTTGGGGTCCAGCAGCTGTTGCACAGAGCCCCCCTGATTGGCCTGCTCCTCTGGGCCGGCTCCCCACCGCTGCAGGCTGTTCTCCTTCCAGGTATGGGGCCCCCACTTCTGTGTTTTGTTAGAAAGTGCAAGTTGGGAAAGAATCCCCGGTTTTTGTTTCCTCAGGTTTTAAACAGGTGGCTCTTCCTTGGCACCCAGTATTCACTGGCAGGTGAGAGTTTGGTGGCCGTACCAGCCCTTGTTTCCTTGATAAGGCTGCAGCTGTCGGGTTCCCGGGCAGGACCAGGGCTGGGGCCAGGCTGGCACGTGGGATCATGGCTCGGCAGCTTCCCCTCCAGCTTCTCCTCCTCGTCTCTGTCCCTCACGACGGGCTCATGGGCCGCACTTGGACCTTCCTGCCTCTGCGCTCAGGGCAGCAGCAGTCCCTGCAGCAGCAGCAGCAGGCGATCAGCAGCAGCACCAGCACCGTGGCTGGGGGGTTAGGAGAGAGAAGCAGAGAGCATGGGAAGCTCAGGCAGGGAAGAGAAAGAACATACGCCTTACTTCTAAATAAAGCCCTCCAGAGGTGTGTGGGAAGGGCCTTTAGCCAGAGATCTGGCTTCGTCAGAAATACTTGAGAGTCTGGCAAGAGGTGTCGACTGTCCCCGTGCCAGCCACTAGGCACTGACCTCCCTGTCATGCCGCCTCTGCTGCCCTGAGCTTCTCTCCCTTCACCTCTGGTTGGGATTTGGGGTTGCCTCTGCACCCCATCAGCAAATTGTCAAGGATTCGGGAAATCCTCTGGCTCCCCCCCAGGGACATCTGCCTCTCCTCTGTCTGGGGGACACCCAGCCACCTCGGCCAGCGCTCTGGCCAGCACTGTGGTCTCACCTTTCCCGGATGCCAGGAAGAGCCAGGGGCGCTGGGGAGAACGTGAGCGCCTCAGCTTACCTGTGAAAAGGAGGATGACCGAGAAGGCCGCGATCTCCACAGGCTCGGCCTGGGGCAGCTTCTGCAGCTTGAGCAGCAGCTTCTCGCCCATGGAGCGCATCTCCTGCACAAAGTTGGCGGCTGCCATGGTGCATTGGGCTCCTGCCGGGCTCCTGCCAGGCCTCACCGGGACGGACGGGGCTGGGAGTCCCCACCCACCTGCAGCCAGTGGAACGAGTTAGTCGGGTCTCACCCCTGTACCCCTGGTGGCTCATGACTGGGGAGGGAGCCATCAGGGCCCTCCACCCAGTGGTGGCCCTCAGCCCCCACCCACCTGGCACCACCCGGACTGAGGGAGGCTGGTGATGGCAGGGAGCCTGAGGCCCTGCCACCGGAGTTCTGCGTGGCACTGCCAGACACAGGAGAGGTCTGCCAGCTGGCCACGGTTGGCCAAGGTTTCCGACCTCGAGGTGGGGTGGCTTCACTGTCCTACTCCTGGGTTTGCTGAGCACCTTGGGCTGGCATGGCTCCCCTGGTGACTCCTGGGTCCTTCAGGACTTTGGTGCCTCCCCTGGGTTCCCAGTGGGGAGACCGGGCTTTAGGATTCCAGCCTGGTGCTCTTGCCTTTCATCATATGTGGAGCAGAAGGAGTCAGGCTTTTCCTCGAGTGGGCACATGGGGCTCCTGGCAGGGGTCAGCTGGGTGAGAACTAACTGGGGGAGGTGGTCTGAGCCCCTCCAGGGCCCTCCACTTCTCCCACCAGCTCAGTTTCTTTACTCATATGGTATTCTTTGAAGAGGCAGAGATGATGCTGTGTACCCCGCAGTTTTTCCCCAAGGAGGCCTCTCGGGACGGGATCACACATCCCATGGCTGGTTTACCAGGCCCTCCTCTGCTGGCTCAGACCTGCTCCTCTGGCCTGACCAGGAGAGTCCCTTGTGTCCCCACCCTCGCCCCAGGTATGTAGCAACTCAGCCTTCCAGGTGATGACTGAGAGCCTCTTCCTGTCTAAGGGTGCCCAATAGGCTGACGGTGAAGGTCCGGGCTGAGTCTGTGAGTTGGGCCAGCTGTACATCAGGAGTTTCTTTCCCCTTCTGCCTCCCCTGTGGGCATGAGGGAGCCAGTGCCTCTTCAGGGATGGACCAGGGACAGCCTGGTGCCAACCCAGCCTGAACTTGTTCACCAAGGCAGCTCTAATCCAAGGGAGCGTAACAGGTGGCCAAGGTCTTGTGCCAGACCTCAGGATCTAATTACTGCCGCCTTGTCCTGGGTCTTAGCCAGGCAGGTTCTTCCGAGATGACTGCAGTTTTGGAAGCTGGTCACTCCTGGTACTATCGCCACAGGATAGCTGTCTTAGAACTGCTTTGAAGGTCATCTGCTTGAACCCCCTACCCTGTACCTGGCTCTCTGCACTCCCTCTGGTGTGCAGCCTTTGCTTGAGCCCCCTCCGGGTGAGATGGGGAGTCCCATCTGCTACGGCAGCTTGCCCTGTTCCTCCTTGGAGCAGTGCTGATCGTTGGAAGGTGGAACCCCCTCCTGACCTTGTTGGTCCTGCCTGTGGTCACACAGGATGCTTCTACCCCACCTTCTGCCTCATAGTCCTTCCGGACCTGGATGGCAGCTGGCATGTGCCTCCTGTGTCTCCTCTTCCACAAGGTCGCCTGCACCCCGTGGAACATTGGATCATCCTGGATTTGAATGCCTGCCCCTTTCTGCTTTCATGACGTGGACGCGTCACTTTGTCTCTTTGAGTCTGTTTCTTTTCCTCATCTTACATAAGATGAGATAGCCATCCTTCAAGGCTGTTGGGAGGATTGACACCCGGAAGCACAGCAGCAGGAAGCACAGATCCTGGCACACGTTTGTGCCCAGCAGGTGGGCTTCCCCTCTTGCGGTGTGTGTCTGTGGAGAGGGGGGGTCTGGCCGCCACAGGAAGCCTTTGGGGACAGTCACACCCCCACCCTATACACTGTCAAAGACCCTCCCCAAACACCTTGGGGAGTTTCGTCTGTCTCTTTCATTCCCAGGATATTTGCGGTGTGTAAGGTAAAGGAAGGTGGGTCGGGAGGGGGCAAGCTGGAGATGGGAGCTGTATTTTAAGCAATGTTGGGGGTAGCCGGCAGATGATGGGTCCATGGAGGATTAGAGGGCTTCCTGTCAGAAGTGGGAGTCTCCTGTTAGAGCCTTCTATCTTCTCTTATGCCCCATCCCGGGGTTAGCACATTTCTATAAAGGCGATCAAGATCCCAGTTTTCAAGTATACAAAGAGGCAAGAGATCCTAGAATCCCATGTGTCACTCATTCCTGCCTCCCTTTACATATGGGAAACAGTGATTCCTCTGAGGTTGCACAGCAGGATGGGGGCCTAGCCAGGCTCCCCCTACTTCCCCATGCTGTCTCTTGATGGAGACCTGTCTCAGGCAGCCTGCTCTGTGGCTCGCAAGGTTAAGTCAGCCCACGGAGCAGCTTTCTGAGGACACTGCCCTCGCGGTGGGCCCAGTGCAGGGACGAGGGCCCCAGAACTCTTTGAACGCAGGTGTGTTCTGCACGATCAGCCCCATTCCACGCTCAGGAGTCTGGGGCACTGTCTTTATTCAGGCACATCACTCACGAGGCCAGGGCCACACCTGTTCTTTGGGAACCACATGTGACTTGTTGCCAAAGGGACAGATGGCACGTGTCTGTCTCAGGTTCACCAAACTCCTTCCTGAGCATGGTGCCCCTCTTCTCTGGTCACACTAAACAGCGTCCCCCTTCTTTGACCGACGAAGCTGGCTTGCACAAGGAGGGCGGTCCCCTCTCGTTCCGGAGCCTCTCTGCTCATCCACTTCCCGTTTCCAGGAGAATATTCCTCCGCATTCCTGGAGGAGGGAACAGAAGTGCCAGCCAAGGCCCTGGGGGAGAGTCTGCACAGGGCTCAGGAGTTGGGCTCCTCTTCTCCTCCCCGTCTACACTTGGTCTGGCTCTTTCAGCCTGTTTGGCCCCGTGCCTGCATTGCCTAATGTAGCAGCAGAGACTCCTTGAAAGAGGAAGCGGGCGGAGGCCAGCCGGGCAGCGGGAGCTTTGTCACTTGTGCTTCCACATCCAAAGCCCTGGGGAGGGGTTATAGAGGGGAGGCCTCCTCTTGTGAGCGAGAAGTGGTGTGGGGACCCTGTCGGTCTGAGGGGTGTGATTTCCAGAGCAGGGAGGAGGCGGGTGGAGCCGAAGTTGCTCTGCTGTACGGGAAAGGTGGACTTTGTCGATCAGAAGCTTCAGCTCTGAAGTCGGCCATCCTCCGGGTGTTGTGTAGTGGGGATGCTGCAGTCATACCCAGGGGCCCAGGCCCCGCTCCGGGAGGAGTGCCCGTCCACACAGAGGCAGGCCGTATGGCTACGGACAGATGGCATCATGCTTCTGCGCCCAGGGTGCCTCTGGTGAGCTGAATTGGCAAGCTGTACCAGCCCTGGGGTCTCACCCAGGGCTGCCCACTGCTTCCGTCCGTCTGTGAACTGGAATGGAGCCACTGGGCACTGATGTTCTGCCCCAAAGGCTGAAGGGGAACGCCCTTTGTTTTCCAGTTGATGTTTTGCCATTTCCAGCTTGGGCTTGAGCAGAAGCCTTAGTGGGGACCGTGGGAGCTGGAGGGGCCTTGTGCTCCTAAGAGGGAGGAGGCACATTCCAGCAGGTCCCAGGCGCTCTTCCCAGTGGGCTATTTAAAGCAAGGCCCAGGGGGTGCCTGACGCCTGGTGCCCAATATAACCAGCAGTCGTCAGGTGACCCTGCGGCATGTTCCTTGGCCATTGCCCTGTTGGGAGTAAATGTTCCCAGCTGTGGTCTGGGGAAAGCGGGTGCTCTGAGGCTGGCTGCCTCTTATCCCTTTTACTTTCCCAGGTTTGGAGGGAGGAAGGCAGGGAAGCCCAGAGGGGTACTGATAATTGTACGTACCAGTACGTATATACTGATATTGTATATATCTTTCTGGTCTGTCTCGCTCTGCCAGACTCCTTCCAAAACTGTACTTCCTGCCTGTGAATCAGGGAAATCCTAGTCCCTGCCGGCCCTGTGCTCTGGAGTACTTTGGTCAGAGGCAGCCAAGCAAGTGACTTCCCACGGCCCCGGGAAGAGAGAGCAACCTTGGCTGCCTGCATGGCCCTTCCTGGAGCCTGTGAAGGGTGCTCTGTGGCTGGAATGGCAGCCAGTGGAGGAGGGAAAGTGAGCCAGGCAGAGATGAAGGCCGGAGGGGCTGGAGGGACCAGAAGACATTCCTTTGTGTGGCATCTCCTGCCACAGGGAGCCTTGTGACAGGGCACGCGGGTGACCTGCAGGCCGGACAACTGCCAGTTGGTACTGAAGCTTCCCTGTTTCCTCCTTGCAAAACTGATACTTCAACTCCAGAGGCCCCTTGTGGAAGAGAACAGGCGGCAGGCGGGTGTGTTTGTGACTGATAAGTGGTGTATCGGTGGCTCAGGGCCCCAAGGGTTTCTTGCTCTGCCCCTGTCATTTTGTCATGGAAAGTTGTAGCCACCCTTGCTCCACAGGGCATTGTCTTGTTTGAGAAACAGCTGTCATGAGGCAAACTGACGGTTGTGGCAGATTTTCGGCGTCTGGGGGCCTGACCAGCAAGGCAGAGATGTCCACTGTGCACTGACCGCATCAGGCCTTCAGACGATGCCCTTTTCTGCCTTCACTCCAAGTTGCTGTGGGAAGTAGCTGCTTGAACCCAGAGCAGTCCTGCTTTCCAGGACCGGAGGAGGCACCTCCGGCTGCTAGCGATGGTTCCCGTAGCCCCAGAAGCTAGGTATCACCCTCCCGTTCCAGCTCAGGGCCTGGGTTCAGGGGACCCCATCCACGTATGTCCTGTGGCCGCAGGGACTCTGATCCCCGCCCGCATGCCTGCCTGGGCCGTCTTACAGATCAGAGCCAGCAGGGGTAGCCCTGGGCTCACCACTGTGCCCGTCCCTTACCCAGTCCTGTCTGCTGCCTCCAACACAGGCCAGCGCCTGTCCCCTCTCTGCCTTGCATGGCCGTCTTTGCAGGGCATTAGCCTCTCCGGCCACCGACTCAGGCCAAATCTCACAGACTCTGCTGAGCCAAGAACACTTGGACTGATTCTTGGTTTCCACTTTTCCCTGGATTGTTGTTTTTCTTTCCTAGTAGATACTAGTTTGTTTGCTTTGGGGGAAACATCTGGGGGGCGGGGAAGGGAGACTTCAGCCCTAGTGTGAGGACAAGAAGGCAGCAGGAGCAGGCAGCCTCCGTTCATGGGGCCCTGCCCAAGGGGGGCTGCTCCCGGGGCTGCTGGAGAGCCATGCTGGGGTCAGCATTCCAATGGCGTGTCACAGGGCCACATACCGGGTGCATCCTTCACCGGCCTCAGTTTCACCATCGCCTCCTCCCCCACCCCACCTTGGGTTCAGGGTCAGGCCCTCATGCTTCTGGCACAGCATTTGGAGAGACCTGGGGGGTCGTGGGATTCTAAATGGACCCAGGGAGGAGCACCCAGGCTTGGCTCTGAGCTAGGAACACCTGGCAATGAGCGGGCCAAGCCCCTCTCAAGGGGTGGCAGCTGCCACTCTGATGCAGGACACAGATGGGCAGAGCTGCTGTGGGTCCTGCCACATCCTGAGGGGCACGAAGTGGCGGGGCAGACCCTGCCCTGAGCCTCCTCCACTGGGAGAAAGCAGGGACAGAGGGCTTTGCCTTGATCCTGGGAAAAAGGGAGGCCCAGAGAGCAGACAGCCCTTCTCTCCCAGGCCAGGACAGCCAAATCCCTTGTTTAAGCCCCCTGAATAGAAAAAGCTTAAACTAACTTGCAGAGTAAGCAGGCACTCGGGGCCCCTCTGCCTGCTCAGCAAGCAGGGAGGAAAGCGCTCTGAGCAGAGAGCTGCAGCCTCAGCCTGTGTCCCTCCAGTGCTGGGTCCCCACAAAAGAAGGGAGAGCCCAGATTGAAATGGGGCTGTCTGGAGACTGACCGAGTGCACCCCCACGAGCCCCTGTGATCGTGCTAGATTGTGGCTCTCCACCCTTGGGGCAGGGGGCCCTGGCTGACCCCCTCACCCAAAATCTGTGGCCGGCACCACTCACCTGGGAGCTCAGGTGTTGGGTTGAGGGGCAACCGCGGATGCTGGGGAGCCCGGCAGCCTCCCTTGCCTGGCTTCGCCCGGCCACCACCTCTTCCTTCCTTCTCGGATGCCTCTTTCCTGACCCGCTGCTGGGCGCCTTCCTCAGAGGAGTGGAGCTCCTGGCTGCTGACAGCCAGCTGCTGTCTCGGCCTCAGCTTTTTTGTTGTTGGTCGTCCTGGAGATCCAAGTGTCAAATTACAAGGGGCGGCCACTGAAGCAGGGGAGCCAGTGCCACCGCTGCCCCTGCCCAGCCGAGTGAATCCCTGCTGGGACCTCCGAGGGTGGCTTCAGACTCCTCTGTGGCTGCCCTGCCCCTGGGAGGTCTGCAAGGGCGAACCCGTCTCTTCTGTGCCTCCTCTTCCTCTCCTCTCCCTCCTGGCGGGTGTGTGCTAAGCCGTCGTGGGCTGGGCCTGGGCGGAGAGCTGATAAAAGAGGTCGGCTCTCTTTTTCCCTGGCAAAGATGCCCTCTGGGAGGCTCCACCTGAGCCGTGGAGTGAGGAGGGAGGGACGCCCCACAGCGCTCAAGTTCTTTGGCTCCCTCCCTACCCTCAGGAGGGGTTTGAGCCCATCCGCCTGACCAGCCAACCTGTCTCTCTCGAGACTCCCTGGCTGGTCCCGCCCTCTGGCCCCTCCTAGGAAGTAAATAGTTGGGGGAGCTGCCGGACCACCCATGAGGCCAGGCCCTTGGGGGGGAACTTAGGGGTGACTTGAGAATGGCCTGCTTGCCGGGGGAAGTGTCTGGTGCTCCACCACCCCAGGAGGGAGGACACTGCCGATGTCCTTCTTTCCAAAGAGTGCTGGGGCTGTCTCTTCATTCCTGGCCCTGGCCGTCAGGGACAGGCTCCAGAGCTCAGTGGCTGGCAGGGCCCTTTGACATTTGGTTGGTTGTGCCACCCCAGCAGACCAGGCTGTGCCCGGAGCAGGACAGGAGCAGGACAGGAGCTGACCCCAGCCCGCATCTGTGAGCTCTCAATGGAGCCCTTTGAGTGTGAGCACAAAACCCCAGTGAGTCTGGGCTTGAGGGAGGGTGGGGGGGGGGGGGAAGGAAGCCAACCGTGTAGCCACACCACTTGGGTGCTGGAGCCTCCCAGAGGCTGGACAGGCGGCCACTGTGCAGATGCACAGACTAGCAGTGGAAGGAGTCGCATGTTGGTTTTAGGAGTGGCAGGAACAGTGCCCCCTGGTGGCTGCCTGGGCCTCCTTGCCATCTGCTGCCTTCAAAGCTGCCTTCTCTAAACAAGGCAGCCAGACCCCACTTCCTAGGATCTGTGTAACATCAGCTCTCATTCCTGGTGCCTGTCCCTTAGGGTCTCAGCTCCTCAAAGTGTTTCTTGCGGTGCTCACATCGAGAGGCATTCTGGCCGGAGGGTGACACCACCTATTCTTGTCCTCGGGACATGGCGCCTGGACAGCCCTGTCTCTGCTGCCCAATCTCTCGTGCTCTCCCACCTCCTGCTACATTCCTGTGGCAAGACTGGCCTTTTGCAAGGGCCATGATTAGATCTGCACCCTACCCCCCACCCTGGGGGCCTCTGCACCTGTCTCAAGGACCAACTGTGCCCCCCTCCTGGGAGTCAGAGACAGCTGGAGTCTGGTACCCCAGCAGCGGGGCCGTGGCAGTGGAGTTGAGGCGCCGGGCGATGTGACGAGACTCCTGCCAAGGCTGGTCTCCCATTGCCCTCAGCAGCGACCAGCATACGCTGGCAGCTCTCAGTGCTGCTGGTTCCAGCTCTTGGGCGGTCCCCCGGCCCAAGACTGCGTACGCAGGCACAGTCTTCTTGGGGACAAGGAAGAGGCCGTCAAGAGATGGCAGAGCCGAGTGCTGAGGCTGGGGTAGGGCTACCTCGTGCTGGTCCCTCCCTCCCCCACCTCTGGGCAAGGGTGAAGGTGCTAAAAAGAACCCTTGTTGTGTGTGCCAGGCACCACGCCCCACGCCCCGGCCATGGAGCCGGCGCTCTTGCCGCGTCTCACAGCCAAGGACGTGTAGGCTTTGGGAAGTCAAATGCTTTCCCTAAGGAGGCAGCCTCAGCAGCAGAGTCAGCATCTGTACCCAGAGCTGGAGCTATTCCCGGGGCACCCCACTGTCAGAGGACAGAGCACAGACCGGGAGGCCAGGACCGAGGGGAGGAAGCCATAGAGAAGCAGGACGGAGTGGGGGTCCCACCCTGTCTTCTCTGGATTCCCCCATATGTTATACGACCTTGGGAACACTTCACCTCATTGTCCTCATCCATAAAATGGGCAACTAAATGGTGCCTTGTCAGGCTCGCACAAGAGGAGGCGTACGAGATGCTGAGTGTGGTGCCCAGCACGTAGCGCTCCTCAGACAGAGTTTAGGGAGAGGGCGAGTGAACACTGGCCTGTCTGGGTCCCTCACCCCTTGCCTCTGTTGTGCTGCCTCTGCCAGGTGCCGCCATGCTGCCATCGCCAAGTACTTTGGGGATGCGCCTCCTGCCTGCACCAAGGGCTGTGACCACTGCCGGAACCCTGTGGCCCTGCGGAAGCAGCTGGAAGCCTTGGAGCACAGAAGTAGCTGGAGCAAGACTTGCATCGGGCCTTCCCAGGGGAATGGCTTTGACCCTGAGCTGTATGAGGGAGGCCGCCGGGGCTATGGGGGCTTCAGCAGGTGAGGGGCCATGGAGTCAGGGGCCCCCAACCCACTGCAGATAGGCTGGCATTCTCCTCCTCGTGCCAAGGCCAGACCAGAGGCGCCCCAATGTTGTAGTTCACCCCTTGCCCCTGGGGGCCGTGGTGGAGCCAGGAGCTTGATGCTGCTGCTGGAGGCCAGGCTCTCGGAGACAACCAGTGCCCCGCTAGAGAGGCATGACAGGAGGAAAGAGCCCAGGCCCAGGGCTGCTCACGCCTAGTCTGTCCCCTAGGTATGACGAAGGGTCTGGAGGCAGTGGGGACGAGGGCAGAGACGAGGCCCACAAGCGGGAATGGAATCTCTTCTACCAAAGACAGATGAGCCTACGCAAGGTGAAGGGGATGGGGGCCTGATGGGGTCTCCAGTGGCCCCCCGTTCACACTCTTTCGGCCCCTACCCTGGTGCTGGATGGGGGGCCATCCTGCAGCCAAGCAAGATGCCTCATAGGCCCTTCATGTCACCTTCCAGGGCAAAGACCCCAAGGTAGAAGACTTCGTACCTCCAGGTCAGTACCGAAGTGTCCTCAGGGACTTTGGGGCTGTTCCCAGGGTGTAGATGCCTCACGGTGGGCTGGGGACTCCACAAAGCAGAAAGTAGAGTGCAGTGACCCACCCCTCTTCCCCACAGATGAGGACTGTCCCCTGAAAGAGGCTTCCAGCAAGAAGATCCCCAGGCTCACTGTGAAGGTAAGAGGTGGGCAACTCTGTCCCCCAGACTCCTCCCCCAATCTTAAGGCTTGGGTGACAAAATTCCTTCCCCTGTGTAGGCCCGTGAGCACTGCCTGGGGCTTCTGGAAGAGGCTCTGAGCAGTAATCGCCAGGTCACAGGGACCGCCGATGGGTGAGTGTCTCGGGTCACGGAGGCCTAGGAGGCTTCTCCGAGCCCTTGTTCCTTTGCAGGCCACAAGAGCCCCCATCCCTCCTGGCTTACTTACCCCCTCCCCGGGTCGTGACGCATCCTGCTCCCAGTGGCAACAGGTCTCACTGCCCCACCAGGGGGCAGGCTTAGCTAGGACTAAGGGGCTGCTAGCGCCTGCTGAAGGGCAGTAAGCCACAGGGTGCCCAGAGTCGGGGTTGGAATCCCTGTGCCCAAGGCCAGCCCACCAGGCCGTGAAGCCATCTCCAGGGTCCCCAGATGGAATCCAGCAGGAGCTCAACAGAGAGAGGGCTCAGGCCCCCCTGACGCCTTATGCTTATTCTTACCCTCAGACCCGATCTCCAGCCCAGGGCTGTGGAGCTGGAATATGAGATGTTCCGAAATGCCAAGGTGGCCAACCTGTACAAGGCCAGCGTGCTAAAGAAGGTGGGCCCAGGCAGGGTATGCTTATGGGCTAGGGTGGGAGAGGCGGCCCCTCTACCTTCCCAGGCTGTCTGCCTGCCCCCTGCAAGGCAGCCACGTACACAGGGGAGCCTGACCTCCCGTCTTTGCCAGCTGAAGATGTTTCTAGCCAACCCCTTGAGGACTAGAACTTGTCCAGTGTCCAGTGACCTTCAGCCACAGGCCCCAGAATCCCACCTGTGGAAAGCCTGGGTTGGGGCTTTCAGGAGCTAGTGGGTGCCACGGCATCCCTACCTGTCCATGACTCAGGTGGCCGAGATCCACAGAGCCTCCAAGGAGGGGCAGCTCTATGACGTGGGAGGCGACACCAGAAGTCACAATGCCCAGGCCCAGCCCCCAGAGCCCACCGAGTATGACATCCGGCCGGCCTCCCAAGTGTACTCGGTGAGTGGTGTCCTGGCATCCACCCCAAACCTGGGTCTGGGAAAGGCATCACTTCCCCTTGTCCTCAGCCACAGTATGGCCACTGGCCCTCTCTGGGCGCCGTAGCCCTGGCCCTAGGCACCCTGGGGCAGGCCCTCCAGCCTCCCTGCCCTCCCAGCTGTACCTCTGCAGCCCCCACATATCTTCTCTCATCAGCCTGACCCCCTAGCAGTGTCCTGCCTGGTTTCTCCCTCCTCCGCTCCCAAGAGCCATTCCAGACCAGCCTGTGAGTGTCCTCGAGGACCTGGTGGTCAGAACCCTCTCTCCTCTTCTTCACAGCTGAAACCCAAGCGAGTGGGAGCTGGTTTTCCCAAAGGCTCCTGTCCATTCCAGACGGCCACTGAGCTGATGGAGAAGACGCGGGCTGAGAAGCAAGCCCCCCAGCCTGTGCTGGGAGGTGAGCAGGAGCTCCCCAGCCAGCCCCGCAGCCTCCAGAGTGAGGACTGCAGTGAGTGCCTCCCGAGGCCCAGAGGACAGGCCCCTGGAAGCAGTGCTCATTGTGGGGGGTCCTCCCCTGAGAGGAAGGCGACAAGTCCCTCTAAGGGCGGTCCCCTTGCCAAGGCCCGGACCAGCAAGAAGCAACAGCTCCTAGCCGCAGCAGCCCTCAAAGATTCTCAGAACATCGCCCGCTTCTGCCAAAGGGCCAAGAGCCCGTCTCCCCTCACCTCAGCACCAGGGACAGGAGGTGCCAGCCTTTCCCGTGAGGGAATGCGGGGACCCCCAGCAGTCCCAGAGAAGTGTGCAGGGGAGGATGGAGCCCTGGGGTGTTTGGCTGCATCCCCCCAGACCAAGGAGTGCACCAGTGAGAGGTCAAGGTAAGGGCTCTGATAGTTCTGAAATTCTTTGGAATCTCTTTTGCTAACTGGATCGCTGAAGCCCTGGCCAGGGTGTGCTCTGCTGGGCCAGCTGAGCTGAGGGTGCAGCTGGTGCCTGGAGCCCTTGACGCCTGCTCTCCTCCCTGGCCAGGTCCTGCCCACCCAGAAACCAGGGGTCCCCTGAAGGCCAGCCCACCCCCACAAAGGAGACACACACGGGCAAGCGGCCCAGAACCCAGCAGGTACTGACAGGGATGAGGCCACAGGGGAGGAGGCCTATAGACCAGGCGGGCGTCTGCTCTGTTCTCCCAGTTAGGGATTTGGGGAAAATTCCCTCTTTTTACATCCCAGAGTTAGATGGGCTGGGCTGGAGGGAGCCAGCGGATGCTGAGGCCCAGTCTTCCAGAAGGAGGGGAGGGGCCGTGACAGGGAGCCCGAGAGTGATGCTCCATTTGGGTCCTGCACAGGAGAGCCCAGAGAACCAGGCTCAGAAGAGGCCTTGCCTCTCAGCCAACGCCTCCATCTTAGCTGAAGCTGAGGACAGCATCTCGGCCAGCGATCAGAACACCTTGAGCCCTACAGCCCAAGGCTCCTGTCCTCTCCCAGTCCCTGGCATCTCCCTCAAAGAGGCTGCAAATGTTGTGGTCAAATGCTTGACCCCTTTCTACAAGGAGGGCAAGTTTGCATCCAAGGTAGGGTAGGTGGGTGGATTCTGCCCTCTCCTGGGCCTGGGATACCTGGGCGCAGGACAGGTCCTACCTATAGCCAGGACAAAGCGGGGCGGAAGCAGGCGAGGTCCTAAGGCCGGCTGCCTGCTTCCCTGGGTCCGCCTTGCCCTTGGGTCATGGCTATGGGCCACTGGTGGGGGCAGGGCAGGGGTCTGCACCCTTTGCTCCCGCCACCCTCCGCCTCCAGGAATTGTTTAAAGCCTTCGCCCGCCACCTCTCACACTCGCTGACTCAGAAGACTCCTCCCGGAAAGAGCGGTGAGTGCCTGCATCACCAGGCCAGGGAGCATTTGCGGGGCTTGGTGGTGGGGAGGGGACTGGCCCTCATGTTCCCCTTCTCAAATCTGTAGTAAAGGAAGAGGCCCAGCATTTCATCAAGCAGTTTTTCCATGGCCGGGCCCGATGCGAGAGTGAAGCTGATTGGCACGGCCTGTGTGACCCACAGAGATGACCGGCTGCTGCCCACTAGGGCCAGAGTGCTCCTCCGGCCTCAACGGGGGGCCAACCTGGGCCTCGCTCAGGAATGGGAAGGTGGAAAGCCCGCAGCCATCAGGAGCATCCTCTTTGCTCAGGGTCCCTCCCCCCTCCAACCATGCTTGCTTTGGAGATGGCCCCAGATGCCTCCTAAATCAAGGTCGGAGGCCAGAGGCCAGCCACCTTTCTGCTTGCAAAATCTGAGGTCTTCTTCCTCCTAGCCTCCCTTCCTCTCTTGCCTGGGTTTTCTGAGCCAGATCCCCAGGTTAGGAGGTAGTGGGGTGGTGTCGCTGCTGCCAGGGGAACAGGAGGAAGGCGTGGTCCCTCCACCTCTTATTCTTAACAAGTGGTAAGCCAGGGTGAAGCCCACCCGTCTGAGGCGTTGGCCCCTTCAGGTCCTGGGCCACTCCCCCCTTCCCTTGCGAGGCCAGTTTCCAGGCTGGCCCTGGGTGCAGAGCTCAGGAGAAGGGCAGCCTCCGCGCCCTGCGCTCTGCTCAGTTCCTGGTCAGGAAGGCCGGGCCGGACTGAGACGTACCTGAGAAATAAAAGTCCTGTTGGTTTTGACACCCCTCCCCCGCCAAACACAAACACAGCCTTTTTCTCTTGGGAGTTTTATTTCCTCAGCATTTGCTTCTCCCAGGCCTGGGATCGTTCTGGTGTTGAGCCAGGGCCTGCGCCATACGGGCATCTCCCCCAGGGTAGGCAGCATCAGCTGCCCAAGCGAGTTCCTGCAGCCCCCACTCCGGGAACCCCCAGGGGGGAGTCTTGCTACTCTCTTTCCCAGTTGATGTCACCGTAGTAGCTCCTGCCTCATGGCCTCCACGTGGGCCAGGAGCTCCGTGCTGTGGGAGGTTCCAGAACAGCCGGGGGTGGGGGAGTGGAGTCCAAACCAAAATGGCCTCATGGCACCCAAGGGAGACCCTCCCAGTCAGACTTGGATGTGGGAGGGGCCCCTTCCTCGTCTCCTCCCCTCTCCCCCTCTTCTTGGGTGAGGCCAGCCGTTAGTTGGAAGCAGTGCCGCTGTCCTTCAGGAAGGCGATGGTGTGCTTCAGCTCCTGGGCCTGCCGGGGCACAGGCACATGAGGACAGGGCTCCCCGCTCTGCACCCCCACCCCACGCCAGGCCTGGGTCACGCGTGCGCTGCCTTCCCAGGATGTCATCGGAGGCCCTGGCCGCTCACCTTCACCAGCTCAAACCAGATGGTCCGGGGGTTGTCGGCAGAGCCGTAGTTGAGTTCCAGGCCAGGGGGCCCATCGCTCTCCAGGGGGCTCAGCAGGTGGAGTCTCTGCAGGTCCTTCAGGGCGACGGAGCAGTACACTTTCTGGGGGCAGTAGAGACAGCAGAGCTTGGACCCTCTCAGGGGAGGGGTCACCGTGGATGGTGGGAGAGTGGCGCAAGGTGCTCAGGCCAGCATCGGGGCGGGAGCCTGGCCCACCTGGGAGCTGGGGTCCATGAGGATGAGGTGCTGGCGGTTGAGTCCCAGAAGGCTGGGTCCGGGCAGGGCCAGCTGACTGACCCGCAACACCACGTAGACGGTGTAGCCAAAGAGGGGCAGCTGGCTCACAGCCTCTGGGAAGGGAGGGGCCGGGAGAGGAGTTCTGGTCACTGTGGCCCTGGGACCTGCCCAACGGCCTCCAGGTTGGATGAGCGAGGCAGGGCAGGTAGAGAAGCTGCCCTGCACCTTCACCCCTTTCCTTCACGGTCTCCTGCTCCGGCCCTCGCAACCCCCAGGGCCCCAGACCCACCAATGAAGCTGATCTGTGCTTCTTGGGAGCTGCATGCTTGTATCCACCTCAACTCCTGTTCCATCAGGTTCTTTATGGTTGACGTGCTCACTAACCGTTGCAGCGGCTTTGGCAAGTAAGCCAACAGGTCTTGCCTATGACACAGACTGGTCAGTCGAGGCTGGGTATACAGCAGGTGCTAAATAAACGAGCAAGGCTACTACAGGCAGGTGAGGCTGGGAATCCGGTCTTACGAATGACGTCTGGGCCCTGCCCTTGAGGAGCTTGGGATGGGGAAGTCAGGTGTACACAGCCTCCACTACTCCAGGCCCATCACACTGAGGCCAGGAAGGTGCAAGTTGAGCGGCCTTGACCTTGGAGTACTGGGTGGGGGGCCGAAGGAGAGGCCCTTGGGTGCACGCTGAGGTGGGCCTCGGCACCGGCAGGGACAAGGGGTGACGGGAGGTGTGGGGCCACCCTCACACTCACTCTGACAGCCGGTCCTCTTGGGTCTGGCTGCGGTGCTGCAGGGCGGCCAGCCTGGCCAGTTGGGCGTTTGCCTGGGGACTGACCAACAGCTTCCCCTGGAGATAGTCCCGCAGCACCTGAGGAGGGACAGCAGTGAGGGGAGGGGACAGCTGTGCCTCAAAGCCCCCACTCGGTGGTGGCTCCTGGGGCTCGAGCTCGGTCCTGTCACCATCTCTTCTTCGGGGGAGGGAGGCTTGGAGGTCCCTCACCCGGGCAGGGGCTCGCTTGCAAGTTGCTGCCCGGGGCTGGGTGGGGGCCAGGGGTGGCAGCTGACCTGCTTGTAGTGGGTGGTGATGTAGGTGGGGTGATCGAAGTGCAGCTGGGTCTCCCAGCTGAGCCGCTGGCTGTGTAGGCTCACGTCCTGATCCAACACGCTGTTGAGGTACTCGTGGGGCCACAGGGGCCGCACCAGCTCGCCTGAGTGGGGAACCCAGGTCCACAGCTTGCCCTGCCGTCCAGGGTCAACCCTGCCCGCAGGCCTGCCGGCCCCAGCGTGGGAACCTGCCTCACTCACGGGCACACAGCTGGCAGGTAAGCCACCTCCTGGAATCCAGCCTGCCCCCCCCCCCCCCTTTTTCCCCCGCGGGGGGGGGCTCACCTTCCTTTTTAAAAAAAAAAAAATTTTTTTTTTAACGTTTATTTATCTTTGAGACAGAGAGACAGAGCATGAACGGGGGAGGTTCAGAGAGAGGGAGACACAGAATCTGAAACAGGCTCCAGGCTCCGAGCTGTCAGCACAGAGCCCGACGCGGGGCTCGAACTCACAGACCGTGAGATCGTGACCTGAGCCGAAGTCGGCCGCTCAACCAACTGAGCCACCCAGGCGCCCCGCTCACCTTCCTTTTTGATGAGGAAGAGGGCAAATTCCTGCATTTCCTGGGGGTCAGTGATGCCCATCTGCCGGCACAGCTCCTCCAGCACTTCTGCTGCCACCTGGGCACAGAGACAGGGCCATGGGGGGGCCGGGGGCCTTGGGGGGGGGGCGGTCCTGATGCCACAGCTTTCCCATCTCCTCCAGCCCTTCTTCCTCAGCAGCCCCATGCTCACCGTGAAAGTCTGGATACTGGTTTTGTAATCCAGACCCCCTGGCAAGTGAATGAGAAGCGGGCGGACTGCTTGCCCTTTCTGCCAAGACAGATTGCAGGGTCAGTCTTCCAGTGGCCAGAGGCCCCAACTTCCTATCCCCCACCAGGGAGTCCCAAAATGCCCAGCCACCTGTACCCCCGTCCCACCCAGTACCAGGAAAGCCTGAATTTCACCCAGAGAGGGCAGCCGCCGGCGCCCCCCATATTTGACTGTGTGCTGGAGGTGCTCCTGGCTTTTCTGGGCCAGCTCTGCAGAGGGGAAGCAGGCTGGGGTCACAGGCGTCTCCAAACCCCTCGCCAAGCTGTTGAGACCCCAGGCTGGAAGTCCCTCCCATAGGCACCTTGGCTTGGGCCTGAGTCCTGCAGAAACTTGGTCACATAGGGCATCAGCGTGGTTGACGGGGGGAAGAAGCCTGCGAGGAGGCTGAGGAAGCTCCAGCCACGAGCACAGTGTTCCCTGCAGGGCAGAGAGCCTGGGCTTCAGGCTGGCCAGATCCCGGCCTCAGCACCGGGCTGTCCTCCCTGCTCCCCCTGGCTCAGGATACTCACTGCTGAGGGTGTCCTGTGACCTGTTTGATGACTTGGCAGTAAATCTCATCCCTGAGGTTCTCCTCCCGACACAGCTGTGGGGGCAGGGTGGCATGGGGTCTAAAGTCAGGGAGAAATCCTGCTAACGGCCACGGGCAGGCGGCCAGCTCTTGGTCTTTGTCACAGCTTGTGCCCGAGTGGTCACTTTCTAAATGACTGTTTTCGTCTGCTTATGGGCTATGCTCGGCCCTGTCTTCTCTGCTGGCTCCCCTTATCCTTGACCTCTAGGGAACACCGTGCCCTCGGGCCTCTGTCTATGCGCCCTGATGATCTCAGCTGCTCCCACCTGCTGTCTGCCAGTGCCTGCCTCCAGCCTAGACTTCTCCCTTGAACCCAGGCCCCCTGCTTGGAAGAGTGGACCCCAGATTTCACATGCCCAAAACATTCCTGCACCAGCCCAGATCTGCTCCTCCCTCGGGCCTTCGTATTGAAGATGGTCACTGCTCTGCCCAGGGCCTCGGTGACACCCTTGGCCCCTCTCTGTCACACCCCATGTATAATTCATAGCAAACCCTGTTGCTCTGAGCATTTTCCCCTCTGTTGCTACCTGTGGGCTCAGCCAGCAGCACCGCCCTCACCTGGTGATCGTGGCCATAACCTCCTCTGGCCCTTACACCCCCCTGGGAGGGGTGGCAAACAGCCAGAGCCATCTCAAAGTGTAAGCCAGTCCCTCTGCAACCTCCTCGAGTGCCCCTCCTCTTGAGAAATCAGAGTGCCAGTAATAGCCTACGATGGCCTGCCATGACCTGGACCTGCCACCCCTCCCAGGCCTTATCCTCCACCCTGACCTGGCTCGCTGGGCTCCAGCCATGCTGGCCTTGCTGGTGCTAGAGACTCGCCCTGATCAGGACCGTCACCCCTGCCCCTCTCTCCGCCTGCATGTGTTGCCTGGATGCATACGTGCCTCTCTCCCTGGCTTCCCTCAGATCGCTGCTCCGGTGTCACCTTGTCACCAAGCCTCTGCATTGTAGCAGCCCCTTCCCTGCTGTGTCATTCCCCACAGCACTTTGAACTCTTGGATACATTGTGTCATGGTTTTGCGACTGTCCTCTCTCACCAGATTGTAAGCTCTGCGAGGACCTGGCCTGCTTGGTTCACGGCCATGCCCCCAGCATGTAATGGGGACTCAGTAAATTTTGGATCATTTGAAAGACTAGTGGCCAAGGGAAAGGGGAACTCACTCAGGCCCGGGCATGAAGACCGGAACAGACCCTTGGGCACATGGTACCCGCCCCCACCCCCAACCAGCTTTCAGCACACAAGCTTTTGCTTACCCTCAGCAGCTCGTAAAGGAGCTCCGACTCATTCTTGCCCCGGGGCTTGGGCTGGTCCTGCATGAACTGCATCAGAACTGCAGGCAGGAGGAGAAGCTGGTGAGCTGGGTGGGGGGCCTGGCCCTGGCTCCTGTCACCAGACAGGGCTTTCCCCATCGTCTCCTGCCTTGCTCTCGAAAATGCACGGGAGCCAGGCAGAGCAGAGCAATCTCCACATCAGCGATGAGGAGACAGGGCTCTGAGAGAGAGGGGTGCCGTGGGCACCTGTGGCTGCATACGGCCCAGAGCCAGCTGGACATACTGCGACCTGTCTGTCCAGACCATACACGACCCACCACTCCTTGGGTGTGTGTAGAAGGAGGTGAGGGCTCTGAGGTACGGTAACCACCAGTGAGCTTCCCTGAGTTGACAAACTCGAGGAGGGAAGGAGACCTGGCACCTAGGTCCAAGGCACCACGGATATGGGGACACAGGATGCTGTGGCCACTCACCCTGGAAGCTTTCCACAGCCTGCCTGTTGGCATCCTCATCACTGAGGCTGATGAGCGATTCTTGTATGGGAGCCTGCGGCCAAAGAGACTGGGTTGGGGGTCTGTGGGGGCCAGAGGGCAGATCCGCTGGCCCGACTCCTCCCCACCTGTCCCCCTCACCTTGGTGTATTGCACCAGGCTGGCCATGGCCTTCTTAGCATCTCCATGTGTCTGGTCCAGCCTGAGGGGGCAGAGGGGAAGACAGCCCTGCTTGCTTGCCCCCCCTCCCCCCCCATCGCAGGCTGTGTAGGGAGAGTGCTAAAAGTACGGGCCTAGTGGCTCTGAGCAGGAAGGCCTACTTCAGGGAGACTGAGGATGGGCAAGCAGAAGGGTGGGCCCGGGGCACTCACAAGGTCTGAGGCTTCCGGAAGTGGTTCAGGGCAAATTCCTGCATGGTGTAGTTGTGGGATTCCGTGGACAGAAAGAGGTAGGCCGCAGAGTGGGTCGAGCTGGTGGCCTCGGAGTTGTCACTGTGTGTCCGGCTCCGGGGGTGGGCATGGCGCTGGGAACACAGGGCGTCTCATGCCACCCGAGTGCCCACGGGCCTGTCCAGAGGCCATGCCCAGCCCCCACCCAGCCCAACCCAGGGAGAGCAGCTGGAGGGAGCACACCACCAGGAGGGTCAAGAGGTGTTTACTGAGCATCTTCTAGGGGACCACTCCAACGCTGCGAGGGAACACAAAGGCCATACGGCCCAGGCCCTGCCCGCAAGGAGCTCACAGCCTTGCTGAGGAGACCAGGCAAGAAATTGGGAGAGGGCAGAGGGGCAGCATCAGACCAAGCACCGCCTGCCAGGCGGCAGGTGGACCTGGCCACTCAGGGGCAATCAAGCCCTTTGCTTCCTCGACTCCTAGTTAGGCCTCGCCTTCCCCCCGCCCCCTCCCCCCAATCTTCCTCACCTCCGTGGCCCTCTCCCACCGAGCCAGCCCCGGCTCTCCGTGCTGCAGCTGACTCATGTGCCGGCCACTCCTCTCTGGCGAAAAGGAAAAGTCTGGAGCAGCAGCTGGCTGAACCATGTTGGCGGGAAAGAGTCCAGAACGGCCCCCGGTGGAGCCGAACTGCCAGCCTGGAAGGCACCCAAGGATGGTGGCTCACCCGCCTGGCCCCTCTGCCCCTCAGAGGCTCTGCCAGGGGCTGCCCTCCCTGAGCCAGCCACCCTGCTTGCCCCCCAAGGATACCGGGCTCCAGAGCGGCCACTGGCAGCAGCTTGATGAGGTCCCCACGGTGGAAGCTGAGGAGGCTGTGGTCATCGGTGATGTAGCTTCGCAGGGCGATGACATAGCCAGAGTCCTGCAGGCAAGAGGGCGGGCAGGTAAGGGAGCCAGGCTGCCTGTAGCCCCGGTCCTGCCCGCCTCACCTGCTCCCCCTGTTGGCCTCGCCCGCCACCCAGCACTCCAGAGTTCCGAGGACCCCTGGTGGCTTGAGGGAGCTCCGCTGACCAGCCCCTGCCCCCACCCCGCCCCCTGCCCCCACCCAGCCCCCTGCCCAGCTTGCGCTTGCCTTCTTGAGCTCACTCAGGAACAGCTCAATCGTGGCCTTGATGGCACCTGCCCGGGCCGTGTGCAACACCAGCTGCTCAGCCTTTAGTGACAGCTCCAGAGTGGAGCTGCCCAGGCACTCCACGCCCAGCACCTCAGCAAAGCTGTGCACAGGTGGAGGCATGAGCTGGGAGCCCTTTCACCCCGGGGGCCATCCACAGCCCCGCCCCCAGCCCAGGTTCACCTGTATGAGCAGAGAGTCTTCAGCTGGTTGAGGTGGACGCTGGGGCCTCGGGTCACCTTGAGCAGCCTCAGCCCCCGGTGGGACACGCCCAGCAGCTGCACGTCATTGCTACTCTCACCCTGCCCGGAAGGAAGGTGACAGGCTCCCGGTTCCCCACCGCCATCCAAGATGCCCCGGGGGGGGGGGGTCCTTCCATTGTGCCCACCCCACCCCCAGCTCTCATCCCTGCCACAAAGGCCCATGCAGGCCACGCTAGGAGCCAGATTGTGGTACTGCCATCCCCAGCCCTACGTTCAGCCTCACTGACCGAGACAGGGAAGATTCGGGAGAAATAATTGGCCCAGTTGTCCCGAGCGGCCACCACGATGCGCTTCTTGACGTTGTCCTCGGTGGTACTGAGCGAATCTAGGCCCACCTCCAGGTCTCCTGTGGGCAGGAACGGCCCCAGACTGTCCTCAGGCTCCTTCACAGGGGGACCCCAGAGTTTTCTCCCCCCCCTCCAGCTCTTCAGCTCCCCAACTCCAGGGTCCCTGGACCCTACCCAATAGCTCTCTCATTTTGTGCCGCTCATCCTGGGAGATCCGGATGCAGGACTCGGCAAAGGTGTCCCTCAGGATCTGGGGGGCAGAGCCAAGTGGTCACCACCAGATCCCAAAGCCAGAGCTCACCGTGGAAGCAGCCACATGCGGAGGAAAAGCTAAAGAGCCCCGTGGGCATGGGTGGAGCAGGGAGGGACGTGGGACTTCTGAGCCCAGGGCCACCTCCACCTGGAGCTCCCACTCGCCTCCCCACGGCCACCTGCATGAGCGGGCTGCTGTTCCTCAGTCACCTGAGATAAATTCCCCCTGAAGGAACAGAACCTGGGGGAGGCTGCTCTGGAATTTGGGGGAAGAGCTAGGGTCCTGGGAGCACTCAGCGGTGGCAAAGAAGCATCGGGGAGCGTCTGCCGGGTGCCGGAGCCCATGCTGGGGACTATATACGCTTGATTTTGCATCCTCCTTACAGGCCAGTAGTGGTCCTTACTCTTAGGGATGTTAAATAAAGGCAGGGCTCGAAACACAGCACCTGCCCCATTAGTACTGCTGCTCTCCTGCCTCTTGCACTGACGGTAACCCGGCCCAGACGCAGGAGCAGTCTGTCTGTCCATGTTGCAGGTGGCCCGGGCCCTCACCTGCTCACAGAGCAGCCGGAGGCAGTAGGGATGGCTGAAGTTTTCCCGGGGGTAGAACACCTGTCGGAGAGCACGGGGATGGAAAAGAGTTGGCAACGGTGCCCCTCTTTGGCCCCCCACTTCCTCTCAGACCCAGAAGGAAAACCAGGCCTGAGGAGGTGGGTTGTGAGGAGGCAGCCCCAGTGTTCGTGTGTGGGGAGACGCTGGGCCCCCGCCCACCACCTGCCACCCCTCCGCGGCGGCCAGCCCCCCCACCCCCCCACGCCCACCTCCTTGCGTAGGAACAGCCTCCAGGGCGCACCGACGTAGGAGAAACACACGCTGCCAGAGGGCACGAGCAGCTGGGTGGAGACCCCCTGGTCCTCCATGGGCTCCATCAAGCCTGGCAGAGGGAAGGGCCAGAGAGCTTCAGGCGAGAGCCCGAATGGCAGGGATATGGGGACAGAAGACCCTCACCTCCCTGGGGCCCTGCGAGGGCTCTGCCCACTCGACCTCTGCTGCCTCCGTCCTGCCCATGTCCCATTTCCTGCCTCCGTCTCCAGCCCTCATCTTCCCTGCTGTCCTTCACCAGGTCAGCAGGGCCACTAAATTCCTGATGGAGCGGCCAGGTTTGTACTGAGGACACCACCCTGTGACAGTCCCTCAGGGCCACACGGGCGCCAGGAGTGCCCGGGCCCCGCCCTGGACGGGAATGAGGAAGCTGGGGCTCCAAAGTCCCGAAGCCTGAGCACCCCGAGCGGCCGACCTCAGCCGTGAGTGCTGACAGGCCGCTCGGAACCCAGCCGTCTCAACGAAGCCCGCCACCGAGGGACAAGAGGTTCCTCACCACGGGGCTCCGCTGAAAGGGTCCCTGGTTCCCCAGGCAGTGGGGGCGCTGGAGGAGGTGGTGGTGCATGGGCAGTGGGTGGAGTCTGGCCAAACAGACCCTGGTCCTCCTTGATGGAGTTGGAGGGCCCAAGCTGTGTTGGGACCTTGGGTCGAGGGGCCACAGGTGGCGGGGGGCCCTTCTTTGGGCTGGGTGACAGCACCTGGAGAAGGCACAGAGAATTTGCTCAGCTGGCTCTAGGGGTGAGGCTAAATTTACCCCAGAGAGCCTTGGACTCCCAAGGTGAGAAGCCATGCCCTGGACAGGATAGGGCCTCACCGATGTGGATGTGTGGGCACCACTGATCCCCAACTTAGCCAGAGCCTCATCCTTGGGGTTGTTTTTCTTCATGAAAGACGTTGGGGGCCTCCTGAGAGAAGTAAGAGGTCATGAGTCCACAGGGTGACTCCCTGGGGAGTGGGCAGCCCTGGTCACCCCCGGGACCCACTTGGATGGCTGCACTGGCACAGGAACAGGACCCGGGCGGCTCTGGTACATGCGGATGATGTTGCGGATCTCCCTGCTGGGCTCTGCCCGCCGTCGGGGCGCGGGGTCCGAGCTGCGGACCAGGTCTCTGTCCTGTGCGGGCTCCGGATCAGCACCAGGCCCCGCCTCCTGGGCCGGCTCAGCCTCAGCCTCTCGTGCGGCTTTGGCCCCCCCTCGTGCCAGTGGCTTCTTCACTATAGGGGGAGGAGGAGGGGATGGCACTGGCCAGGAGGAGAAGGAACAGGTGAGACCCTGTGCACGCCCACAGGGCGGGCCCTGCCCACCCACCGTGTTCCCCACCACCTGCTCTGGGCTCCTCCTCGTCCTGCTCCTCGTCCTGCTCCTCCTCCTGGGGGATCTGTATCTTGGCCGGCGGCTTCACTGTCTTCACCTTGATCTGCTGCTGCCCTGAAAGTGCCCCAGATGGCCCTATTACTCTCCACCTGGCCTGCCCATCGGCCTCCTGGACAGGCTACATTGACGCAGGGGAGGAGAATGTGCCCCACATGCCCTGGGCAGGCTGGGGCGGATGGGTCTCTGCACAGGCCTGCCACCTCGAGCACCCTCACCCAGTTTCTGGAAAAAGTCCTGTTTCTGCTGGAAGCTCTTAGGCCTCCGGGGCTTGTCTCGGGGCTCCTGGGAGATCTCCTGTGGGCAGGAAGGGGGAGCGAAGGAGCAGCCTGGCCAGCCAAGGCGCCACTCTCCCAGCACCTGCACCCCCACCCCATCTCTGGGGCCAGGGCCGCGGGCATCTTCTCCTCATCTTCCTGCTCCCGTGGGGTCTCCCGGCCACTCAGTCCTGGAGCCCGCTGTCTCCACCCCAGGCCGTGCCACCTGCCTGGCCTCAGCTCTTCACCCTCAGACGAGCACCCACCGATTCCAGCTCCTGCTCCGGCTCCTCCCGTGGAACCAGGGGCTTCTTGGGCTTGGGGCTGGGGGTGACGGGTGGGGGTGAGGTCGGGGCAGCAGCTCCACGGGTCTGGGCCTCTGACTGGCGCTGACGCTGATGCGTCTGCTGCTCCAGCGACAGGGTCATGGCCTGGGTGGTCATCTGCTGGGCCTGAAGAGGGAGGGGGCAGTGGGCCCGGTGAGAGCCGGTCTGGCTCTGCCCTGCGGACCTGTCCCCACCAGGCAATCTGCGGGCCCTGCCCACCCTCACCAGGATCAGCGCCTGCTGGTTGATGAAGTTCTGCTGCTGGGCCGCCAGCTGCCTCGGGTCCACACCGGGAAGCAGGGGCTGCGGCTGTGGCTGCTGCGGCACCACCATGGCTGCAAGTGGCATACAAGTGCCAAGCTTGCTCACGGCCCTCCGCCCACCATCCCCTCCGGGACCCTGGTCGGACCTCCCTTCCTCCGGCTCCTACCCGAGAAGGGACCCGGGATTCCACCTTACCTGGCATGGCAGGGACTGCGCCCACCGCCGGCATCATGGGCATGGCTGCAGGCATCATGGCCGGCTGGTATCCGGGCATCTGCATCATCCCTGGGTAAACTGAGGGCACAGGGCCTTCCCAGGTCGATTCCTATCTAGGCCCAACGACCACCTCCCTCCAGCCCCAGACAACAAGAAGAGCAGGGGCCATGGGTGCTTCCTGCGGGGTCCCAGGCCATGCTTGCCTGGGGAGACCCCGGATAGGTGCTCAGCCCTGCACTCACCCATGGGGTAGCTGCCTTGTTGCATGGGCCCAATGGCGCCCCCTCCCTTCATGCGGCTGCTCAGAGCCCAGCCTTGCTCCAGATCCTGAAGGGACAAAGGCCATAGGCCGTGGGGTCAGAACTGGAGCCCTGGGAGAGATGCGAGAGGCATCGGAATGGGGCAGGGGCGGGTGGGGGGCGGGTGTGTGTGCAGAACACTCACGCTGCGGCCTGGGGAGAGGACCGGCTCGAAGAGGTGGTCCAGGAAGCCGTCCAGACTCCCTGAGACCTGAGACTCGGCTGTGGGGCCAGAGGCGGGTTAGTGTCACTCTAGGGTATGGGGCTTCCTGCACCCCCATTCCCATCATGTGCCAACCTTACCATGTCCATTCTTGCCTTACCTGTGTGGCTCCTGCTGGACAGTGTTGGGGGCGGACCCGGAGGTGGATCTGGGGGCAGTGAGGGGGCCTGGATGCCAGGGGCGGGGGGGATGTCCTCAGGTCTGCAGGAGACAGAGGGCCCAGCTAACGGGGTGCCTCAGATGGGGGTGGTGCCCCGGCTGAGGCAAGGGATAGAAGCCGCTGTGGGGGGTCATCCCCGTGTCGTGGGAGAAGGTTAGGTTGGAGGGGGGCTGGCCCTGTAGCAGGTCCTATGAACCCCAGGGTGTGATGGGGTAGCTACGGGGGGTCACCTATGACAGATCTGAGACAGGAACAGGCTGGGGACAGGGGCGCTGGGCGGCACCTACAAGCCACGGGGGGCAATGGGGTAGCTGCGAGGACTGACGGGGTCCCCCAGGTCCTCAGTCTGGCCGATGAGGTCCAGCACGAAGTCACAGCCCGCCAAATCCTGCCAGGAATCCCTGGAGTGCAGTGACACGGACCAGCCACGGGGGGGCACCTCCAGGCCTCTGGGAAGGACAGAGGCAGTGGTCAGCCAGGAAGACGACCCCCCGGGGAAGGGGCAAGGACCTGAGTGCGGGCCAAGCGGAGGTGGCTGGCGGAACCCGGGTTAGGAACTGGTTTCCTCAGACGGCTCTCCTTCATTTGCACCTCACAGCCTTCTACCTCTACGTCGGCTCTGACGTGCTCATTTATTTATGGAGCCCACTTACCCCTCCATGTCCCCACCCCCACCCAGCCTCACTCCTCGGGGGAGCAGGCTCTGGCCCTGGGTTTGCAGGAGGCACCTGGCGGGACGCAGGAGGATGGGACAGTGGTCAGCGTTGGCCACACTCCCCACCCCGGGCCCCGGTACCTGCTCTGCAGAATAGACCCAGCGAACTGCTCCCCCGTGGTCCAGGACTCCACCTCGGCTGAGTAGCACTCCTCTGCAGGGACAAGGCGTGGGGGGCCCGCGTGAGCGGCAGCAGGTCCTCCCTGACAGGAAGGGGCTGCTGTCCCCACGGGGCTTCCAGGAGCAGGACAGAAGGGAGATCAGGGTCACAGGAGGTGCCGCTGGAGAGCGGAAGGTGAGCCTCACCATCGAACGTAAAGACGTCCAGTGCCATGCGGCCCCGCCGCCGTCCGGCTGTCCACTCGAGCTGGGTGGGCGGGTGGGCGCGTGCCATCCCGGGGGCCAGCCGCATCTGCTCCAGGGCCCCCAGGAGCTTGTGCTGGCACAGTGCTGCCATGCCTGTGGGGGCCTGGTCGGACACAAACCTGTGGGGACAGCAAGCGGCTGCTGTGGGGGTGGGCAGCCCACCGACCCCGGTCACTGGGCCGCCGCGTGGCAGGCCCCTTACTTGAGCAGTGGCTTCTGCAGGGTGGGCATTGGGGGAAAAGCGCTGAGCAGCATGGCCATGAGGGCCCAGCTGCGCTGGCTCTGCTGCTCGTCCGGGTTGTGCCAGATCTGGGCCACGAGCTGGCTGAAGATCTCGTCCCGCAGCCCTGGTCGGCGCTGCCCCTGTCGCACCAGGTATTCGCCCATGGTCTGCTCCTGCCAGGAGGGCAGGGACCCGTCCCCCAGGAGCCGCAGCAGCTGTAGACACAGAGCGGGGACGAGTGCAGGATGTGCAGACCTCCCTTGTGCTCAGCCAGCACCTAGGAGCCAGGGCCCGGCTCACCCCGTCCCCTCCCCGATGTGCCACTCACCACCTTGTTGATATCCAGGGCATGCTGAGGGTTCTCCCCGACCAGCCGGGTCAGGGGCTTGGTCAGTGGCTGCCCAGGGTGGGGCAGGGATGGCTCCTGCAAGCAAGGAGGGTGACAGTGCCTGAGCAGGTGCTGGTCTGTGCTGACCTGCTGGAGACAGCCCCCGGCAGAGCCCGCAGGAGCGAGCGCCCTCAGGGCGGAGGGGGCCCGGCAGGAAAACCACCTGCAACGTGCATCTTAATTGTTCTTTCTGGTTAGAAAATTGACACCCGTGCATGCAGGAAACTCAGAAAACATGGAAAAGGATAAAGAATAAAAAAACACCATTAATATTTCACTGCCCGTCGTGACCACAGCTGACATTTTAGTCTCTCTAGTCTTACTTTCTATGCATAGATAACACACATCACCCTCCCACACCTGTTATCACTGTCAACAAGATTGGGATCATACTCCATGTGCAGTTTCGAATCCTGTTTCGTATCCAACACTGCAGCCCAGACGTTTGCCTCGTCATTACACACGCTTTAACCAGAGGACCTCAACGGGAGCGGCGGGGGGTGGGGGGAGGGATGCCACAGGGGTAACAAAGGTGAGGCATCATGGATCTAAGTGACACTAGAGGGCTAGGCGTTTAGGTTCAATGGATAGTCTCCTAGAAGTGCAGCCACACCCATCACTCCCGTGACAGGAGAGGTTGGGTGTGTTGCAGGGGAGAAGGAAGAAGAGACACAGCCCCTGCCTGGCAGGGCTAACATCTGGGGAGCCGTGGGGGTCAGCCGGGAAAAGCCGAGGGCTGGGAACCCACCTGAAAGCTAATGGATATGAAGCTGGAGAACGGAAACCGGTCAATGTCGGGGGGGAGGGTCAGCTTGGGCCGGACAGGCACTTCCGGGGGCATCGACTCCGTGATGCTATCAGCCAAAACATGTTGACGGCCTGGGGACAGCATGGGGAGGCGCCGAAATACCAGGTCAGGCACCGGGCTGTGGCACCGCCTCCCCCACTCACCATCAGCCCCCAGCCCCCGGGGCAGAGGGAGCTCAGGGGAGCCAAACGCATCACAGGGAGGGACCGTGGGGTCAGAGCCACCACACTGCAGACAGACCGGGTGGGGAGAGGGGTCACGGCAAGAGACACTCATCAAAACTCACCTTCTGCCGCCTTCAGCATGACGGCCAGCTCAGCCGGGATCTCCAAGCGTCCCAGTTCCTGGCACAGAGGAGCAATTGACAAGGTGCTAAGGGAGGGGCTACGGGGACCCAGCGTCCCTCCTCACCCCCAGGACTATAAACATCTGGAAAGACCGAGGGTTCTGCTCCTGGACACAAATAAGGCCCCAGGAGCCCACGGAGGGAAAATAGGGCAGCCCAGGGCTCTTCTTAGGGGGTGCGTAGGATGCCCCTGAGAGCTAGGAGCCACGGTGGCTCAGCTGGGACCCCACACTCTCCCTTGAGCCACACCAGGTTCAGTGGGTTCATAACCCAGCGGACACCCTCAAGCTTCCAGTCCACCTACCATGCTTGGAGCTTTCTCGGAGGTCCTCCTGCTGTGCCAACCACGCCAACGCCCAAGCTGCTCGGGGAGACGCAGGAGATGCTGGGGTCCCGGGAAGGAGTCTCCTCAAACCTCCCAGCAGCTCCTCCCCGCCTCAGCAGTTCAGCTGCCCCCGCCAGCCCCCAGCAGAGAAACAAGCACAGACCCCAAGGGGCCGGCCACCTGCCACCGGCCCTCCAGGGCCCTCACCAGCCTTAGTGCTGTGGGCGTCGCTGCCCGTCTGCCAGGGCACTGAGGAGAGGGCAGGAAGAAATGATCCCAGGGGACAAAGTCCATCCAGGGAGGGGCCCCAGGGGAGCAGTATGTGGACACTGACCTTTGAGCTTTTTTATGGCCCTCACATTGGAATCATCAGGCAAAAGAGGGGAGCTGGCAGGCCCTAAGGAAGGCGTGGAGGGGATAGGAAGGCACCCCAGACTGACAGGGGAGAGTCAGACTCTGGAGGACGGGCAGGGATAAAGGAAGCAACCTCCAGGAGGCACCGGCCTACCGCAGGCAGCGGGAAATGGGAAGAGCCGGACCAGCAAGGCGGCCTAACTTCCACCCCGACCTGCCCCACCCAAAAGCTGCACCTGCCGTCTCTGCCACCTCCAGAGCAGGGGACGGGCCACCAGCAGGATGGTGTTCAGCTGTCCCAGAGCCGCCCGCCGCCGGAGGTACCGCTTCCTAGAGGCCGGTGGGGGTGGGGGAGGAGGGCGTGGTGAGGAGTCCAAACTTAGTCCAGTACCTGAATCCCCCAGCCAAGACATGAACGTAAACACTGACCCCGGGCCAGCGGCCCCCCACCCCAGGTGCTGAACAGAAGCAGCAGGGAAGGGACAGGACACTTTGAAAGGACAGGTGCATTGAGCAGGTGTTCAGCGAAGGAGATTAAGGTCTTAGACAGCAGAGCCGACCACTGGGCTCACTTCCCTCCTGTTTAGTCCTCGAGGTCATGAGGAAGTTACTTTCCCTCTCTGTTTTATCGCTACCATCTGCAAAATGAGGATTCGTGTAATACCTGCCCCACCACAAGATTAACTGAATCAACCGACATGTTGAGAAGAGTCTGACATATTTTTATTTATTTATTTTTTAATTTTTTTAAGTTTATTTATTTTTGAGACAGAGAGAGACAGAGCATGAACGGGGGAGGGTCAGAGAGAGAGGGAGACACAGAATCGGAAGTAGGCTGAGGCTCTGAGCCATCAGCCCAGAGCCCGATGCGGGGCTCGAACCCACGGACCGCGAGATCGTGACCTGAGCCGAAGTTGGACGCTTAACCGACTGAGCCACCCAGGAGCCCCTGACATATTTTTATTTAAGAACTTCTAAAAATGAAAAAAAAAAAAAATACCATCACTGGAAATCCAATAAGACATCGCAGAAGAGATTGAGTCTTTGAGAATTTTCCAGATATAAAACCAGACTCCTCAGTAAAGGAGTCACAAGCAGGATTAACATTAAAAAGTAAAAAAATGTGGGGCGCCTGGGTGGCTCGGTCGGTTAAGCGTCCGACATCGGCTCAGGTTATGATCTCGCGGTTTGTTGAGTTCGAGCCCTGAATCGGGCTCTGTGCCGACAGCTCAGAGCCTGGAGCCTGCTTCGGATTCTGTGCCTCCCTCTCTCTCTGCCCCTCCCCTGCTTATGCTCTGTCTTTCTCTGTCTCAAGAATAAATAAAACATTTAAAAAAATCTTTGTAAATAAAAAAATGTCCAGTTTTGAGGTGCCCAGCTGGTTCAATCTGGTAGAACGTCTTGGGGTCATGAGTTTAAGCCCCTTGTTGGGGGTAGAGTTTACTTAAAAAAAAAAAAAATAGGAGGCACCTGGCTGGCTCAGTCGGTGGAGGGTGTGACTCTTGATCTCAGAGTTGTGAGTTCGAGCCCCATGTTGGGTGTGGAGATTACTTAAAAATAAAATCTTAAGAAATAAATAAAATAAATGTATAGTTTTGGGGCCTCAAAGAACACTATCAAGAAAGTGAAAAGGCAACCCACACACCAGGCAGGGGAACGTTTGCAAATCACAGATTTGATAAGGGTTTAATATCCAGGATTTATAAAGAACTCCTACAACTCAGCAAGACAAACTGTACAATCAAAAGGCAGACAGAAGACCTGACTAGACATTTCTCCAAGAAGATACACAACTGGCCGAAAAGCGAGATGTTCAACCTCGTTCGTCATTAGGGAAATGCAAATCAAAACCACAATGAGGTACTGTTTCACGCCCAGTAGGATGGCTCTAATTTAAAAAGTGGAGGGGCGGGGCGCCTGGGTGGCGCAGTCGGTTAAGCGTCCGACTTTGGCTCAGGTCACGATCTCGCGGTCCGTGAGTTCGAGCCCCGCGTCAGGCTCTGGGCTGATGGCTCAGAGCCTGGAGCCTGCTTCCGATTCTGTGTCTCCCCCTCTCTCTGCCCCTCCCCCGTTCATGCTCTGTCTCTCTCTCTGTCTCAAAAATAAATACACGTTAAAAAAACTTAAAAAAAAAATAAATAAATAAATAAATAAAAAGTGGAGGGGCGCCTGGGTGGCGCAGTCGGTTAAGCGTCCGACTTCAGCCAGGTCACGATCTCGCGGTCCGTGAGTTTGAGCCCCGCGTCAGGCTCTGGGCTGATGGCTCAGAGCCCGGAGCCTGTTTCTGATTCTGTGTCTCCCTCTCTCTCTGCCCCTCACCCGTTCATGCTCTGTCTCTCTCTGTCCCAAAAATAAATAAATGTTGAAAAAATAAAAAATAAAAAGTGGAAAATAGGGGCGCGTGGGTGGCTCAGTCAGCTAAGTGTCCGACTTCGGCTCAGGTCACGATCTCGTGGTTCATGGGTTTGAACCCCGCACTGGGCTCTGTGCTGACAGCTCAGAGCCTGGAGCCTGCTTCGGATTCTGTCTCCCTCTCCTCTGCCCCTCCCCTGCTCGTGCTCTCTTTCTCTCTCAAAAATAAATAAATAAACTTTATAAATAAATAGTGCGAAATAAACATCAGCAAAGCTGTAGAGAAACCGTAACCCCGGCTCATGCTGGTGGAACAGGAAACGGGGCAGCCGCCGTGGAAAACAGCTCCTCAAAACACGAAACAGAGAATTACCACGTGATCCGGCAATTCCACTCCTTTCAATTCCCAAAGAATTGAAAGCAGAGACCTGAACAGATACTCGCACGCTCACGTTCCGAGCAGCCTTCCTCACAGTCGCCAAAAAGTGGAAACAGTCCAAATGACCACTGACGGATGAGCGGACACACAAGGTGTGGTCTGTGCACACGATAGAACATTATTCGTCCATAAAAAAGAAATGAAGTTCTGTGGCTCAGTCGGTTAAGCAGCTCTTGATTTCAGCTCAGGTCGTGATCTCACTGTTGGTGGGTTCAAGGTCCACACTGGGCTCCACACTGACAAGCGGGGAGCATGCTTGGGATTCTCTCTCTCTCCCTCCCTCTCTGCCCCTCCCCTGCTCACACACACTCTCTCTCAAAATAAACAAAAGAAAAAAAAAACGAAATGAGGGGTGCCTGGGTGGCTTAGTCGGTTGAGTGTCCAACTTCGGCTCAGGTCATGATCTCACAGTCTGTGAGTTCAAGCCCCTCATCAGGCTGTGCTGACAGCTCAGAGCCTGGAGCCTGCTTCAGATTCTGCGTCTCCCTCTCTCTCTGCCCCTTTCCTGCTCATGCTCTCTCTCTCAAAAATAAAAACTTCTTTAAAGATTTAAAAAACATGAAGTTCTGATACCAGCTACGACATGGATGAACCTTGCAAACATTATAGTTAGAGCAGTGAGCCAGGTGTAAAAGGAAATACTGTATGAGTCAATTTCCATGTAATATCTAGAACAGGCAAGTTGGTAGAGACAGAGAGTAGACTGGAGGTTACTAGGGACTGGGCGAAAGGCAAGTAGGGAATAATTGCGTAAGAGATGCAAAGTTTCTGTCGGTGATGAAAACATTTTTGGAAACGGATAGCGCTGATGGGTGCCCTGCCTCGGAAGGCTTTCCTGGTGTCCACGGCACTGCCCTTACTTTGTCTCAGCACTTTCACACCACCTTTGGGGTGCCTGGTGGCTGGTTTACCCTCTGCACCTGATTCCCCAGTGAGCCCGGTAGGCACTATCTCTGCCTTGATCCCTGAGTCCCTGTGCCTGGCTGGGGGTGGGGGGGAGGGCGGATGGTGATGGAGGAGGTCAACCAACAGCTGTTGGGTGAACGAGCAAAGACAGGCTGTGAAAGTGAATGGGAGTTAATTATGTGAGAAGGGGGAGGGAGTGTTATAGGATCAAGAAACCCAAAGAGCCTGGAGTATAAAACTCTGACCTAGAGGCTGGAGAGGTAGGCAGGGCCTCACACAGCCTGATTCGTGCTTTTATTTTATTTAAAAAATTTTTAATATTTATTTATTTTTGAGAGAGAGGCAGAGACAGAGACAGAGTGCGAGCAGGGGAGGGGCAGAGAGAGACAGAGGAAGACACAGAATCTGAAGCAGTCTCCAGGCTCCGAGCCGGCAGCACAGAGCCTGACTTGAACCCATGAACAGTGAGATCACGACCTGAGCTGAAGTCGGACGCTTAACCGACTGAGCCACCCAGGTGCCCCCTGATCCATGCTTTTAAAAGAGCATTTTTGCAGCGGAGTGACGAACAGACTAAAAAACACTCAAGGAGTCAAGACTGCAGTTTTGGGTGGCCTTAGCAGGTAGTGGGCTTCTTGTGAGTAGGGGCATTCAAGCAGAGGTTGCAGAGGTTGCAGAGGTTGCAGGGGTATGGGCAGGGACTGCACTGGGGCAGATAGACTTGCCGTGAGGCCCTACCCCTCCCACACCCTGCCCCACCAACTGAGAAGCCCCCCTGCCCTCTGCTCATCCCACCCCTGCAGACCTGGCCTGGAGCCCTCGCACGCGCGCCTGCATCCGTGGCAGGAGGAGGAGGCGGAGGCGCTGGCGAGAGATGCATGCGCGCAGGCTGCGGTGCAGGGCGAGCAGGGCCTGGGAGCGTTGCCGGGCCCAGTGCCACTCCAGCTGCCGCCAGCCGGACTCCTGCAGCAGGACCTGGGGGCAAAGGGGAGGGCCCACCCTGCTCTTCTCCTGAGGCCTCAGCCTCCTCCCTTCCAGCAGGACAACCCATTCTCATGGGGAGCCCAGGACACCTGCCACCCAGGCCCACTCCAAATCCCGAGTTTGTCCCCGAACACTCCTCTCCCTTTCCAGCCACGCCTGCCTCTCTGCACACGTGCACCCACCTGGGTGGCTCCCAGGTGACAGAGGGGCGACTCAGCCCCCAGCACCTGGCTCAGGATGGCGCCACACCTCTCCCGGTCTGAGGACTCTCCCTGCCCCTCTGTCCCCAGGGCCCGGAACCTGCCCCTCAGATGGAGAGCTGAGGTTGGAACAAGCACAGCGAGGACCTCCCTCCACCCTTGTTCGACCATCCCCCCGCCCCTCAGAGTCTACTTAGTCCCTAAGTCATTCAACAGCGATTTGGAAACAACCTACTCTGTGCCAGGCACCCAGCAGGGTTTTGCTGTATGGAGGAGGGACAGATGGAGGCTTGGGGGGCGGGGGGTGCTAATGAACAGGGAAGGAGAGAGGGATGGAGGGAGAGAAGGAGAAAGAACATCTCGAGGAAGAGGATAGAAGCCAGGCCTAAGGTCCCTAAGAAAGTGGGTCCATCTCCGCCCCAAAGGAACCCCGGGTCTGCCAGCCGTCCCTGTGGGTCCGGGCCCGGAGGTCCCCGGGCCCTTGGCCGCCCCCATCCTGGGGCCCTACCTGGCCAAGAAAGCCTGGAAGGTCACACGCACAGGAAAGTTGGCACTGCGGGTACACACTGCCTCCAGGATGCCTGCCTGGAGCAGCTGCTCTGCCACGTGTTCTACATCAAAGAGACCCGGAAGCTGTGGCCGTGGGAAAGAGCCAATGAAAGCTGGGGCTTAAAGCTGCAGGGGCCACTGAGAAAGGCGGGGCAGGTGGATGGGAAGGCTCCAGGGCCATGCATGGGGTGGAGGGGAGCTCACCTTTCCCGGGTTGGGGTTGAGGCACTGGATGAAATAGACATGGCTCCTGATGGGAGGAAAGGGGGTCATTTGGGCATAGACCAGCCCCCCTCCATTCAACTCCCTGGGGTCTCCTATGGGGGGCACTGTTCTCACCTGCCCAACTGGGCTAGGAGGTCCTCCAGAGAATGCTGGAAGCGAGACGCCAGCGTGGGTTTGCCTCGCCCATCCCCAGACCAGGACTCTGCTTCCTGGAACAGGCTGCCCACCAGCTGCAAGGCAAGAGGAGGCTGAGCTGGCTTGCCCCCCAGGCCTCTCCATAGCCCTGCCCATGCCCCGTCCCCGCGAAGCTGGGGTGGGCCTGAGCCCCTGTCCCTGCGGAGCTGGAGTGGGCCTGCGCCCTGTCTTTGCAGAACTGGGGGCAGGGAGCAGTCCGTAGCATCCAGACCCTGGAGAGCTCAGCCCATGGTCCAAAGTGCCAGGGGCTGCCCCTTGGGCAAGAGTGTCCAGGGCAGAGTGGGAGCCACAGTGTGGAGGGGTGGGGGCCCAGAGAAGGCTGGCAGGGACACCTGGAGCTGGCTCTGAGCAAGCATTTCCACCACGGCAGGGTCAAGATGATCCCGGTTTCTGTCCACAAACTTGTGAACCTGCAAGAGACAATGTGGGGAGCGGAGGGGAAGCCAAGGAGGGAGGCTGGGGTGGAGGCTGGGGTCTTGGTGACATAACCCAGCCTCTCCCCACTGAGCGAAAGGGCCTCCTTTGTCTCTTCAACTAGAGCCTCTGGGAAAACTGGAAATCCCCAGGCAAATGAATGGACCTGGGCTCTTATCTCACACCAGATATAGAAATTAACCCAAAATGAGTGGATGGATCAAAGACTTAAATTTAAGAGGAGCCTGGGTGGCTCAGTCGGTTAAGCGCCAGACTCTTGATTTCAGCTCAGGTCATGATCTCACGGTTTGTGAGTTCGAGCCCCACGTATGGCTCTGTGCTGACAGCGTGGATCGTGCTTGGGATTCTCTCTCTCCTTTTCTCTCTGCCCCTTCCCCCGCTTGCTCTCTCTCAAAATAAATAAGTAAAATTAAAAAAAAACAAGATCTAAATGTAAGACCTAGAACTCCTAGAACTCTAAAACTCTTAGAAGAAAACACAGGGAGAAGCTTCCTGACATTGGACTTGGCAATGATTTGCTGAATAGGACACCAAAAGCACAGGCAAGAAAAAAAAAATAGATGCACTGAATTTCATCAAAATTAAAAACTTTTGTGGGGCACCTGGCTGGCTCAGTCGGTGGAGCATATGACTCTTAATCTCGGGGTTGTGAGCTCGAGCCCCATGTTGGGTTTAGAGATGACTAAATAAGTTAATTAATTAATTTAAAAACTAAAACTTTCGTGCATCAAAAGACATTTTTGTTTTATTTATTTATTCTTATTTGAGAGACAGAGTGCATACGTGCATGTGCAAGGCAGGGAGAAGAGGCAGAGGTGGAAAGAGAGAGACTCTTAAGCAGGCTCCACGATCAGTGCACCTCTGATGCAGGCCTTGATCTCAAGACCCTGGGATCATGATCTGAGTGGAAATCAAGAGTCAGACGCTCAATGGACTAAGCCAGCCAGGTGCCCCTCAAAAGATAACAGAACAAAAAGACAACCCACAGAATAGGGGAAAATATCATGTACCAGGTAAGGAATTAATATGCAGATTATATAAAGAACTCCTACACCCAACAACAACAACAACGGCTCAATTCGAAAACGGGCAAAGGACTTGAATAGATACTTCTCCAGATGAGACACACAACTGGCCAAGAAGCACATGAAAAGATTCTCACCATGAGCCATTGGGGAAACATGAATCAAAACCACAGTGAGGCACCATTTCACACCCACTAGGAGGACTATCATTTTAAAAAATGGAAAATAAGGGGGCACCAGGTGACTCAGTTGGTTAAGCATCTGACTCTTGATTTCAGCTCAGGTCATGATCTCACAGTTTGTGAATTCTAGTCCTGCGTCCGGCTCTGCGATGACAGTGTGGAGCCTGCTTGGGATTCTCTCTCTCTCTCTCTCTCTCTCTCTCTCTCTCTCTCTCTCTCTGCCCCTCCCCAGCTCAAGCTCATGCTCTCTTTCAAAACAAATAAATAAACTTAAAAAAATAAAAAATTTAAAAATGGAACATAACAAGTGCTGGCAAGGACACAAACCGAAGCTCTTACGCGCTGCTCATGGGAATATGAAATGGTGCAGCCATTGAGGAAGACAGTTTGGCGGCTCCTTGAAAAAAAGTAAACCTAGAACTACTTTTGACCCAGGTCTTCCACTCCTAGATACATACTGCAAGAGAATTGGAAGCAGAGACTCGAATAGAGACTCGCACAGCCGTGCGTTATTCGCAGAAGCCAAAAAAGCCGAAACTCAAGTATCCATCAACTGATGAACAGATACGTGAAATGTGGTCCATCCATACAACGGATTATCATTCAGCCATGGAAAGGAAGGAAATCAGACACGTGCTACAATATAGATGAACCTTGGGAAAATATCATACTTAGTGCAAGAAGTCAGACACAAAAGCACTGTGTGTGTGTGTGTGTGCGTGCACGCGCATGCACACACACACTAAGATCTCACTTATCTGGAACAATTCTGTTCCATTGATGGCTCTGTTCCTTATCAACACCATACTCTTTCAATGACTATGTTTTAATATCTGGTAGAGCAAATTCCTCTCTAACCTTCTGCTTTTCATTATTTTATTGGCTATTCTCACGCAATGCTTTTCCAGCTAACACTTCAGAATAATTTTGTCAAAATTCGTTCCTCCTCCTCCCATAAGAACCCGACTGGGGTATTGTCTGGAATTGTATTGCTTTTCTAGATTAACTGAGAAAGGAGGAACGGTATTAGGGCTCCCCACCAGCAATGTGGTTTGACCCTCTTTTTTCAGATTTTCTTTTGTGAGTTTCAATATAGTTTGTGATTTTTCTCTATTCAATCTCCCTGTGTTTCTTTTTTTTTTTTTTCCCCAGACATGATTGGCTTTTTGGGGGGTGGCGGGGAGAGGTATAATTGACATAAGTCCCTTGGGTTTGTGTAACTCTTGGATAGTTTGTGTTTTCTTCTACAACCAAAGCATGCCACTCCCTCCAGGAAGCCTTCCCTGACTTGCCCTACTTCAAACAAGTCACATGGTCCTACCTTTTATATACCAGGCCCCTACCCAGCCTCTGTGAAACTCAGAAGGGGGAAAGGAGGGTGCCTTTGGTGGGCACCTAGCAGCTGCCTGACCATTTCCACATTATTGCATTCAATCCTCACAACAATGTTATAGGACAGATTCCCACTCCCATTTTACAGTTGAGAGAATGAAGGCTCAGAAGGAGAAGCAGAGGGACGCCTGGGCGGCTCAGTCTGTTAAGTGTCTCACTTCAGCTCAGGTCATGAAATCACGGTTCATGGGTTCGGGCCCTGCGTTGGACTTGGTGCTGACCGCTCAGAGCCTGGAGCCTCCTTCGGATTCTGTGTCTCCCTCCCTCTCTGCCCCTCCCCTGCTTGTGCTCTGTCTCTCAAAAATAAACAAACATTACAAAAAAAAAAAGGAGGAGCAGACAGCCTGAGGTTATCAGAGCCAGGTCCCACACGCCTGCTCTGCCCTTCCTGGTCTTAAGGCTCCCAAGGCCTCCACTGCCTCTACCCCATCGTGCTCAGCCTGAGGTAAGTAAGTCACGCTCAGAACTGTGTAGCATTGGGTGACTCAGTCAGTTGACTGTTGGACTTCTGGTTTGGGCTCAGGTAACGATCTCGCGGTTCCTGAGTTCCGTGAGTTCAAGCCCTGCATCGGGCTTGGGAGTCTCTTTCCCTTTCTCTCTGCCCCTCCCTGTCTAAATAAATAAATGAATAAATAAACTTCAAAAAATATTTTTTTAAAAAAGAAAACACTGCGTAGCGCCGAGGGCACAGGTAGAAACCTAACAGTCAAGCCCTCGAAGGGGCCTCCCCTCACCTATTACCTGTCTGGTGACTCAGTTCTGGGGAGCAGACACCACTGATTCACACGGGAGTCTGTCTCTGATTTACCCTGATACCTGGTAGGTGACGGTCCCAGCGTAATGCCTCACGGTGAAGATAGGAAGGGGCAGCTGGGGCTTGGCATAGCAGGGGTGACTGCCATGGTGATAGTGGCACTTCTGGAGGAAGGTGTGGTCTGTGGCCTGATAAGAGGGATGAGCTTTCCTCAGGCCTTTGCACGTGACGTCGCCCTGCCTGGACTGTGCATCCCTTCCGGGTCCATCAGTATTTGTGGAATGGCTGTACCACAGCCCTGAGGCTTGCCCTCTACTAGCTGGAGGCCTGAGGGACCCCTATAGGCCCCACATAGGCCCTGTGCAGTCGCCACCACCCTGCCCCTTCTGCAGCAAGGACTTGAAGAACCCCAGAGAGGTCAGGTATCTTGCTCAAGGTCACCCAGAGACAGGATTTGAACCTAGTTTGCCCACTGCCTTCCCAAGCTCTGCTGAGAGGCTATAGGCAGGGTTTCTGGACCCCATCACCTTTTTGCTCCTCTGGGAGACCCTGATGGCCTTGGCCTGGCCACTAGGGCCCCCACCTTGTCCTTACCACTGGGGGCTCACCTGGGACAGCCATGTCTGGGCATCCAGGATACTCAGGAGGCTGTGGGGCTGGTCTACGAGGAGGTCCAGGCAGGTCTCCCTCACAGGCTGGGGAACGGGCACCCAGGGCAGCAATTCTCGCTGACAGGCCTCCTGGGAACAGCCAGCACTGGGCCAGTCACAGGGCATGCCCACATTCATGGGGGAGCTCATCGGAGCCAGAGTAGGGGTGGCTCTCCCATTGTACAGATGAGTAAAATGAGGCCCAGGAAGGCTGAGATGGCCCACAGCAGGGGGTGCTTTGGGGCAGGGCTCTCAGTTCAGCGCCCTCGGTTTCCCAAGGATGGCCTCTGCTCTGGGAATGCCTGGGTGCCCCCTCCCACCGCCAGGCCCAGCTCCTCTTACCTCCTCCTGGGCCAGCAGCGTCTGCCTGGTGAAGAGCTGCAGGCGCTCGCTGGCAAGGTTATTGCACAGCTGTTCCAGGCCATTCACCCGCAGGGCCTAGGGGCATGTGGGCAGTGAGGTGGGCACCCGCACAAGGTGGGGGCATGGGGCAGGTGCCGTGAGGGGCGGTGCTGCACATGGGCCTGGTGTCCTTCATTCTCCTCCCAGAACTCAAGGAGGAGTGGTGCCCGGGGGCTGATGCTGCAGCCTCCAGGGTCAAGTCCAAAGGCCTAGGCACAGAGTGTGCCCACGCCTCAGTCCACACCCTTCCCTCTGCCTCAGCACAACTGTGAGCCTCCAGGCCTCTGGTCATAGCCATCCTGTGGCCTGGAAGGTGCCTTTTCCTATGGCCCAGTAGCTCGCTGGCTCTCAGAATCCCACATCCTCATAAACAGGGCCTCAGGCTGCTGCCTCCAGGAAACCTTCCAGCATTCCTCCCATAAGGATTACAGGCTCCTTCCTCTGTGCCCCCCAGCACTTCACTCACAAGCCCGGAAGAGCCCCCGCTCCACGCAGCTTTGTACGGAGAGCCCTGCCACGCTCTAACACACACACAAGAACCCACACTTGCCACAAACATCCCCTGCTCAGAGAGGGCATGGTCCCCCAGGGCACGCTGGAGACGAGAGAGCAGGGAGCAGTGAACAGTGCCCGACCAGGGAAAGACGCCACCTCCTCTTGCCCAAGCCCCCTCCTCCCTGATTATGAAAACTCAGGGCCATTCAGGGCACCGTCCCTTTTCCTGCTCCTCTTGGTGCACAGGAGGTGAGACCCATTCTAGGGCCTGTGCCTTCCCGGCTGCCTTAGAGGCTCCTGTGAGACTCAGCAAGGCCGAGCAGGACAGAACTCTCCAGAAGCGATATCAGGGCTGGACCGAGCAGGGCAGAAAGGCCACACCCATGGATTGTGTCCTGTCTCGTGGCTAGGCAGGCAAGAGCTCACGAGTGCCACCCTCAGGGAGAGCTGACCCCAGAAATGATCAGGATGAGGTGGGCACCCGGTCCTGGGCCCCACCCCAAGGGGTGACCTCAAAGCCATAGACGTCCACGACGGTGACGGTGTCCATGCTCTCTCCCTCCCTGGGTGGTGCCAGCTGCGCGTTGGTCCTCCCCAGAAGCCAAGTGAAAAGCCGTGAATACAGGGCCTTGGCCAGGGCGTCCCTGTGGGCGTGGTGAGTGAGCCAGTGCAGTAGCGAGCTGGGCCCGGCTATAGCTCTCTCCCGCCCCTGGGGCCACCTGGCATCAATGGCGCTTTCCACCGGCAGAGATCTGCAGACCCAGCCATAGGCTGTCTCCTGGAGAGCAGGGGAGGTAGGTAGATGCAGAACATCAGGTCTGACTGAGGCTGACACGGGCCCATGCCAAGCCTGCGGGTGGTGGGGGTTGGCCCTGCCTCCTGAGGAGCCCCGGGGCTCACCGTGACCTTCCTGGTGACAGCCCCCTCCAGGCGCTCTGGTGGCACCAGCAGCAGCCGGGCTGCCGTGTGGATCTCGGCCCAGCTGGACACAGCAGCCACCTCCTGGGACTCCCACTGGACAGAGAAGGGAGGGAACAGGAACAGCTCTGCGGGGGAATGGCCACATCCCACAGGTAGCTCCGGGCAGGTAGGAGCCGACTCTGGAGCCTGGGGGCCCTGAGTGCGAGTCCTAATTTTACTTCTTCACTAGCTGGCTGGCTCTGGCAGGACTTTTCCTCTGAGTCTCCACTGTCTTATTGTTAAACGGGAAACAACGACCCTAAGTTCCAGCGTTGTCGTGAGAACCGAATTAGAACACAGATAGAGGGGCGCCTGGGGGGCTCAGTCAGTTAAGCGTCTGACTTCAGCTCAGGTCACGATCTCACGGTCCATGGGTTCGAGCCCCATGCGGGGCTCTGTGCTGACAGCTGGGAGCCTGGAGCCTGCTTTGGATTCTGTGTCTCCGTCGCTCTCTGCCCCTCCCCCGCTCATACTGTGTCTGTCCCTCTCTCTCTTTCTCTCTCTCAAAAATAAACACTCCCCTAAAACCAAGAGCACACTGTATATTAATCAATAAATTATATTAAAATAAATAAGCATTTCAAAACAATTAGAAAAAGAAAACAAATATATAAAGTGATTTAGACGGAGCCAGGTACATAGGAGCTACTCAGTGCAGTTCTCCCTTTCCAGGGTGGCAGCTTGGTGGCACTGGCATAGACGACCCAGGTCTCTGTTCTCGCATCTACACAACGAACCCGCCTGCTTCCCAGGGCAGCCATGAGGCCTGGAGGGAGGCCCACAGGTATTCGGTATCATGGCTGCCCTGACCGTGCAAACAAGCCGCGTCCAGACTGGCCTCTGGCCACAGCGGGAGCCCACCTCTGAAGAGGAGAAGCAGACGTTGCCCAGCTGCAGGATGGCGGCCAGCATGGCCCAGGCTGCAGTCAGCTCCTCAGGGCGCGTGACCAGCACCTGCAGGGCCTTCAGAAGTCCTTCGAAGTCCTGGGCATCATCCTTGCCCTGGAGCCTGCAGGCCTGGCCCTGCAGAGCACAGCAGGGGTGAGGGAGCAGGGGTGAGGGGGCAGGGCCTGACAGCCCATAGCTTCCCTCCACTCCGGCCACTCCTTAGACCCCTGCTCCCAGACCTTTCCCCAGGCAAGCCCCACCCCCACCTGGTTCAGGTAGTAGTAGGTCTCTGGCCCCTGTAGGGAGAGCTGCTCCCGTGCCACAGGGTCCAGCCCCGCCAGCAACTCGTAGAAAACATGGAAGCTCCGTTCAGCCTGGGCCTTGGGGAGAAGGACTGGCTTAGGGGGAGCAGGGCTCTGGTCCTGTGCCTCAGGGGAGCAAGGACAAGTCCTGGGAAAGGCAGGGATGCGGGGGGGGGGGGGCAAGGGGGTTAGCAACCACACTCCCTGCATGGCCCCTCTCCCTCTCCCACTCTGGAGAGAGGCGAGCAGCAGCACGGGTCTTACCTGAAACACCACCCTCGAGGCCTCCAGCAGATAATGTGACACAGAAGCTCCCACGATGACCCCACTGTGGGCACGGGACAGTGGGCGGGGGGTGCCCAGGGTGCATGTGACCCAGGGGCCCTGCTCAGAATGGGACCCACTATGGGCTGGACCCAAGGGCAGCAGCCTCTGGTTCCCAGTAAAGGGAACTGATCGTGGGTGCCCCCCTGTGCCCACCAGGACCCCCTTAACTCACCGCTGCAGGCAGAGACGCAAGACCTGGCCGAAGCGACTGGCGTTTGCATTGAGGACTGTTTTGGCGTGGCCAAAGCTGCGAAGCATCAGCAGCACACCGTCCAGCTGCATGGGGGAGGGGCACTCAAGTATCCCCAGGAATGGTAGCCGCGTCCATGATCAGGCATCCCAGCTGAGGATACTTTGTGCCTAGGGGCTGTGCTCGTCCTTGGAGAGGGTCAGTCCCACCCCACCTCACCCTGCCCTCCAGGAGGCAATGCCTGGGGCTGCCCCCAAGGAGAAGCCAGAGGCCTGAAGACCGCCCACCTGGCTCAAAGGAGAAGGATGGTTCCTCTTGGACCCTGGGAAATGCCCAGCTGCCTCTCACCTGACATCTTCTGTCCCTTGTTTGCTCCTGCTCCAGGCTGCTTAGGAATTGCACAATCTTTTTGGCAGCTTCTGTCTTCCCTGAGCCACTGTGCCCACTGTGGGAGGGAGGGGCTGACAGGGTTTTCAGGAAGGGGCACATAGGACACCCCATGGAGCCCAGGAACTGGGGCATGCCCACCTGAAAGTGATTCCTACCCCCGGAAATGTGGAAAGGTAGACCCAGGGCATGGAGACCAAGGAGAAGGATGATGCCAAGAGGCCACAGTCAAGGGGCATGTGCAGTGACTTCAGCCAGGAGCACAGCCCTTACAAAGTCCAGCGGTGCCACCCAGCAGGGCACCAGGCCAACAGCTTCAAATGCAGACCCCCACGTCCCTGCCTCCCAGCCCTCAGAGTGGCCCGTAGGTTCAGCAGGGCCCCACCGCTCACCCGAGGAGAATGCATGTGCCCTGCCCAGTGCTCTGAGACAAGCGATAGGCTGACGCCACAGTGGCGAAGATGTGTCTGAGGGAAGGGGGTGGGAGCAAATGAGGTTGCCAGAGATGGGCATTTGGGCCCTCCTACATGTAGGCAGGACATGCCCTCGGTCCTCCCAGGATCTCAATCAGTGGCACATGCTGGGGCTTAGCCGCCCAGGGGGTGAGCAGAGGGTTGATGGGGGCAAAGGCACGTACGGGGTGGTGTTAAGGGCCTTCTTGGGGTGGTAGCTGGCCAGGACCTCAGCTGAGAAGAGAGGCAGGGGCCGGCGGGGGTTCAGGGAGAGCAGAAAGGGTCCCCCAAATGTCTGGGAAAAAAAACAGATGCTGTCGTCACAGCATGGAGGAAGCAGGGGCTACAAATGTAGTGGGGCTGCTGTGCAGCCCAGCCCCCCCGCCCCCCCCCCCCCCGCTCTGCAGGTCCCCAGAGAAGGTTCAGCACCCAGCCCAGGGAGGAGAAGGAAGGAGAAGTTCTAGAAGTGCCAGAGAGCCCTCTGATCCCAGGGGACAGGCAATCCCAGCCCACCCACCCTCCCCAGGTGCCCCCGTACGTAGATTCGGCCCAGGTGAAACCTCTTCTTGAGGCACAGCAGCACAGAGCTGTTACACACTGGTCTGTGGGGACAGCAGGAGGGAGAGGCAGGGAATGGGGGTGCGGTGGGCAGAAGGAGGTCTTAGGTTAGCTAGCGCTGTCACCCTGTCACCGGATGGAGAGATACTTTGGGCAAGTCGTGCATCCTCCCTGAGCCCCCGACCATAACACAGGGGTGTGGCTGCTCAGTGAGTTACCCGCTCCATGGGGGCTACAAGCAGGACCAGGCCGCTGACCCAGAGGGCAGCTTTGTGCCAGTTAGAGAAGAAACTCCCGGGGGGGGGGGGGACACCTGATTTTCACCCCTCACCCGCCTCTTCCCGCGGGAAGACCTTTTGTAAGTTACAATACCGTCTAAGGATACAATTTACAAAAATGGAGGTAGGGGTGACATATGAGGAACTCTGACCCAGACAGGACAGGTTTGGAATTGCGCCTGCTCACCGCAGCCGAGCCAGGTCGTCCGTGTCTTCCAGGCCTTCCGCAAGGCTCCTGCCCTCCGCTCCCAGGGAGGGCGGTACCTCCAGGCCCGGCCCGAGGCTCAGCTCCAGGTCCCTCTCCAGCGCCTCCTCAGCCTCATCGTCTGGCACCCACCGCCCCCTCGGAGGCCCGCAGGGGCCCGGGCTTCTCTCCCACCGCAGGTGGGTCTCCAAGGTGAGTCGAGGCAGCAGCGCGTCGTCGGTGTCAAGTCCGGGGTCCTCGCGGGGTTCTGAGCTCTGAGTCCAGTGGACCGGAGCCTCGGCCTCCAAGGTTTCCGGCCGCGCTTCACTGCTGGAGCCGCTCTCGTCCAGTGGGGACTCGTCGCGGGGAGCAGGGCCGAGGAGAGAGCCCCGGCGGGGCCCGGCCACACTTTCTCCACTCGCCCTGCGCCCCTCCCTGTCCCCCGAAGCCCCTTCACAAGGCCAAACGCGTCCCCCCCGGGCTGGGGCGTCCGCGGACGCTTCCTCTGAGCTCCGACTGCTCGACTCCCTCCCGGTCCTGTGCATCCTGGGGAACACGACCGCGAACTTGGGATCCGGAGTCCGGTCCTCATCCTCAGAAGGGCCCTCGAGAGCTGGGCTCTTCGAAGGCTGTGGGGAGCTCGAGCCGCCGCCAGGGGGAGGCCTGGGCCGCGCCCCCAGTCTCGCTACGCCCGCCAGGCGCAGCGCTAGACGGCGCCTCGGTCCCGGCCTGCGGCCCCGCCCCCCGGCCGCCCGCGACCCCGCCCCCCGGCCCTCG
>NW_024412448.1:798336-834807 GCF_014898765.1 Herpailurus yagouaroundi | reverse complement strand
GCCACCGCAGCAGACCCAGGGCGCGCGCCACGCGCCGCAGCCGCTCTCTAAGGCCGGCGCGGCGGGGAGCCGAAGCGGCGGCCTGGGGAGCGGGGCCTGCCGGGGATTTCGCGCGGAGCCTGCGGAGCGCCACGAGGGCGGCCAGCGGCGCTGGGTCCCGGGGCCCGTCTCCCCCTCCAGCCCCAGATTCGCTCTCACCTGCCGCCACTTGCACCTCCCCCACCGCCTTTCCGACCTGGAGGCGCCGAGTCCCGGAGGCCTCGGCTCTTCCCGGCTCGGCGCCCTGCGACTCAGCCTCCGGCCGCGCCTCGCTGTTTCTTGTGTCCCGGGCCAGCCTGGGGTCCCGAGAAGCCCTCGAGCTCCGGGAGACGCACTCTGGGCTGCCCTCAAGGGGGCTGGGGGCCTTGGGTTTTTTGCCCGGCCTAGTCTCTTCGGCTTCGGTGGCTTGGCTCGCCGTTCCTGGGGCTGTCCGTGGGCCCCCTCCAGGTCCGGCCCCCTCCAGACTCGATTCCGTGACTGTCCCGGAATCCTCCTTCTCTCCCTGGGGTCCCACCCCCGACGACCCTTCCCGGCTCCGGGGTTCAGCGCTGCCCCCGCCGTCGCTGCTGGGGCGTTCGCCGGGTTCCAGCTCTGGCTCCGACTCGGTTTGGGTGTCTCCCAGGACCGTGTCCTTTTGCTCCGGCTTGGGTCGCAGCTCTGGGGCCCCAGTGCTCTGGCTGTCGCTCTCCTGGGCCTCGCGGGTTTCGCTGTCCGGGCAAGAGCTGCCCCCGTCTCCACCCGACGTGTCCCCATGCAGGCTCCGAGTCTCCCGGCAACCCTGCCGAGCCGAGGGTCCCCGCCCTTTTCCTCTCCTCCTGCGGCGGCAGAGCTCACTCGTTGTCCCTTCTCGGGAGAGACTCTCTTCCTCCAGGCGCCCGCCACGGTCCTCCCGGGGCTCGCGGCTCTCCTTAGATCCGCGACCCGGACGCCGCGCACTGCCTAGTCTCCCCTGGGCCTCTGCTGGCGGCCCAGCCCCTGACCGTCTGCAGCCGCCGTTCCGCTCTGCGGTGGGCTTCCGGCGGCCAGCGTGGGTCCTGTGGCTTCCCGCAGTGACCGGTTCCAAGACCGGTCTGGTCCTTCGGGCCTTACCGAGACCCTGTCCGCCTTCCTGGCTGGGCGCGCAGTGGGCGCTGCCCGACCGGGACTCCTGCTCCCCTGAGACCGGCCTCCTGGGGCCCTCCTGGCGCTGGGACGCTTTACCTTTGCTCCCACCCATGGCGGGCCCAGTGAAGAGGGGCTTCTCGGGGTCTCTGTCCTCGCCCTGAAGACCTTAGCCCGCAGTGCCCTCAGCTCTTGGCAGCGCCCACACCCGTTCTGCTCTGGCTCTACAGGCAGTCTACCCCCTGGGGGCTCCAGCCTTACTCAAGAGCATTAATTATGCAGTTGGCCGCGGGGTCCTGACCCCTTAGACCAACAAAGGAGTGGAGGCCGCCCAGGAAAGAGGAGACGCTTCAGCATCAAAGGCCGAGGACGGGGCAACTGTGCCACCTGGGAGGCACTGCCAGCCAGGCCAGCCTGGCACTGTGCCAAGCTGCAGGGACCCACGTGCTCTGCTCCCCTTTCACTGTTTGCCCCCCTTTCAATGAGCCTGTCTGGACCATCATCCTGGGGACTCTAAGGGATACCCACTCTCCTTCCTTCGTCCCCTTGGCCTCAATAGTATCAGCAAAGAGCTAACACTTCCGGGCTTATTATATGCCAGCCACTGTTTTAAACACTTTACTATGGAGTCATTTAATTCTTGGAAGCATGCTAAGAGGTGGGTGCCCTAAGGATTCCCGTTTTATGGCTGATGCGACTGAGGCACACAGCCAAGTGTCAGTGGTGGTCAGAGGTGGGACGCCAACCCGGGCAGTCTGGCTCCCAAGGCCCGCTGGAGAACAGGTGTGAGGGGCTACCATCAGCAGTAAACTTGACTTTCGTTGGCCCATTACAACGTATCTGATGTATCTCCAATCTCTTGCCTTCCTGGTGCCCTCCTCTCTACCCTATTGATCCAGGCCGGGGCCTGTAGCTCACTCAGTTGCGTGGGTGTGGCCAGCTGTCTTCCCAGAGCCTCCCAGGGAGAGGGGACTCTCCCTCCAAGCCCAGCTTTCACCTCTGGCTCCCACTTTCCCCATTCTTTCCTTCACCTGCTTTGCTCCTCCAGTCTGTGTGAGTCCTCCTCTGACCATGCTCCACTCTCCCTCCCTCCCTCCCTCGGGAACCGTCTCCTCCTCTCCTGGCCCCTACCACCAGCCACCATAACTTGGTAACTTTCACCTCCTTTGGTTGGGTGTTAAGGCGCCGAGCGATTTTACAGACTCTCATTTAATCCTTACCACCCTCTGAGGCAGGCCCTATGATTATGCCCTGTTTTATAGGTAAGTAAACTAGAGCACAAGAGTGAGGTCATCTGCCCAAGGTCACACAGTCGGTCACAGGTGAAGCCAGTGTTTGAGGACTGGGTCTGCCTGACTTCCAAGTCTAAGTGAACACTTAAGTCTCCCACCTGTCGATGTTGAAGACCCTCAGATCCAAGTCTGCAGATCATGTGCCCAGCTGCCTGTGGTACATCGGCAGGGCCCTTGGTGTCAGCAGTGACCTCTGCCACTCACCTTCTCCATCTGGCAGTGGCCCTGGTCAACCCAACCCCTCAGTATCTCCATTTAGCCACTATGGCCACCTTCCCCTGGACAGAAGGGGCAGGACCCTCCAACCTCCCTCCATGCTGGCTGAGCTTCCATTAATCCACTTTCTAGACAGTGCCAAACTCTTCCACTTGTGCACACCTATCAATAAAAATTGTTGATCTCACACTCCCAATAGAATATTTTCCTAGAACCAAAACAGGCGAACCACCAACACGAGTTAATACTTTGTAGCCCAAAGTACTTAAGGCAATGCTCATCCTGAATGAGGGCAGAGGTAAATCCATTTTCAGAGTCTTGATACTTGTGTGTGTGTGTGTGTGTAGCTGTCCAGCTCTCCAGAAAGACTGAGGACCGAGTGCCAGTCCAGGATATTCACAAGGCTTAATTTCTTTTATGATAAAAATAAAGATCCTGTGCATTCTAACATGTTCTCCCTGACCCTGACAGAGGGTCACCCCCATCACGAAACCCTGAACCTCGTGGACTCCCGTGAACCTCGCAACAGATCGTGAGGGGATACTCTTATCATCCCGTTCCCCCAGAAAAAACTGGGATGCAGAACAGGAAGGCAATGTGCGTGTCACACGAGTGGAACTTGCTGGGATTTAAACTACAGTGGTCTTCGGAAGAATGAACTTCATAATGGAACTTCTGTGCTCAAAGCCCTTCAGATGCTTCCAGAGTCTCAGGATCAAGTCCAGACCATCTTGCAGGGTACACAGCACTCCCCACTGTCTGTAGCTTTGTCTTTTTATCTACCGAGCATCCCTTCTCCACTGCTTCTGCGACCATGGTCTGTGTTCCTCTTCCCTTTGGGGCAACTATTCCCCCTTCCTTGTGGCTTTTGGGAGTTCTGTCTCAGTAAGTGCCACCCTCACCCCCACTTCTAAGGAGAACAGGAGAGCTGGAGTGGCCCAAGTTACACAACCCAGATTCTTGAGCTGCACATGCTTGGCGGGAGGGTGATGGGTAGGCTCTCCCATGGCGTATCCATCTAGGGACCTGGGCCTGGACTCCTCCTCTGCCCTGTGCGCTAATCCATGTCCTTCCAACAGGCCACGTGGGCTCCTGTGGCACATAGCAGTGCCCTTACCCTCGCCAGGTTCTAGGAGGTCCCAGTCTGGCCCCGGCCACTTGGTGGTCTCATTTTTGGCACACTTCCTGCCAGCTACCCTCAACTCTTAACACAATCCCACAGCAGGGCAACCAGTTCAAGTGCTGCCTGCCCCTCTATCCTCTGTGTAGAACGGAGCACCCAGCCCATTCCTGGTCATGTCCCTGCCCCAGCTTAATGTCACCTTCCCAGGCACATCTCTCACAGGCCCCCGGCTTGTCTGCATCCTAAGATTTCCTGCCCTTGTTAGTATTGTGAGCCTCAGAGGGCAGGGACCACATTATCTTGGCCACCTCTGACCCCAAGCGCCTGGCATATAATAGGTACTCAACAAAGACAGGTGGATGAAGTAGAATCAAGTAGACTCAACCCCCTGGCTTATAAAGACCGTAACATTGGTCTGATCCAACCCCTCATCTGGGGGTAAGAGCTTTCACTTCTGGGAACTGCCTCTGACCTCAGCAGCACCCCACAGTCCTTCCCTGAAGTCTGGAAGAAGCCACCAGGTCTGAGGTACTATGAGTGTCTCCCCCTTCTGACAGCAAGCAAAGGCCGGTCAAAGGGGACTCCCTCTGCCCCCGACCCTGGGATGCAGCCATGTACCCTCAGGGTGGTTAACTCTGGCCGTTCGTTTCCAAAGACAGAAGACATAGTGTTCAGATACGAACAGACACAGTTTGCTCTGACTCAACAGCTTAAAAAACTAACTCTCCGGAGTACCAGCCTGGTCCAGCAACTGGACCCCAGGGGCAAAGGCAAGGGACCGGCTACCAATCATTTCTGTCTACGTAGAAAATTTCTGCACAATTAAAAAAGTCAGTCATTGGACCAGTCCAGTGAAGAGGTAATAAGGTGTTTATTAAAAACTTTTTCACCCAGAGGCAGTTAAAATTTATAATTTAAAACCCAGCCCACTACAAAAAGGGGAGGGAAAAAAAAACTGTGCAACATTGACAAAAGAACCAAGACAGACAAGGCCCAGGTGGGGCAGCCCCACGGCCCTGGGGTCCCTCCTCTCCGAGGCCAAGAGCAGCAGCAGGGTGCACACCGGGGTTGGCTCCAGTCCCTGGCACAGCCCAGTTCATGGGCCTCCCGGGGCCGGGGGGCAGCGCCCCAGGAAGCGCCCTCAGTAGTGTGTGTTCATTGCGTAGCCTGGACCTGCGACCTGCTCACTCTGCTGTGGAAGGACACAGAGCAGTGGCAATTCGGGGGCCTCCTGGGCAGGCCGGGGGGCCTCAGTCCCCCACCCAGGGGCGTGTGTGGGCTCATTCTCCTATTCCTCCCCAACTAGGAGGCATACCCTCCCGGCCGCCCCCCAGCCCTGCAGCGGTGCCCAGAGCCCCTACCTCCCCCATTGCTGAGGCTGTAACCCGTGGCCACTCGCTGAGATCGCCAGTCGCCATAGCTCCTGCACGGGCAAAGACAGGGCAGTTACCATCCGTGGGGACCTCGGGGAGACCAGACGAGGACCCTTATTCCCAGAGAACTCCTGGCACCTCAGGGCCCACCCCTGCAGGCCCGAGCAGGAACTCACCCTCGGTCTCCCTCCAGTGTGCTCTGAATCTCCTTCAGGACCCCTGCAGGGTTGGGGAAGAGGCCTGCTGAGGCCGGCAGAGGCCGGGCCAGACACAAATGTTTCTCCCCCTTTTACTGGTGGAGTGTCGGACAGGTCTGCCTCCCTCAGAGTAATGGCCCTCGGTTCCACCCTGGCTTTCCAAGCCTCCCTCAGGACATCCCTCATGACGGCCCACCGAGTCCTGCCCAACTCACTCTCATCATTGAGCAGAGCGTGCTCCATCACCGGGCCAGGCCTCCTCTCTGAAAGGCAGGGGCCAGGTCAGGTGAACCCTGAGACCTCCTCTGCCCCAGCTCCCTCCTTACTAGAGTGGCAGTGCCGGAACCCAGAACCCAGGACTGGAAGCGATGCCGTCTCTACTCTTAGCCCCAATACCACCTGCTGGCCTGGGGTTCCCTTTCTTCCCCTTCGGTCTGGGTCTGGGCCTAAGTATCACAATGTATCTGTCCCCCACCCCCACCCCTGGGCACAGGGAACCCTGTCTTACCCTCTCCATCACTCTGGCTCCCTGAGTTCCTGTGGGGAGAGAGATGGTGAGGACTGGGAGTCTCTGGGCTCCCCATTCTGGCTCAGAAAGCCCTGATCCCATGAAGAATGAGGTCAACTAACCTGGCCCACCTTGAGCCAGGGTGATAAACCAAGCTCTGCCCTGGATGGCAGCTTCCATGAGAGGGAGGGGCATATGAAGGGGGGGCAGCGAGCCAGAGCCAGGAGGGTGGGCTTAGCTCAGAGGAGAGGGGCCAGGGCAAAGGCCACCTGTCCTTTTACCGACCTGGCTTGGCCTGAGACCTTCTCTGGGCCTGATCCATTGCGGGGGCAGCTGTGGCTCTTGGTTTCTGCTGAATCCACCAGACACCGGGGCTCAACCAGCCACTTGGTGGAGAGAGAGAAGCGCTCAAACTCTGAGGGTGAGATCAGGTAGAATCCTGGGGGGGGAAGGAGAAGCCTGGAGGTGAGGCCAGCCCACAGCTCCCAGGCCCTGCAGCGGCTGACGGGACTTTCCTCCCAGGAGGAACGAGGGGCCGGGGGCCTCCCTCAAAAGTTCTCTGAAGTCAGTCAGTCCAGCCTGGCCTCGGCTGCAACACCCCAAGCTGCCCTTCCCAGCAGCCCCTGGCAGCGCAGCGGGAGTCCCCACCCCGCCCCACCCCCGGGGGCCCGGCTGCTCGCACCCGCCTGCCCGCCCCCGCTGTGCCCACCTTGGCCGTATTTGGTGAAGACGCAAGAGGCAATGCCGCTAACATCCTCCCGGCGGATGCAGCTGTACCGAACCTGGGGCTTGAGCAGGGGCAGCGAGACCACCTGGACATCACCCAGGTTGGTGAGGACAGTCAGGTGATGCTCCCCGTAGTCCTCGGCTCGACAGCTGCCGAAGTGGGCCACGCTGACCCGCCGCACCCGCGAGCCCTCCAGAGCGGTCAGCTTCAGCTTCAGCTTGGCGCTCACCTTGGGCAGCGTGAACACCTGGGGGCACAGGGCACGGCTCACACCCATGGCTTCCGTGCCTGGTGCCGTCACAGGGCCCTACTCCCCAGCAATGACTGCCCAGTCTCTGTGCCCGCTCAGTACTCGGACATGCGGCCACTATGCTTTGACCGGGAAGGGACACCAGGGCTACTTATTTCCATGTCTCTGTTTTCCGTCCCCCCTATTGACACAGGTCCTGCTTCAGTGCCCCCATGCTGACCCCGGGACCCAGGATCTCTACCCCTCTCCTTTTCAGTGCCTCGGTAGTCTGTCACACACCAGCTGCAAATACAACTTTAAGTGAATCCCGGCCACTGTCATTTGTGCCCAGGATCTGCACTCCCCAGATGTCCCAGGGATCCCCAGGGAGCCCCGCCTCCATCCAAGCAACACCTTGAACTGTTCTTCTGACACCACAAGCAGCTGGTGGCTTCCCTGCATGTCTGGGCTCTTTGACAGGTCATGGGCCACCTCCAGGGGCTCAGGAAGGGGGACGCTATGTCCATCCAGCACCAGGATGCCCACCACGGGCGCTCGGTGCATCAGCTGGATCTCCTTGGCTGCAGGGAGAGAGGCAAGTGGTGGTTGATGGTGGAGTGGAGGGTGAGACTACAGACCCCACCCCACCCCACCCCACCCCATCCCAGGCAGATAAGGACCCTCTGCTCTCCCCCTGCCCAGCACTCACCCTGCTCGGCCCGCACGGGCTCATCCATTCTCCGCTCGGTGGGGGGCACACGCAGGGCAAAGGCATAGACCGTACCACCGTTGGTGCCAGCCCACAGCGAGGGGCAGTGGCGGGAGCCTGCCAGGAAGCAAAGGTTTGTATCTAACCCACAGTTCTGGGGGTCAGGTGGAGCCAGGTGACCTGGGCTGATGTCCCGGCATTGCCACTCACAACCTGTGTGACCCCGAGGTCAAGTTAGCAAACCTTGTAAGTCTGTTTCCTCCTCTGTAAAACGGAATGGCTGTGGGCCCTGCCTATTTCCTGGGGGTATAGACGGGAAGAGCTGGGAAGGCTCTCTGACCACTAAGGGACCCAGGCACAGGTGGTCTTGAACCCGGGACAGCTCGGCCCTGAAGATACAGCAGCAGATACCCCCACCCCACTCTTGCCCCGGTGGGCGGGCGGCAGGGAGCTTCTGCAGGGCACACTGGGTACTAGCAGGCACTCTTGGAGGAAGATATTCCTCCACTTTACAAGAGAGAAGCTGACCCCAGGTTAAGTGACACGTCCAAGGTCACACTTCTAGAGTGGTGGAGCCTGAGTACGAAGCCAGGGCAACCTGCCTTGGAGACCCAGGCACGGGAGAGAAAGAGGCAGGCAGAGGATCGGGTCTCCCCATGCTCCCAGCCAGGCCGGGCAGCAGCCTCCAACACGCCCTCAGGCCGAAGGGTGCTCTCCTGGGCCCCCCACACCTCAGGCTGGCCACTCACTGTCCCTCAGATAGGTGTCAGCAAAGTAGAGGGTCCGGACGAATCCCGTGAAGGAGTCCTCTGCTGAGCGAGCCTCGATCTTACGCTGCACAGGGGCCAGCTCCATGTTCTGCGTACCCGTCCGCTCAGCCCTGGCGCCTCCCTCCGGCACCTGCAGTGGGTTTGGTCAGGCTGAGGGGGGCTCTGGCCTCCCCTTCCTGGGGGGATCCGATTGCCCAGCACCAGTCCTTCCAGGGGAAGACGGCCACTGCCCACCCGGTGATACTAACTGAAGACTTAACCCTCTACACTTGGGGAAGCTGAGGCCCAGAGATGCAACGTGTGTGTGTCCGAGGCCACAGAGCTAGTGGGCAGCGGGGCAGGGCGTGAGCCTGCTCGGTGCTTGCAGCCAAAGCTACGGGGGAGGGAGGGCTAGTTTGGACCTGCTGCCAGCCGCCCCGGGCTCGTGACCGGTCTCGGCCTCACCTCCCCAGGGGGACCAGCTGGCCGCCGCTTCCGGCTTGACACCCGGCTACGCCGTATCCGGCGGAAGGACTGGCGCAGGGACTTCTTTAGGGACTTCACACGGGACAGGGGGCCCTCCAAAGCCAGCTGGTCACTGGGGTGCAGCGTGCACCTGGGGGGAACATCAGGACATCAGTGCTGCCAGGGCCCCAGGGTGCTTGCCCAGCACCAGCCCTAGATTCAGGCCCTGGCCACCCCAGGAGGGCTGCTCACTTGACAAAGACCTGCCGCCGCTGCTGGTGGTCAAAGAGGCCAAAACCGTGGCTTGTGCCAAAGGCCACGAGCCGCCACTCAGAGTGCAAGGCCAAGGAGGTGACCACGGCCGGGGGCTGGCACTGCACCAACACGAAGGGCTGGAAGCCGGGCTCAAAACGCACAGGCCCCGGGCGGGCACACAGGCGCTCGTGGCCCTTCCAGCGGTAGCCCTCCTGGTCCTGCAGCAGGTCGGCCTCCACCTGCTCCACGGCATGCTCCGCCTCCTCGTCATTCAGTTCCAGCACCAGCACCTGGGGTGGGGGTGGGGGGGTGGGGGGCAGGTGGGCTGAGCCACCCCCCCACCCCCCGCCCAGCACCAAGAAATAGCGGGACCACAGGGACCCTGAGAGTGGGAGAGTGAAGGACCTGGGACCCACACCAAAGCCTAGGGCCCAAGGAGAGCTGGAAGGCCCTTCCCGATCCCTGGCCCTTAATCCTGGTTTCTGGAGGAGAAACAATCATCCCAAAGGCCTATCTCTAATGGGACCAGGCAACCTCTATCCACTGGGAAAAACACAAGAGCCACAAGAGTCGGTGATGGTCCTGGCGACATCTTCAGTGGGTGCCCAGGAGGCTGGTGTCTGTCCTTGCTGCCCCCCAATCCTTGGACACCGCCCAAAGTCCCCTGATCACTCCTCCTAACTGCACCCTCACCCCTGCCCCAGCCCAGCCTGCTACCTGCCCTGCCGTGCCCGCCACAGCCAGGTAGCCACTGTATTTGCAGAGGAAAATCTTCTGGATTCCCAGCCTCGGATCATCACTGTAGGGGTCGAAGGAGCCCACCTGACAAGGGAGAGGAGGTCCGCGAGTGGCCATAAGCACGAGACCCAGCCTGTCCTTGCCCTGCCTGGTTTCCAGGCTCCCGGCCTCACCTTGCGGAGTGGGGGCCACTCATCCTCGCCCTGGGCATTGAGGTTCTCGCTGGGCTCTGTGTCGGTGAGGAACACCCGTACCGTGCTGAGTTTGTAGAGTAGCCGTAAGCAGACACCGGAGGCGTCCCAGAAGCGCACTGTGCCATCCTCGTGCCTGCGGGCAGAGCCACCTGCCAGTTGTGAGGGATGCCAGGCCAGGGGTGCCCGGGAGGCCCGGGACTGGCACGCACCTGCTCTGGGGTTCTGTTCCCACCCCGCGTATTCTACTTGGCCGGAAGAGAGTGCCATGAAAGTCACCTACCCTGTGAGCAGCAGGTCCCTCTGGGGAGGGGCTGGGGCCAGACTGGTACCACCATCGATGGGCCACTCCTAAAGAATGAGACCAAGAAGTCCATGGGAGAGCTTGGCCCGAGGTGGGGCCAGGGCTGGTGCCAGACTTACCATGGTGGAGAAATGTGTGTGCTGCTGTCTGCCAGCGGTGACGATCCGCTCCCACAGCTTCAGGGGGATGTTGGAGACGTGGTGGGAGCAGGTGATGGCGGAGCAGTGAAGGGAAGCCAGGTAGGGAGGCTGGACTGGTGGCCAACCAGCCGCCTTCAGGTCAATCACCACTAGCTCCTCCTCGGCCAGCACCACCAGGGCGTAGGGGTCATCAAAGGCTGGGGGACAGGCCAAGGGTCAGGGGCTGCAGGAACCGTAGGAAGCAGTTTGCCCCAGCCCAGCCCTGCAGGATCTTAAGCTCTAGGGCTGGAGTCAGAGAATCTGCATTTTTTTTTTTTTACATTTATTTATTTTTGAGGGACAGTAAGACAGAGTAAGAGCAGGGGAGGGGCAGAGACAGAAGGAGACACAGAATCTGAAGCAGGCTCCAGGTTCTGAGCTGTCAGCACAGAGCCCGACACGGGGCTCGAACCCACGAACCGTGGGATCATGACCTGAGCCGAAGTCGGACGCTTAACTGACTGAGGCACCCAAGCACCCCTGGAGAATCTGCATTTTATTTTATTAATTCATTTTTATTACAAAAAAATTTTTTTAAGTTTATTTATTTATTTTGAGAGAGACAGAGATAGTGCAAGTAGGGGAGGGGCAGAGACAGAGAATCCCAAGCAGGTTCCGCATTGTCAGCTTGAAGCCTGATGTGGGGCTCGAACTGACGAAACTGCGAGATCATGACCTGAGCCGAAACCAAGAGTCCAAGAGTCGGATGCTTAACTGACTGAGCCACCCAGGTGCCCCAGAATCGGCATTTTATTATTATTTTTTTTTAATTTTTTTTTCAACGTTTTTTATTTATTTTTGGGACAGAGAGAGACAGAGCATGAACGGGGGAGGGGCAGAGAGAGAGGGAGACACAGAATCGGAAACAGGCTCCAGGCTCCGAGCCATCAGCCCAGAGCCTGATGCGGGGCCCGAACTTACAAACTGCGAGATCGTGACCTGAGCCGAAGTCGGACGCTTAACAGACTGCGCCACCCAGGCGCCCCAAGAATCGGCATTTTAAAAACAAGCTCCACTTGAGACTCACTTCGGGGTGAGCTCAAGGCCTGCTTCCAGTGAGCAGGAGCCCCACTTCAGGCGAGCCCCACTTCTCTCTCTCTCCTTCTGCCCCTCCTGGGATTCTCTTTCTCTGCCCCTTGCTCACCTGGGCCCCCTCTTTCTCTCCCTCTCCCTCTCTAAACAAACAAACAAACAAATAAATAAAAATAAGCTCCAGTGGCAGCGGGTGGCTCAGTCGTTGAGTGTCCAACTTTGGCTCAGGTCATGATCTCATGGTTCCTCTGCTGTCAGCACAGAGCCTTCTTTGGATCCTCTGTACCTTGCCCCCCACCCCTTTCCCACTCATGCTTTCTCTCCCCAAAATCAACAATAAATAAAAAAAGCTCCAAATCCAGAAACATATAGAGAAAATAACACACCACAACCAAGTAGGATTTATCCCAGGTGTGCAAGATTGTGTCAACACATGAAAATGAGTTAACGGAACCTATCACATCAATAGGCTAAAGTAAAACACGTGATCATATTGATCCACGCAGGAAAAATATCTGACAAATCTAACACCCATTTATGATAAAAACAAATCTAAGTAGGAAGAGAGGGGAACTTCCTCAACTTGGTAAAGATCATCCACAAAAAAGCTACAGCTCATGTGACTATAATAGTGCGAAACATGAAGCTTTCCTGCTAAGATCAGGAATTTGGCAGATGCCCCCTCTCTCTGCTTGTTTACAAGTCCTAGCTACTGCAGGGAGACAAGAGAAGGAAAAAAAAGGGACACAGGTCAGAAAGGAAGAAGTAACGCTGTCTTTGTTCACAGAGAACGTGATCACCTCTGTAGAAAATCCTCAAGAATCGACCCCCCCCCCCCCCCCGGCATCCTGCATCGGGCATGAGGAGGGAAGAGGCTGAGAAAGGAAGAACAGCAAGTGGTCTTGTGGTGTGGAGGATGCACAGGAATACAGCCCAGGGTGTCTGGAGCAGGCCCGAGCCCCTCACCTGGAGGCCTTGGCCTCGTGAGTCTGGACTCACCTGGAGGAGAGGCCCGCCCTCCTGGGAATCTCCCGCCAGGCCTCCGCTCCAGGTTTCGACATCGCCCTTTCTGGTCTTGCCTGTCACCAATTTACGAGGCTGACTCAGGGCTTTGCTGTCTTGGCCCAGCTCCAGGAGGCCCCACATGGCACCACTTGCCCCACCCCACAATGGGAGGGCTTCGCGTGTCTAAGCCAGGACCTCTTTGCCTCAGCTAGGTAGCTGTTAAGCCCCACAGCCTAGATCTGCCTGCCTTGGGCTCAGTCCCATCAGAGCCGAGCAAGGGTGAAGAGGGTTCAGAGCAGGTGGGAGGTGTGGCCAGCAAGGATGAAGCCACAAGCAGGGGAAGGGAAAGGCACTGAGAGGGGTGCAGGGGGGCTGAGGGGCTCAGGTAGTGGTGCGTTTGGAAATGGACAGGCCGCATCCCCTCACCCACTTCCCAAGCCCACCTACCTGAAGCAGGGTCTGCCTCAGCAAGGACAGTAAAGTCAATGACACGGGAGGTGAAGTCGAAGGCTGTCTGTTGGCCGTCGTGGACCACCGAGATGCAGTGGCGGTCCCCATAGCTGGCCCGCGGCATGCCTCCCTGGAAGATGGTGAAAGGCAACCTGGCGGGCACAGAAGAGCCGTGGGGTGGGCTGGGGCTCCCAACAGTACCTCAGCCACAGGCTGAGCTGACAGCTTAGACTTTCCAGGGATCAGAGTGGCAGGACCAGGGAGGGAGCCCAGTCTCAAAGTAAGTGCTCATTCAAGGTCCCCAGAAGGGGTGGGGTGGACCGCCCTCTCTTCCTGACTGCAATAACCCAGGAGAACTTGGGGGTGAGGTGGGGGCACCCAGGCTGGGGTTCCTGAGCCTCTGTAGCCACTCCTGCTTTACCCCGGGTTCCACCCCCAGCCCACCCTGTTTATGCGTCAGGTTTCCCTGTAGGTCTCTGAAGAAACAGGTCTCCTGCTGAAACAGAGTCTGAAAACGGCTGATCTGAATCATCTTTCCGGGAGGGTGGAGGGAAAGGTCAGAAATGTTTGCTCAGGAATTAGCCATGAGAGGTATGAATGAATAGCCCTCTCTCCCTTTGCTGGCATCTGAGACACCGATGTGGGACCCCCAAGGCACTCCCTAGGCACCGCCTCCCACAAGCAGAGGCCAGAGTAGCCCCTGGGAAGGCTGCTGAAAGGGAGGACAGAGCACTGATACCTACCCCTGCTTGGTGATCAGCCAGAAGATTTTGGTAATAGCTTTGCAAGGAAAAGGACCTACAAGACAAGGAACCAGCTTGAATGGGCCCTCCACCCCTATGTCCATAGGGCCCAGACCCTTCATGCCCATACCCATGCAGCAGATTGCATAGGAGTCTTGCTCTGAGCAGTCCCTCGAGAAAGCCATGACGGGCATCTGAAAATCTGCTGCACAATTTTGGACAGAGCCTTCACTTCTCTGGGCCCCAGTTTTGCTTCTAGGAGTTGGGCACCTACACCCGAATGTGGGGAAGACAGACTGGGAACAGAGGACACTGCTTTGCAAGTGACAGGGCAGGGCCAGGCCCCATTAGGCGGACGGAGCACTGACCGTAAGGCACACAGTTGTGCAGGGGCTCCGAGTGCTGGGTGTCGCTGGACACAGGCCACTGGCAATAGCTGCCGTCGGAATGGCAGCTGACAATCAGGTGGCCGTCCCGCTGCCAGCAGACGTTCTCCAGTTGCTGCAGAGGAGGAGAGGGAAAGCGCGCAGGCTGGGGTCAGGGTGGAGGTCCTGTGCCCGCAGGTCTCAGCATAAGGGCTTTAGGTGATTCGGGGGCCTGAGAGCGCCACGCGGCACCCGCCACCATCCCAGGCGCCGCCTACCTGGCTGCTGAGGAAATGGCCAAGCACGCAGCTGCCCCGCAGGTCCCAGACAACGATGAGGCCGCGGCTGTAGCCGATGAGGACCTGGTTGGGGTCGCGGGGGTGCTCCTGCAGAGCTTCCACCATCTCGAACACCCGCCGGTGGCGGGCGTCCTCGGGCAACCTGGCCGAGGGAAGCACTGTGAGCCCACGCTGCTGCCACCAACAGGGCAGGACGGAGCATGTGGCACAGTTGCTCACGGCGTGCAAGTGCCAGCGTGGGAAGATCGCAGGGAGAGAGAAGCCATGCGCACAAGAGGACAAGGATATATAGAAACCTATATATCCTGTATGTCCATCCACAAACGCAGGCGGTTACACTACTACGAAGAAAGGCAAGGCAGTGGCTTCCAGAAGAGTTGATGCGGTGGCTGCCTCGGGGGAAGGAGGGACTCGTGACTGGGAAGGACAGCGGGGGCTCCTGGGAGGCTGGCAAAGGTCTATTTCTTTGTCCAGGGGGTGGCTACAGGGACGCTCACTTTACGAGAATCCATTAAACCGCACATTCATACTTAGTGCGTTTCTGTAGAAGTGGTATTTCATAAGGAAACAGTTTTTAAAACCCACAAAATAAAACTCCCTACATTAGGTTGGTCTGGCCTTGAGTCCTGTCCCCCTCCTCCTTCTCTGGGCCCGGAATGCTGACGTGAAGTCTGGAGGTGCTGAAGCCAACAGAAGACCACAAGGTGGCAGGCCACGGACCAAGAACCCACACCAAAGAGGGAGAGCAGGAAACACAGACACCTGGACCCCTCTCTGCCAACCCAAGCCAAACCTCTTTTCATTTAGAACAGGATTTACACTGGTAGGAGGGGCTTCCCGGGGCACTCAGGCTGGGGGAGGCCCCCCCGCAACTAGACTCCCACCAGCACAGAGTCAGGTGGGTGCCGGCAGGGCCACACGTGAGGAACAGGTCCTCCTGCTGTCCTGGCCACAGACGGGGCGCCCAGGCTGAGAAGCCGCCATGCCTGCTGACCCGCAAACAGTCCTGCTCTGACCGTGGTCGTGCTGCCCTGACGCTACCCTGCCGGGTGGGAAAGACAGACGTTTGGGCTCAGGCGGAGCCAGCCCCAAGTATGAATCCTCCCAAACCCAGCGACACTCTTCCTTGGACAGTGGGCCCTGAGCGATGTGAGCACGTTGGAAGGCCAGTCCTTTCGGGACCAGGGTCCTGCTCGCTTGAGCCTGAAGCAGCCCCACATCCCAGGACCCCGGCCTCCTCTCTGTCCCGTGAAATGGCAAAACATTCCACCACTGCCAGTGCTTCGTCTCCTCCTCCTTTGGACCCTGGCACTCTCTCTCCACACCTAGACCTGATCTGACTCCCTCTCTGTTGCCAACATCATCGTCATGGAGCAAAGCCTCCAGAGTGATCCGAAGAAACCTACAGGCTTACGGCTGTCCAAGAGCTTTGGCCATGGGGCCTGCATGCAAACGAAAACTTAGCACGGACGCCAAAACATAAATCTCACCAGGAGTTGCCCCACCTGACGTGGCAACACGAGGTTTGGGCCCCACCTGCCCCCCTGCGGAGCCCCTGGGGTTTTGAAATTCACATGATCAGCGTGAAGACTGCCGGACTGAGACTTGGTGACATTACGAAATCATTTTGAGCATCATTTTCCTCACCTTTAAATGAAATGACAGGTTACCCCCAAGACTCCTCAGAGTACTATGGTGCTAACACATTATGGGACGAGAGTCTCAAGTTAAGGGACAGGTTGGGGGCTGAGAGTCTCTTCTCCCCTCCCCGTAGACTTCCCAGGAGAGAAATTATGAGCTCCCGAGACACTACTGGGACTCAAGGGAGAAGGCCACGCTCAGCTGGAGGGAACAGCTTCCTAATGGCACAAGGTGTCCAGCTCACCCTTGCAGCACAGCGTCCGAGCCGATGGTCCGGTCCCCCAGCGTGCGGAAGGCCGGCAGCTGCACCGCAAATACGGTGCCACTCTCGGTGCCCAGGTAGAGGAGCTCGCGGGAGGAATGAGGCAGGACCACAGTGATCTGTGTGGCACTGGGGGCGGCCCTGAGGACGAGAATGGCTGCCTGTGAGCTGGCTGCCACTCAGGCAGGGGAGACCCTGGGGTTAGGATCCCCGACTCCCGGCTGCCCTCAGCAGTCCTGGGAAAGGCCGTGGCTGGGGAAAGCGGGCCCGTGAGGTCCTTTAACGGGGTTTGATGGTGTCTTGGGCCAGGACAAACATTTTGAGTGTCTCCTGCCAAGACAGAAGACAGATGGTAGAGAGCTTGGGCTAGGAGGCAGAAAACCCCCCCCCAGAGCCTCCTGTGCAGACGGCGTAGGCGTGGAGGGCCCTGCTCCTCCAGAGCACCCGCATGTGGGGATGTGTTGGCTCAAACAACTGCCAGGACCACCAAGGGCTCCACAGGACCTTCACAGGGTGATTCCACCCAGGAGTTGGGTGCGCCGGTCAGGCTGGCCGGGAGAAGACGGGTACCAGGTCCTTACCCTGGGGGGCCACGCAGCGTGAAACTCTCATCTTCCTGTAGCTCTGACACCCCGCCTCTGACCTTCAGGCTCCACAGGTGGAGGCTGTTGTCGTCCAGCAGGGTGACCAGCTGGCACTAGGGAGGGAAGGGGACAGGAACCAGGAGTGTGTGGTGTCGCTAACCAGGGAGGGCCAGCATTCACTGGGGTCCTTCACACTGGGGTGGCCCACCCCACGCCGGTTGATTCAGGGAGCCCCAGAACCAAAAGACCCCTGGCTGCTCTTAGGGTGGTCTGTGAACCGCAGCTGGGGGAAGGGAGGTGGTCCCAGGCCCTCCTGTCAGAACCAAACCCACGACTACTAAACGCCTGCCTCTCCCCACCCCTTCCAGGTGATGTGAGAGTAGGAGGATGCGGAGGGCCCCCTCACCTGGCCAGGTAGGAAGTAGATCTGCACCACAGCGTTGTTCTCCCGGTGCAAACCCATGAACTCCACCCCTGGGGCACCATAGCTACAAGTGGCAGGCTCAGGAAAAGCTCCAGAAGGCAGGACACCACCCCTTCCCGCCCAAGGGCCAGGACCTCTGGGCCCACGTGGCAAGGAGTGTAAATACCTCAGCATCACAGAAGGGCTTGCCCTCCTCCCAGACGGCAGTGACCGGGGCCTTGGGTTGGGAGGAGATGGCAGTGGCCCTGGCCCAAGGGCCCTTGGCCAGTGGTGATGTCACCCCGAGGTGGAGCCAGCTCCAACCAGGGAGAACTTTTCCAGCCAGGCAGGTGTGTGTGTGGGGGAGGGGTGGGCAGACACCCTAGGATGGTGAAGATTTATCCTGGTAACTGTTGGGCTGCTTCCTACAGTGCCCTCCCCCCCCGCCTGAGCTGCAACAAACCCATCAGCTACCACAAGGTGGCACCTGAGAAAAAGACAGGGCACCCCCATGGGTCCACCCCAGCAGCTGTGGCACCGGGGATTGGTAACCAGGATGTGGCTGTAGCCTGGCAATGATTAACCAGCTGAGGGAGTGCTATCCGCCACCTCCAGCCTAGGCCAGCCCGCTAGAGGTGTCCCCGCCTCCCCCGCCCCTGCTGCATAAGAGGAACAGGAGGGAGCCGCAGCCTCACTGGAGGCTCCAGCCAGGCTCCCCATGGGTGGTTCCCCATCTCCCAGTACTCCCACGTCCCAACTGGCTCAACTCTAGGGACTCAGGGGGGATTTGGGGCTGGGGAAGTTCCCAGACTTGTAGTCCAGGCCAGAGGACCCAAGCGGTGATTCTTCATCATCCTGGAACCCTCGGGCTTGCCTCTGAAACGCAGAGGCCCCCGCAGCCCAGAACCAATGCTTTGGATAAAATGTGGCCCTTTCAGACCAATGTTCTGCCAACCAGGAGTCAGTTCTACTCTCTGATGTGCCTGTGTGTACATGGCAGGTATGCACGGTTGGAGAGAATCTGGAAGGCTTAGCACTGCTCTTCAAACCCAAGGACACCCTGGTTTGGACAGCACCCTGGGCCTGCTACCCCAGGTCTACTAAGTGGGAGAAAGGAAAACAAAACAAAAAACTTGACTCCACCTCCGGCATTTGGGGCTGACTCCCAAGAGGCTACGCAAGAGGGTTCCCCAAGAGGGAACATCCCAGTACCAGGAGGGGTCATCTACAACTGACTTTTGTTTGAATCCCACCAACGCCAGGGACCCTCCCCTGGTGGGAGCTGGGAGGACGAAAGGATACAGCTTGACGGCTCCGGAGCGGGTGCCAATGGCCAGGATGCGCAGAGACGGGCTGTAGCCAAGGGCGCTGGGCTGGTGTGGGAAGCCATGCTCCACAGTCTGCAATGAGAACCATGTGGGTATGGAACCTGCAGCCATGTCCCCTCTGCCCCGCCACGGCTGGGGCACCAGGGCCGGACAGAGGAGCTGCAGCACAGAGCCACCTCCAGCAGGAAGGAGAAATTCAGTCACGTTCAGGTTCCTACCCAGATACCTGAGTGCTGAGTCAATCCCAGACCCGTTTGTGACCCAGTCTTAGGCCCTGGGGCCAGCCCTGGGAGCGCATTCTCCCCCGATACCACACTGGCCACTCGATGCTTTCCAGGAACTCTGACTTGGTTCCTCCACCACCCATACTGTGGGTGACTGACCCAGTCCTCCTGTGGGGGGTAAGGGAAGCTTTGGGGGAGGCTGCCACAATGGACCAGATGGCTCGGGAAGCCTGGTTGTACCACAGTCTGGGGCAGTCCCAGGGGCTAGACAGAACCCCCCAGTAGCCTGTCCTAGCTCTGGGCCATCCGAGGCTCCTCCGGGGCCAAACACCTGCTCTCTTGCAAGTCTTTCTGTCGTGAGGTCTCTCCACTATCTTTCCAGAAAAGAAGCTTCTAGAGTTTTGTTGCAGACACATGCTTTTGCTCATTTCTTCTTATAGAAATAATATACATTATAAAAAACTTGGGACATATGAAGGAGTTTGAAAAGGAACACAAAAATCACCCATGCTCCCGCAACCAGAAGTGACCCTTGCTAACATCTGTGAGTCTTTGTGTTGCGACTGTACACGTGTTTGTCTCTACTTAATACAAAGACCTGACTGGGGTTGTGCCACACGGATATATACGGACCTGCATAGCTTTGTCGCCCATTTGTCCGCCTGTATGTAGCGGGCCCAAACCGTCAAAGGCACTAAAGTAACTTTTAAACGGCTAAGGACTATTCCCTACATAAAGGTGCCCTAACTCACAAGGCTTTAGTTGTTGAACACCTTTGTTTCTGTGGGTTTTACAGTTGCCAATCAGTTGCACTGACGACCTTTCTTGGACTCCTACCTTTGCTTACCACTTGGAGTATTTCTTTAGGCAGAGGTTCCAGTTCTGGAACTCCAGGTTTAAAAGGCATGGGTGTATACACTACAGATCTGGGTTGATAAACCATCTTCAGGGAGGTTTTTGGTTGTTTTTCTCCACCAGCCCTCCCCACCCCCCACCCCAGGGGATGCCGAACCTGTAGAGCTAGATCAGAGCAGGGCAAAGGATGCCAGGCAGCTGCTTTACTTTTCGTTTTTTAAAGCAATGGAGACTCTGCCCTGCAGAGAAAGGTTGTACCAGTCAGGCGGCTCTCCTTAGGCCCAGGGTCCTCCTCTAGGCTTCCCTCAGCTGTCCCATCAGGCCTCAAAGGAGCAGAAAAGGAGAAGTCCTGACGACGGTGGGCATGATAGTTTAGTAAACTCAATGCTGCCTGTTGGCTCATCCAGTCCAGGACGGTGGTTCACAGAAGGAGGCCCTGAGCTGGGGCAGGCCAGGAACAAGAGCTCCACGGAGTCTCTATTCTGGGGACACATAAGTGGAAGGGCCCCCCAGGTCTGGCTCTTTGCCAGGAACTAGTCTGCCCTACAAATGGCTATACCTGGAAGGGATGGCCTGGAGAGCAGAAGTGACCCAGCTGGAGCCCCCCTAGCCAGCCCAGGTCCCAATTCAGCTATGTAAAAAATGCAGCGCCTGGAAAAGCCTTGGGGAGATAGCAGAGTGTCTGGAATGTAAACATTTCCCAGGAAAAGGGGGGGGGGGCAGGGCATGTGATGGTGTTTGCGGGACAAGCTCCCCCAGAGCCCCCTTCCGGCCTCAGCCAGTCTCAGATTGCTGGGGCCTCAGGAAATCAGCAGCCAGGGCTTGAGAAAAGTTTCCTGGGACGGTAGCATTTTTCGATCATCCCAATCAGCAGGAACACAAGGCCAAAGCCTCTGGAATTTGGAGGAGTCTGGGGAAAAAGTCCTGCAGGAAGGAGCCCTGTGCCCAGGAGGAGACCCGCACTGCCAAGTAGGACAGCTGTGAGCTGCACGGAGATACGGAGCATTTGTAATGTGGCCAGTGCCACCAAGGAACAGAAGTTTTCATTTTAATTAAAAAAAAATTTTTTTAACGTTTATTTATTTTTGAGAGAGAGAGAGACAGAGATGGAGTGCGAGTGGGGGAAAGGGCAAAGAGGAGACACAGAATCTGAAACAGGCTCCAGGCTCTGAGCTGTCAGCACAGAGCCCAAAACGGGGATTTGAACCCACAGACCACAAGATCATGACCTGAGCCAAAGTCAGACACTTAACTGACTGAGCCACCCAGTCACCCTTTAATTAATTTAAATTTAAGAATGGGCATACAGTTCAGTCACTGAAAAACTTTCCAGGTGAGTTCTTGGGTTCTAAAGGAACAGGGGCTGGAGTCAGGCAGACCAAGCTGCAAATCTCCCAAACTCTAAGTACAGAGCACACAGTTCCAAAGAAAATTTTGTGTCTGAATTGAAGTATGCTGTAAGTGTAAAATACACTTGGCGTTTCAAAGATTTTGTGTTAACAAAAAACCTAGAAAAACCCTCATTAATTTCTATTGACTACATGTTGAAACAATATTTTGGATGTTTTGAGTTAATAAACAAAATGTATTATCAGGGGCGCCTGAGTGGCTCAGTTGGTTAAGCATCCGACTTCGGCTCAGGTCACGATCTCACGGTTGGTGAGTTCAAGCCCCACATCAGGTTCTGTGCTGACAGCTCAGAGCCTAGAGCCTGCTTTGGATTCTGTGTCTCCCTCTCTCTCAGCCCCTCCTCTATTCACACTCTGTCATGTGCATGCACGCACTCTCTCTCAAAAATAAGTAAATATTTTTAAAAAATTAAAAACAAAATATATTCTCAAAGTTAATCTCACTTGTCTAAAAAATGTTGTAATGCAGCTGCTAGGACATTTTAAGTTACACATGTGGCTCATGTTATATTCCTGTTGGGCCGAGGTGCTGCCCTAGACAATTCTGCCTCAGGATATGGGCAAGAAAGTCAAGCCAAAGAGAAAACAGTGTGCAGCTTTCTTTTTCTGTTAGCCTCTCCAGCCACACGTTATCCTACCAACCCACCGGCGGAAGTTCTCCTACATCCCACCTGACTTAATCCTGCTGGTGGGCCTCTTTTCCTTAATCTGGAGGGAGACAAAGGTTGGACCCATCCTTCAGTCTCTTGTACTTCTCATTTCCCACCGCCTCTCTCTACTGCCTCTGGTCTTCACCTTCTTTTCCATAAGCTGGTTTAGAAAGAATGGGGACTGGGGCGCCTGGGTGGCTCAGTTGGTTAAGAATCCGACCTTTTTTTTTTTAGGCTAATTTATTTTTGAGACAGAGAGGGAGAAAGAGAACGTGCGTGTGCATGAGCACAAGCAGGAGAGGGGCAGAGGGAGAGAGAATCCCAAGCAGGCTCCACATGGTCAGCGTAGAGCCCAATGCGGGGCTTGAACCAACAAATTGTGAGATCATGACCCGAGCCAAAATCAAGTGTCAGGCGTTCAACTGACTGAGCCACCCAGGCACCCCAGCATCCAGCTCTTGATTTCAGCTCAGGTTCATGATCTCATGTGGGATCGTGCCCCGTGTCGGGACGGGGGTTCTCTTGGGATTCTCTCTCCCTCTCTCTCTGCCCCTGCTCTTTCTCTCTTCTCTTTCAAAAAAGATAAACTTAAAAAAAAAAAAAAAAAAAAAAAAAAGAAAGGCAACATCATGGATGGAACTAGAGTGCATTATGCTAAGCGAAATAAGTCAGAGGAAGACAAATATCCTAGGACTTCACTCATATGTGGAATTTAAGATACAAAACAGATGAACATAAAGGAAGCAAAAATAATATAAAAACAGGGAGGGGAACAAACCAGAAGAGACTCTTAAATACAGAGAAAAGACTGAGGGTTGCTGGAGGTGGGGTGTTGGGTAGGGGGATGGGCTAAATGGGCGAGGGGCATTAAGGAAGACACTTGTTGGGGTGGGCACTGGGTGTTATATGTAAGTGATGAATCACTAAACTCTACTCCTGAAATCACTGTTACACTGTATGTTAACTAGCTTGGATGTAAGTTAAAATAGTAATAAAAATAAAAATAAATACATACATACGTATCAAAAAAAGAAAGAATGAACAAATGGGGACTGAGTCAGGCCCACCAGGCTTTGAATCCCCTTCTGCCACTTAAAATGCCTTGGGACTTGGGTGAGCTCTTTGCCTCTCTGAGCCTCGTTTTACGTCTGATAAATGGGAGGATACCTACGACTGCATCGAGCAGGACCACCCGCAGCTTCAACAAAACCCTCAAGAAGACGGTGGCTGGAAGGTTCAGCCCACCCCCCAGAGCACAAAGGCCTTGCCCCCTAGAGCCTGCCTTCCTCCTGAGGCATCAGTCCCTGGAATTCCTCAGGATACCTTCCTCAAGGGATCATGGCTCCCCCAAGAACAAAATGAGGGGAGGAAGCATCACGGTGCCCGTACCTGGGCAGGGACCAAGAGAGTAGGTTCAAATGTAATTAGTGTGGGGACAGGGGATTCCCCAGGTCTGCGGAGGGGTGGGGAAGAGAGGCAAACATGCAAATAAAGCCCACAAATCCCCAAAGGAGGCTGCAAACCTGAGTGCAGGCAGGGGGAGGAGGTGTGGCCCCAGACCCGTTCCAAGAGGCCTGGGGGTCTTGTTGGGAATGGGGAAAGAGGGGGTTTGGATTTGGGGAGAGGACAGAGGTCAGTTAGGGAGGAGCTAGAAACCCAGAGCAGCCTGGCCTCCCCTTTCCTTGGCTGTCCCATCCCCCAACTTCTGACAGCTTTTAAAGACGCAGCCCCCCAGCAGAGTACAAGGTCGATGCGGGGCACAGGAAGTGGACTCAGCCCCAGGGGTGCCCTGCTGTGGGACTGCCAAGGCACACAGCAGCCCTGAATCATCCCTCCACCCAGGACAAGGGGTGGGAAGGGGCCTCAGCCTAGGACAGCAGAGGCCTCCAGCTCAAATTCAAGCTGGGAGGTTGCCCCAAAGCCTGACAGCCACTGATGCCAGCCTCCCCTACCTCCTGAGCTCAGCATCCAGCCTACCTGGCCCTGCCCCTATCCTGCTACCTGGCTCAGGTGACCTCTGCCAAGGGAGGAGAGAACAATGAACTCTTTTGACAGCAGTTGGGAAAGGAGAGATTTGTAGGAGCCGCCAAACTGCAACATTAGCCTAGTGCAAGGAAGAAAGCCCCGTCTGTCTCTTGCTGGCTCCAGGACCCCATTTCAAGTTCTCGGAAGGGAGAGAGCAAAGGCTGTTGGTCAGAGACAGTGGGGGCCCTTCATCTTGTCCTCAGTGAGGGAGGACGCGGGCCAAGATCCAGGGCCTAGGATCTTACTGGGGGGCTGGAAGGAGGGCTGTCTAGGGCCAGAGGGGTCACGCCCAGCCGCTGGGCTGGGTGGCACTGCCCTGTACTGGGTGTGGTCAGCTCAGATTCCTGGCGGTGGCAGCAACCTGGCCCTCCCTGTGTGGCTGTCACCTGACACCAGGGGCCCAGCCACAAAGAAGCCAAGACAAAACAACCTGGTCCTGGACAGGGGCAGCCGGTCAGGAACACACTGTTTGTTCAGGGCCTGGGGGTGGGGGGAGTGTGGGCGGGCTGGGCAGGAAGGGTGCAGAGCCGTTATCAACGGCTGGTTTCACCAGGGGAGGGAGGGGCCTCAAGTGATTTCCAAGGAAGGAGTTTCACTATGGCATGAAGTTTCTGTCCCCTTGGCATCACTTCCTCCCCACTGACATGTCCAGCAGGCTCCACAGTCCCCTCATCTTGTCCTCGATGGCTCAGAAGACTAGGTCAAGGGAAAAGAAACTGAGGCTTGGGAGGTGAGGCCGCCACCCTCAGGGGCCAGCTGGTAGGTAGATGGAACCGGGGGGACCTTGTTCCCAGCCGGCGCTACCACTTGCCATATACTCAGGCTGTGCAAACCCTAGAGGCCTCAGTTTTCTCACCTGCAGAATGGGAACGCCACCAGCTGTGAGGCACCGGTCATGAGGATGGGGTGAGGCACCAACTGTGTACCAGGCACCATTCAAAGCCATTTAACTTGCTTAGCATGCCAACCTGGATGTAGAGACTATTACGATGCCCGCTTTATAGATGAGGAAATTGAGGAGCCGAGAGGGTAAGTAACGTACGTGTCTGCAGTGACTTAGTGAGAAAGCGGCACAGCTGGCATCTAGACTCGGGCTATCTGGCTCCAGCCTCCCTGCCCCTAACCACGGAACCACCCAGCCCCTTAGCTGGTTGGCTGAGGGTTCAGAGAGTCCATCTACAGGCACAGCTCCTTCCCAGAGACCACCAGTCTGGTCTGCACACTGCTTGCTGCACCAGCCGTAGGCACCCTTCAGAGGGCCCCTCACCTCCGTGTTAATAAGACCTGCACTGATGGGCCACCCAAGGCTCAGAACTCCAGCTCTGTGCATCCATCCCCCTGTGTGCGGACACCCAAGGCTTCCAAGGTTCCCCAAACTCAGTCTCGGGCCAGAGAAGGCCCATAGGGCTGTGCTCTGAATCCCTAGCCACCAGCCACGCACAGCCTTGCAACTTAGACCTTAACTCATTTAACCTTCCCACCAACTCTCTGGGGTAGCTCCTGTCGTCTCCCCTGGACAGATGAGTGAGTTGCCCAAGGTCACTCACCTGGTGAACCTTGACACTCAATTCTGGGGCTGGCACCACTAACCCCTGGACCAAACTGCCTCTCAATAAATGGATAACCGTTGTTACTCTGTCCAAATTAAACGTATCACTTTCCCTTAACCTGCTCCTCACCTCTCCTGGGCTCCCCACCCCAGTGCCTGGCACCATTAACCGCCCGGGATGGCACCCCCACAGTCACGCTGGGCACCCACCGCCCTTCCCTGCCCCCCTTACTCCTACACCCCCATTGAGCACCAGGCCTCATGCCCTAAATAGTTCTCTAATCCAGCGGTCCTCAGCTAGGGGCCACTGGGCAGTGTATGGAGACATTTCTGGCTGTACATCTTGGGAGAGCAGGGCCAGGCATGCTGCTAAACTGTTCTCACCACATAGCCAGCCCCAAATGTCAAGAGGGAGGAGGTTGAGAAGCCCTGTTCTATTCACACCTGTGCCCCCTCCCTCCTCCAACGGCCCAGGCCTCATCCAATCACTGCAATGCTTTTCTGAGGGGAAAAAAAAAAAAAAAAGTTCTTTTCTAAACTGTAAATGGGATCGCTCACTGTCCTGCTAAAAACCCACCACAGCTATGGTGTGTTGGGCCCTAGATTCCCAGGTTCCAGGCTCCCTCAAGCTGACTCCAGGGAAGCCTGGGGCCCGGGAGGGGCTGGCATGGGTGGGACCACCCAGGCTTCCAAATATTCCAGGATCTGGCCTCATCCCCCATTCCCAACCCTTCAGGGTCCACCACTCACTCAGTGTCTAGATGAGACTAAACCCGCCCACATCCCCCCCTCCCCCTTCCTCTTCTAGTCCCAGGAAGTGGAATTTCTTTCAGACCATCAGTTCCTTCCCTCTTTCCAAACTATAAAAGTCCTGGAGGGCAAAGATGTTATCTGAGATCCCCACAGCCCCAGCCCTGGGCAGTAGTGCTCAGTGCAGGTTTCTAGCAAGTGCATGTAAGAAGGAAGGGATTCAAGGAGCCTCCTCTCTCCCTCTCCCCAGCCAGGCCTAGGGGATGGGGCAGCCAAGTTTTGTTTTTTTTTTTCAACATTTATTTATTTTTGGGACAGAGAGAGACAGAGCATGAACGGGGGAGGGGCAGAGAGAGAGGGAGACACAGAATCGGAAACAGGTTCCAGGCTCTGAGCCATCAGCCCAGAGCCTGACGCGGGGCTCGAACTCCCGGACTGCGAGATCGTGACCTGGCTGAAGTCGGACGCTTAACCGACTGCGCCACCCAGGCGCCCCAGGAGGCAGCCAAGTTTGAAGGCCACCAGTTGTGGGGCACTGGTTGCGGGGCGGGGGGAGATGATTCCTCTGCCCCAGCCCCACCCCAGCCCCACCCCAACACACAGTTGGAACTTGGGGCAGGGGTTCCTCCCTCTGCTGAGCCTGTCTGTCCGGTTTCTACTAGAATTGGCCACCTTTTTGGGGTGTGAGATCTCTCAGTGTCATCAGGGGCAATGGAGGCATACATAGGTCACCCAAGCCCCAAGGTGGGTGCTGATGTTCTGAGACCCACCCCCCCCAACTCACGGGTTACTTCCTTCGAACCAAGGGTGGCAGGCCCCCAGGGGCCCCGAGATCCCACATTCCCAACACCTGTACCCCGTTTCCCACGGCCCAAAAATCCTGCCCACAGCTTCCTTCTGACAGTGGGAGGAGGTGCTCGTTTAGGGAAGCCCTCATCCCACAGGGGGGTGGCCTCACAGCAAAGCTCCATCATGACACCTGCCACAGGTCAAGAAAATCAGAGGAAAATGGCAGGACACGTGGGGACTGCCACCAGCCTCAAACAAGCCCCTGGGAACTCTCTCTCCCTGGGAGGCAGCCTCTGAAGACAGACAGCAGCTAGTGTTCCTGGACCACAAACTGTTTAACTCCATATAATCCTTGTAACATGTCTACGACGTGGGTGACAGGCACAGGGTCACCCAAGTGCTAAGTGGCCAAGTGAGATTTGAAGCCCCATCCATCAACACGTCCCAGAGGAGTCCCGGCGCCCCTGAGGAGCAGAGCACCATGGTCCTCCGCTTCCTGCAGTCCACCTGGTGGGGCAGAGGGAAGCTCAGGCACGCAGGCCACGGGCCCAGATCAAAGCAGACATAAGAGAGGCTAATTACCCCGAAACAGGAGCAGATTGCTAGGTGGCTGCAGAGCTAATAAACCACGTTGTGCTCCTCCTGTTTACAGGGCAGCTCTGGCCTTCTCAGGCACCAGCCACCCTGGGGAGGCCCTGGGGAGCTTCTGGGACCTCAGGAGCAGCAGGTTTGGGGTTGGGGCAGCCAAATGCCAGCTGTGGCACATTGTCCCAGGCGCCTCTCCCCGCTCACCCAGGCCTAGAGCTGCCACAAGGAGCTGTTGCGTTGGGCCTATAGGGACAGCTGCATTTTCCTCTGGGGGCAACGTGAGGAGAAAGGGGACAGCCACAGCCTGTGGTCACTGCCCAAGGGACCTGGCATTACGGGAACATAGTTACACCTTGCAGGGTTCAGCCTCCTTTCACCTTTCTTGTCCCTAAGCATCCTCAACAGCACCGTGAGGAGAGAGGCTGTTTTATCCTTATTTTACAGGTGGGGAAACTAAGGCTAGACGAAGCAGGGTGATTTGCAGAGGTCACACAGCCAAGGGCACTCGGGACAGGGAGTCCTGATGCCTGGGCATCCCACTGCCCTTTCCCAGGAAAGCCTGCCAACTGGACCCCACTTCCAGAGTCAGATTCCCAAGGGGGACTGCAGGCAGCACCAACTGAAGTACCTTAATCCAGGTAAAGGCAAGCTGAGTGCCCCAGCCCGTGGAGGGTGGACAATATGGTGCCTGCCATAAACACCTGGCTGCCTCTCCCACTTCCCCTTACCTTGTTAAACTGGAAAAGGTCCCGCTTGAGCCTCTCCCTCGCAGGGTCATGTCCTGGCCTCAGGAACCGTCTCATCGTGCCTGGTGTGCAGCCTCCTAGCGAAAGAGGAGGAGCCGCTGATCACTAGGGTGAGGCAGACGCACAGCCCCGGCCCCAGCGCCCATCCTGGCTCCCAGGCCCCAGCTTGGCCGGGCCCAGCCCCTCTCCCCGGGCCCACAGCGGCTTCACCGTCGACCCTCCTGCGCACCCGCGCTCCATCTGCAAAGTACAGTCGAGGGACCTCAGGGACTTCTATACCTGGAGGTCCGGGGCTGGTTGAAGCTCTAACGCTTGCTCCGGGCCACCTGTGGCCTTATAAAGCCAGCGGGAGAAGCTGGGGGAGGAAGCCATTTCACCTGGCTTTATAGGAGTCGAGGCCCTGAGGTTAATTAGCTTAATTGTTAACCTGTTTTCTGAAAAACCATAAAAGCCCAGCTAAACAGAAAGGGAAACTTCCCAAGCCTCTCTCAAGAGAGCCAGTTGGGAGGCAGAAATACAAAGGCTGTCCACCAGGGCTCCCAGACCAGAACCCAAACAGGGGCAGGAGAGAGGCCCGGCAGCTATCTCTGGGGGCCAGCACCCCCCGGGCAGACCCTTCCTGCTGACCGCAGGGAAGCCTCTCCCACCACAACTGGCAGGAGCCTGAGTGGGTGACGTGCAGGGCACACAGTCAGAGGCCACTGGGGTTTCGGAAGCCGCAGCCCTCGACCTGGGCTTCCCGGCTGCATGCCTCCCGCCCCCCATCTCTGGCCATCCCGGTCCCAGCTCCCCTGGGCTCTAATGGGGTGCACCGTGACTCCCTTTCCCATGGGCCTAAGTGGAGCCTTATCAGAAGAAATCTGTTCCCAATAAAGAAACCAGCTCAAGGCCCCAAACCCATCGGCCCAAGCCATCCGAATGTAGAATGCATTCCCAATCCGAGGGCAACTATTTCTGGATCATCCTTGGGGGAAGGGAGAAGGATCATCTTTTCAGTTTCCGGCTTCCAGTAGCACGGCCTCCCACTGACCACAGGACACCAAGGCCCGTCCTCAGGAACACAGGGGCTCAGGCCTACTCGGACACTATAAAGAGACTAAGCAGACCCGGCCCCCGCACCGGAGGAGGTGCAGATAAAGACAGGCCAGTGTAGCATGTGGAGTGAGTTGCCCTGCCAGGGGGCACCAGGCCAGGGTGCGGGTTGAGGGCAGCCCCTGGCCCAGACTGGGGGATCTGACTGGGAAAAGCCCCCGGCCCAGACTGGGAAAAGAAGGATCTGAGACCTGAAGGATGCCCTTTAGTTTCTGGCTTCTCAGGAGGTGACAAAAATTACCCATCAGGCCAGGGCTTTGCATATGAAAAGACCCTGTGTGGTCCAAGACTGGGGGCTCCCTCCAAGGCAAGTGCTTGGCAGAGGGGGGGCGGCGGTGGTGGTCTTCTGGCAGAGCAACCAAGGGCTGGCTATGCTGGGAGGGGTCACCCCACTTGGCATAGACACACATCCTGGGGCAATCCAAACACCACCCCGGCTGGGAACAGGTAAAGACCAGCCCCCCCGAGGGCCATCACCTTCTGGGGGCACCACAAAGACCGCCACTTGCAGGAGGGGGTGGGGTGGATGTGAGAGGTTTGGGCCTTTTCACATTTTGGGGAAGCCAGGGCAGAATGGGGCACCGCAGGTAGCCGGGAAACTGCCAGGTGCCCACGGGCCCCGAGGCCCAGAGCAGGTCAGGGAAGAAACACAGGTAAGTCCTGGAGGCTCTAGGGACCAAGCGTGAAAACACTGCTGGGCCTCCCGGACAAACAGCTGAGCCTCGGCCCCGCATTCCAGCTGTGGGGGAGGGCGGCACAAGCTCATAAATCAGCAGCAGCTCCGCTCCGGGCTCCTGGGGGCGTCCGCTCTCCCCGCCTGGGCCTGGGTCACTGGGTCAGAAGCCAGAGGAAGCCGGGAGCGGTGCCCTGGAGGAGGAGAGGGGCCTGTAGACTCCAGGGGGAGGCTGCTCTGGGCTCTGCCCTGAAGGATCCATGCCGGCTGTGGGGTCAGGACCAGGGGGCACAGGGCCATCTGTGCCAAGGACCCACGCAGGCTCGAGGGTGACACGGCACAGACCCAGGGGGACGAGGTGCAGGGAGGAGGGAGGCAGACAGGATGTGGAAACTGGTGGGAGATGGTTGCCATGCCATCCACCCAAATGCCCCTCAGAACATCTGCTGCATACCAGGCGCTATACCAGACTCCTACGTGTTATTTTTATTACTTTTTAAACAGTTCGCTCAAGTAATCCCTGCTCACTGTAAAACAAAACAACAACAACAACAAAAAACAACCCAGAGGAGAAAATCCTCCCGAAATCCCACTACTCGTAGGCACAGTGGCATGTCGGTACATGTCCTGACCCTTCCTTTCCTTTGCACTTCTGTACAAGGTACACCTAAACCTCATTCCGGATGTTTGTTCACCCTCCACGAGCCCCCCTGAAGTTGAGTGGAATATCTCCACTTGGCAGACAAGGGAATGAAGACCACAGAGGGTGGGGAGCTTCAAGGGCGCTGAGGAGAAACCAGCAAAACTTGGATTTGCCCCCAGGTCTGGCACACTCCAAATCTAAGGACTCTGGGAGGCAGGGAAGGATGGACAGAGGGTGCCTAATTACATTCCTGCAATTAAAAGGCACGGCCACATGCAGACACACACACTCCCACGTGCCTTCAGCTCAGAGCCAACCATGCAGGCGGGGGCTTGGGGGCTTGGGGCCTTGGGGCCTGGTCGCTGCTTGTGAGGTGCCACCTGCTCCACAGTGGGCTGGGACCTCAAGGAAGGGGGTAGGTGAGGCGGGGGGAGCCAGGACCAAGACCAACAGCCACGTCTGTTCCTCACTCTAGCCAACCCCTCAATGTTGCTCCCAACACAGAAATAACTGCCCAGGTCAAGGCATAAAAGGTGCACCCCTTCTTGAAAGGGAACAGGTCTGGGACTGGCTGGATTTACACCTCCAGGCAAACCCTCAGCTCCCCTCACCCCCGATTAGCGGGTTCTCCAGAGAGAAGCTTCAGGAACCCAGACCTGGAGCTTCATGGTATGGGAACAGACCCTACCTACTCAGCCCACTCCTGGGTGGTGGGAAACGGGGGGTGGGGAGGTGCGTAAGGGAAAGAGCCAGGGCTTGGTACCAACAGCCAGGGCTCAACCACCATAGCTTAGTCCCTCCAAGCTGGGTGGCCTCCCAAGGTAGCTTCTCCAGGCCCAGCGAGCTCATCTGCAAAGGGGGATGCACCGGTCTGCTGGCAGGGAGCAGGCATTGTCCTAGGGCTGGGGACACAACAGTGACAAAGACAGACATGATCCTTTATGTCACCAAGTTGATATCTTTGCAGGGGAGACCGTGATGACTCACAAGTTCACAAATCAGTCAGCGGGACAGTTTCAGATAGAGAGCAGGGCCAACAAGGAAACGAAGGAAGGGGACAAGACAGAGTGACCAGGGTGTGGTGGCTGGAAGGACTCAGTGAATGTTCCCGCATCTGGGTCCGTGGGTTTGCTGTTCCTTCTGCCATGGGATGCTTTTCCTCCAGATAGCCCATAGCCCACCCGCTCCCTCCCCTCTACTTAAATGTCCCTTTTGGACATTCTCTTCCCAGCTTTGCTTTGCTCCTTAGCACTGGTCACAGTAAAACAGTCTCCCTACTAATCTTGTTTGTTATCCGGGCGGCCCTCCACAAGGATGAGCCTTCTCATTCTCACTCAGGACTTCTGCCCTCTTTTTCACTGCAGCGCCCCTGCTAAATTGAACGAGCAGAGGTGGAAACGTCTCCACCCAGACCTGAATGATAGGAAGTGGTCAGCCGTGGTAAGGTGCAGGGCGTGTCAGGGGAACGGAACAAGCTTGCATCTTCCAGGAGGATGAAGACAAGCACAGGGGCTGAGTACCGGCAACAGGAGAGATGAAGTGGGTCAGAAAGGGGGGCCTGGCGGGCCACCGAGGAGAGTCTCAGTCCTAGCTCACTGGGAGCCGGCTGACAGTCCTGGGCAGGGTCTGCCTTGGTCTGCCCTCCCCCACCCCACGTGGCCCTGTGTTGGCCAACCCATCTGCTCAGCCCCCCACCCCAAGCTCCATCCACTATGGTCTCCATGTGTGCTTTCATCTGAAATAACCTTCGTGTCCCTCATGCAACACATCAAAAATCATCTAAAAAGCGTTTTCTGAACCCATCTTGACCATTCTCCCCCTCCGCCCTGAAGGCTTGACCACACGTTATGCTAAAACGATCCCTAAAACCACCACGGACAAGGGCACCCATTTAGCTCCTCGAATGTTCTCCCCAGCCTTGTGCTGGTCACTAAGCTATCAGGGAAAATCAGGAGCCACCTAAGGGGCTGACAACGGGGAGCGGGTGAAGCGTGCTCAGCACCACGATGGAAGGCGTATAGTCAGTAAGGGGCAGAAGACAGTGACATGGAAACATGCACACGATGTACCCGAGAGCCAGGTAGACTCTTAAAAATATTTACGTAAGTAGACAACACACTGGCAGGGTTATGGGATTAGTGGAGATTTTTTTTCTTCTTTTGGTTTATCTGCCTCCCAGGCAGGGCAGTTAAGAGGATCACATGTGAGAAGGGGCGAAGGCCCAGAGAGTGGTCAGGTATGAGGGGGCCCCTAAGCTCACAGGAGGCACTCAGTGCCATTGGTGGGATCACTCCTGCTCTCTTGGGGGCTGGGCTCCTCTCCAGCCATGTTAACCTGAACAGGGGAGAAGAGAGAGGCGGGTGGGACCAGCTGGATGACCTTGGGCTTCTGGGTCCCGGGACCTGGGGGTGAAGGACGTTACTACTTTATAGGCCACGCCCAACGGGGAGGCCAAGAAGAGACTGAGGCAGTCACTGGAGACGTGTAAGAAGCTCTGAGTGTCCTCCTGGCTCCCTGCACCAGGGCCGCCACATGGCCAGAGCATAACCCCGGAGAGGGGGCTTTGTAAGGAGAAACACCTCCATCCCCTGAACTCCTAAAGACTGCCCAGCCTCAGTGTCAGTTCCTGCCTGTCGCCCTCTCTGTCCTTGACGGCACTAAACTCCAAGCATCCCTCCTGGCTCTGCCCCCTGTTCCATTGGGTGCGGGCACTCAGGCTTTGGGGCTGGGCCATGTGAAGCTTGCTGACTGATGGCTGAGCCGTCTGTGTTGGGGGGCGGGGGCTGATTCTTACCCATTTTCCACACAGGTCTCTGCCTCATGTGTGGAACCAGCCTGTGAGTTCCCTGCGGGCAGCTGACCCGGTGATTCCCTTCCTTCCCTTCCTGCTGCTCAAATCACCCAACACTGCCACCGGCCATGAAACATGCCAGAGGCCGGGACTGGTCTCCCCACACCTGATGCACACCCTAGAAAAGACCGGAGAGTGGTCTCTTTGGCAAGTTCACACCCCGGCTTCCCTTTCCGTCCTTGGGGGAGACGCCACCGTCGAGATGCATATGAACCCTGCATCTCAGGACCTCAGTAAAGAGACCAGGAGAGGCAGAGACAAAATAACCGAATGGGGCAGGCTTGTCTTGGCCCCTATCTCTAAGCAGATCTGATTGTGCTCGCAGGGAGGCAAAAGGGGGTCCCAGCCCAGACTGCTCACCCCACACAGGTGCCGATTGCCCAGAGGCAGAGGCTTGGCCAAGCTAAGCCCGTCTGTCACGAACGTGTGAGATGGGACCTGAGAAGGTCCCTCAACAGCCTGGTCAGCTCCAGTGATCTGCCAGGAGACGCTATGCCCAGGGGCAGGGCTCTGGACACCTAGGCCCGAGGGAAAGAAGGCCCCGGTAGCCACACTCAGCACCTGGCTAAGTTCCCCATCTCCAGGAGCACAAACAGCATGAGCTGGAGTCCCAAGCTCTCCTCTCCTTTCCCCTTTGTCTGCGCTCCCCACAACCCCCTGCTGCTGCAGAGGCTACCCTTCCTTCCCCACGAGGGCGACAACGACATCCTGTGTGAGGCCCGCGTGTGGCTGTGTCCTTCCGTCTGCCGGGTGTGAGTAAACCTCCTACCAAGGGGAGCGGTGGGGCAGGGCTCTCACCGACTGGGGCAGTTGTCTGTGCCAACTGAGATACCCAAGGCTGCTTTGCCGGCGTCCGTGTTGCCCAGGGAAACCCAATCTCCCAGAGGCACCAGACAGTGCCCTGGCCAGCAGCTTAGCAACCACACCTTGGCTGAAAGGGCGCGGGGCTAGGTGGGAGGTGGGACTAAGGAGAACACCCAGAGAGGGGACAGAAACCAGAGGGTTGTCACCTCTGGTGTTAGGTAATAACAAGGATCGAGACCCAAACCGTGACCAGATACCATCGGAAGCACTCCACCTGCATCATCGCATGTAACTCTATCACTTATGGAATAACCCATTCGGAGAGATATCAAACCCAAGCAGTTAGTGAGAGTACCAGCCCCAATCTGAGCTCCAACCTGACTGCACCACCCTCTGTCTGCCAAGTTCAGGCCCCTCGAGCAGGGCAAAGCCTGGATGGGACAACGTGGGTCAGTGGCCAGAGCCTCCCCGGCTGGGCCCAGAGCAGTCGCAACCCCCACCCCCATCCTAAGGAGCCACAGGCCAATCCCACAATCCTGGGAGGGCCTTCCTGCCGCACCCAGGGCTCCTCCTAGAGGGTTTCCCTCCCGGAGGATGGGGTGGGAAGTCGAAATGCATGCATTCCCTGAACACATCCCCATTCTGGAGGCCTCAGTCCCTTTCTGCAACCCAACATCAGACTTTCTCCAAGGAAGTGACAGACTGGAGTTGGCCAAGCCTGAGGAGGAAAGCCATTCTGGGGTGGGAGGTGGCCTGCCTCATCCTCTCAGGCCCCATTCCACAGCCTCCTGCTTGCCTCAAACCTTGAACAGCTGACGCAAGGAGGTCCCAAGAGAGGTCGGCTCCAGGAGAAAGGGACAAGCCTGTCCTGTCCATGGCTGGATCCCCAGTGCTCAGTGCCCGCCGTGGAAGACGCTCCGGTGTTATTTGAAGAACTCCCTCACCTCCTGCAAGTCTGTGCTCAAACGGGCGCCCTCGCCACCTCTCCAAGTTGCAACCCACCCCCCACCCCAGTGGTCCCAATCCCCTACTTTTGTTCTTATTCTAAATAATTCGAATCAAGTTTTAACACTTACTTTATTACTTATGCTCGTTTTCTGTCACTCACGCTCCCCACCCCTTACAACGTGAGTCCTGGGATGGCAGAGATCTCTGTTTTGTGTAAGGTTAATGGCTGGTGTCTAAACCACTCTGGGCACATAGAGGCACCAGTAGATACTTATTACCTGAATGAGTAAACAGCTAGGACTGAATAGAGATCAACAAGGCAAAGGTCTTCTCTAGTTGGGAACCACTGACCCCAAGGAGTACTGGGTCCCACAGGGTCCCTCAGGGAACTTCCCCACCCTGTTCTCAAGTCTCTGGGCCAAGGCCAGGGTCATGTAGACATCATGCTTGGCACCCTGCTGGAGATACCTTTGTGGGCCCTGCCTCAGACCAAGGCTCCAAGACACCCCGTAAGGAGGCTCCAAGAATAATATTATTTGCTAGAATCAAGTAGTCCTGTGCCCAGATGTCCCTCTCATCAAACCCTGGGAACACTGAGTCAGGTGTCTTGAGAGAAGGCTCTAGTCTCTGCTGAATTCCTTAAGGGTAGAGTCAGGTACCTAGCAGCTTCCCTGTCCCCACGCCCAGAGGAGCCTCTCCTAGCTCAAGAATTCACTGTGGTTCCTGGGAAGGGGAAGGAGTAGGGTGACTCTTCAAAGTACCAGTTTCCTCTGAGAGGCAGGGCGGGGAAGGAAGGTCACCTCAAAGGGAGCTGAGAAGAGCCCCATGGTGCCAGGGCACGGGGAAGGGAGGGTGTCCCAGGGAACCCTGGGAGCCAAAGCTGGAGGAGTGCAAAAGAGCAAGCAGTACCGATGGCCCCCCCCGGGGACACCCCTCTCTCCTGCCCCATACCCTCCTTCTCCCTGAAGACTGCTCCTGGGAAGGGGAAAACAAAGTTGCCAAACAGACCTGGCACGCCTCGACCCAGGAGGAGCCCTGATTGTGATATCGCCTGGGTGAGATAAGAAGGCTTCTCGGTGCTGAGTACTCAGAAGGAAGTCCAGGTGGCCAGTGCTGCTCACGGCAGCCAACCCAGGAGCAGGGACCATGGGCCTCTTGGGCCTCCACTCAGGTGTCTCAACAGCTGCCCCTCACACTTCTGGAAGGACCAGGAAGGCTGGGGAACCCCACAGGTTTCCAGAGACTTGCCCGGTATGCTTGATGCAGACGGGATAGGAGGGTGGGGGCGTGTTACAGACTGTTTGTAGAAGCTCCACACTTTCTAGCTCCAGGTACCACTTCCTCTATGGGGTGGGGGGTGGGGGGGGG
>NW_024412448.1:671900-798236 GCF_014898765.1 Herpailurus yagouaroundi | reverse complement strand
TCTGCTGAGCAAAAAGATTAGATTGTATACCCTCTTCCTCCCAGGAAAGGCCCCCAGCTGGGGTCTGGCTACCATGCCTCACTTCTGGCTTTTCCAGGGAGCAGGGGGAAGTACCAAGGGCCACAGAAATGCAAGGTGAAAAGTTAGAAGAGGCCACTGTCCTCTCCCTCTGCCTCCCTAGTTTCAAGGAACAATATTTGCTTTTTAAAAGTTCTGACTTCCAGAGGCTTTCAAAAATCAGGACCTCTTGGGGCGCCTGGGTGGCTAAGTGTCTGACTTTGGCTCACATCATGATTTCATGGTTCATGGGTTCGGGCCCTGTGTTGGGGTCTGTGCTGACAGCTCAGAGCCTGGAGCCTGCTCCGGATTCTGTGTCTTCCTCTCTCTCTGCCCCTCCCTGTCTCTCAAAAATGAATAAATGTTAAAAGAAAATTTAAATTTTTTTTTTCCAACGTTTATTTACTTTTGGGACAGAGAGAGACAGAGCATGAACGGGGGAGGGGCAGAGAGAGAGGGAGACACAGAATCGGAAACAGGCTCCAGGCTCTGAGCCATCAGCCCAGAGCCTGACGCGGGGCTCGAACTCACGGACCGCGAGATCGTGACCTGGCTGAAGTCGGATGCTTAACCGACTGCGCCACCCAGGCGCCCCTGAAAATTTAAAGAAATAAAATAAAATATTTAAAAAAAAATCAGGGCTTCTCAGCTGACATCTGGACAAAGAAGCCAAATTCCCTCACAACTCATCAAGCCTGTCCAAAAGGCTCAGGAGTCTGCCTGGAGGCCCACAGGTGACGCTTTTTATGCTTTATGGGGGAATTTAAGCAGCTCACACACACCCCCATGCCTGCTATAAACCAGGCCACGCGTGTTCGTGACATTTTTTTCATTCTCCTGTCAACAAGGCTCGCTGGGGCTTGGCATGGTTAAGTGACTGAGTCAAGATTATGTATATGTAGCAAAAAATCAGCAAGGCATGATCCAAAACTACACCTGCTGTCCAGAAAGACACAAAAACTTAACACCATGTTTAAGGAAAAAGACTGTCAGGCAAGAGGGAGTTATGCCTCTTATCTTACACTTTCTGAGATAAGACAAGATCGGGCGCGTTCAGGGTGGTATGTCCGTAGACTATTTTACACTTTTTTTTTTTTAATTTTTAAAAAAAAAAATTTTTACCGTTTATTTATTTTTGAGACAGAGAGAGACAGAGCATGAACGGGGGAGGGTCAGAGAGAGGGAGACACAGAATCCAAAACAGGCTCCAGGCTCTGAGAGGTCAGCACAGAGCCCGACACGGGGCTCGAACTCATGGACCGCGAGATCATGACCTGAGCCGAAGTCGGCCGCTTAACCGACTGAGCCACCCAGGCGCCCCTATTTTACACTTTCTAAAACGTTTTACTTTCCCCACAATGGGCTCCTACTTCCTTTTGTTTTTTAAATTTTTTGTTTAGCGTTTATTCATTTTTTTTTAATTTTTTTTTTCAACGTTTATTTATTTTTGGGACAGAGAGAGACAGAGCATGAACGGGGGAAGGGCAGAGAGAGAGGGAGACACAGAATCGGAAACAGGCTCCAGGCTCTGAGCCATCAGCCCAGAGCCTGACGCGGGGCTCGAACTCACGCACCGCAAGATCGTGACCTGGCTGAAGTCGGACGCTTAACCGACTGCGCCACCCAGGCGCCCCCGTTTATTCATTTTTGAGAGACAGAGCACAAGAGGGGGAGGAGCAGAGAGAGAAGGAGACACAGAATCTGAAGCAGGCTCCAGGCTGTGAGCTGTCAGCACAGATTCCAATGTGGGGCTCGAACCCACTGACCGCGAGATTATGACCTGAACTGAAGTCGGACGCTTAACCGACTCAGCCACCCAGGTGTCCCAGGCTCCTACCGCCTTTTTAATTTTTTAAACTAACCGTTCATCTGGGATTATGGGCCTTTTTATTCTTTTAATGCCATTGTATTCAAAAGTTCCTAAGTGCTAAATTATGAAGTTATTGAAATTATATTATTTTGCCACCAAAGGGGACACTCCATTGACTCAAGGAACAGTAGGGAAGCAGGCTGACCTCAGACACTGGAAACACTGTCCATCGGCCCCCACAGAGATTGGCCTAGTCTAACTTTGGAGAAGAGGAGTGAGCAGCGGTCAGAGCCCCCAGAGCTGGGTTAGAGTCTTGACTGCCATAGGTAAGCACTGTGGGCAGATCACTTAAGAAAACCAGATAAGATAAAGAAGTGGGACCATGTGTCCGAGGACCCTTCCCAATGCCTCAGCTCACACAGACAACAGACTGTCTTCCTGGAAAGCCCTTGTGACCCCGGGATGGGCCACAGCTATTCTAGACTACCTCTTCATTCTTCCCACCTGGGGGTTCCCGTATCCCTGACATTCATTCCCTCCCAGCTCCCCTCCCTGTTCACAATCCCCTCTGCGGCCTGACAGGACCTTGAGTTGTAAACTCTGCGTAAGATCCCAAGAGCCCAAGAGCCCCGGTTCAGACGCCCTGCATCTGGCACACGATCCCCACCGGAAGGGGCCCGGAGTCCAAGGCCCGCCGCCTCACCCAAAGCTCCTCGTATCTCAGGTGAGAGCCTGAGGGGGCCACGCCACGGTTCTCCTGGTTAGTCAGTTCTCACTGCCAAAGCTGCGCGTGTGTACAAAGTGTCCAGCGGGGGCAAACCGAGAGCACACTTTGCACGCTTTGGCAAGACCATATTTTTCACTCCTCACCAAGTCCCGACGTATCGCAACGCAACCCCACCCGCGTCGTTGTGGAAAACCTACTGGATCTCCAAACGTTCCCTTAAAGGTGTCCAAAGCCGCCAGACGCGGAGAAAGGCCCAGAGACCGAAGTCCCTCCCGCGGGCTTCCTGCGTCCGGGGATTAGGAGGCACAAAGGGCCGGCCGGGAGTGGGCCCAGATGGCAGGGGCAGGGACTAAGCCGCCGAGGTAACGTGCTCCGGCCGCTGCTCGAAGACAGCGGGCTACCTGAGACGCGCGTCGCCGGCCTCCTGGGCCAGGCGCCTTGCACGTGGGGCCCAAGGCCCGGGGATCCCACCCCCGCCGGCGGTGACCTCCTGCACTCACAGCCCGGCCGGGCACTTGTTTCCCCGTTTCCCCAAGCCAACGCTACTGGGCAATTCCGAAGCTCAAATCGTGGAAACGCACGCGGATCAGGCAGAAAAGTTTCCAGCCGCAAGTCCTACAGGTGTCTTTCTCCCAGACGAACGGAGCCACGGGATCCAGGGCTAGGCGAGCGGACCTGTACAGCTCTCCCCGCCCCGCTCCGTGAAACCAGGGGTCCCGGCCCTCCCCAACCTTCCCGCCCCGAGTGGAGGGCGCCCCGAGGGGGCGGACCCGGCTAGGTGCTTCCGGGCCCGCGCCTCACCTGGAGCCCCAGGCCGGCCCCCGCCCGAGGCCTCGGCGTCCCACGGCTCCCGCCGCCGGCTCCGCTCACTCCGCCGCCGGCCCACGGGCTGCTGGGCGGCCGTCTCCTTCCTGCTCACCTCCGGCGCGGCGAGCAGGGGGCGGAGCCGCTACTATTTACATAAAGGGCGAGCCGGGAGGGCTTGCGGGGCCGCGAGCGCCGGGCCCCAGCGGCCCGCCCCCGGGACTGGCCCCGCCCCCTGCATTTCTGCGCCGACGGGGCGGGAGTGCAGCGAGGGCGCCCTCGGGAGGCGGGCGGTGGCCGCTCTCTGGCCAATCCACGTCCCGGGGGAAGGCGGGGGGCGGGACCGCGGCCCGCGTGAATATGCACGAGGCGTTGCCGGCCCGCCCCCCGGCCTCACCTGCGTTCACCTGGACTCACGACGCACGCCGCGCCCAGTGTCCTGCCGCGTCCGGGAGGAGGAAATAGTCCCTGGGACGCGCCGCTGTCCTAGCCACCTCCCAGGCGGGACCGCAGAAGGGAACCGTCCCTCCCCCACGCCGGCCCTAAGCGGCTGTGGGAGGGGCGTAGCCAGGCCGGCTCTTCCCGAGAACACCCAGCCCACTCAGAGCCGGTGACCCGCGGACAGAAGGCCAGCCTTCGGGGCCCTAGAGCGTGGTGGCCCCGGGGACTGGGGTGTCGCCGCGAGGCGCCTCCTCTCGGAGTGGGCCCCAAGCCTGGACCCCCGTCTTCTGAGTCGCTGCTGAGGCAGGAAGGTGTCCGATGCCCCAAGGGACAGACCGCAACATTGACCAGAATTTTTAGCACAAAGGGCGAGCGGGTTGGAGCGAGGAAGGGCGAAGGGAAGGGGCGCGGAGGCCGGGGACACGAATAGCAGACTCCACACACAGCACGAGTCGAAGCCGCCAGGGTTCAAGCCACACGGACATGGTGCCTCTCCGCCGCCCTTCTGCCCAGATTCTGCTGCATTCAGGGAAGGCCCCGTCGAGGCCAGCCTCCCTCTACGGACTGCCATGCAGTAAGCCGAAAAGACTAGGTCTGTGACTTCCCGTCCCCTGGCTGCAGGCCCTGACAAAGGTGCGGGGTCGCGTTCTTGCCCTCCCCAGTATTTCTCTTTGCTTCTGCACCAGAGAAGGCCTCGCTGTCTGTGGGTCTGCAAAGCAGAGGTGAAAGCCTTGGGGGATAGCTCCCACGGACCACACGATGGAGGGAGAGGGAGTGTTGTTCTGCACTCCCAGGATCGGGCTGGGGACTTGTTCACTATCTCCAGTCACAGCAGAAAATGGATCTATTTTTTAATGGCTTTGGCTTTATCGCACGAAGCAGGCACCCTCTCATTTAAAGGCACAGAGTCCTCTCTTCTGCCCCACCCCGCTGGGTCTCTGAAATCTAGTCCTGAGTTCCAAGGGGATCACTGCAAGGCAGCGATCTCAGGCATGGGGCTATGGAAGCCAGGTAGGGGGCATGGCATCTTTCTCCTGCAAGCATCAGACACCCAGGGCCAAGGCCCAGACTAGCTCCTGAAGCTACAGGTCAGAGTCTGGGTATAGGAGGCAGCTGAGATGGTCCCTGAGAGTAGACAGTCCAGGTTCCCCAGGGCAGGTCCCAAGCCCTGCCAGAGCAGTGTGATCAGTGTTCCAGATCCCTGGGCAGCGTGAAGTCCCTGAAGCTGTAGAAGGAGATGTCTCCATGATCCACCAGGGCAAAGATCAGAGGAACGTCCCCACTCTGGTAGGACAACCGCTTGAGGGTACAGAGATCTGGAACTGGCTCATCAAATCTGTAGGGATAAAGTTAGACTGAGACAGAGACATAGGCAACCATAAGCTTTGAGACCCAGCCCTCTGAGGCTGCCAGGGAAGGGAGATGGTAAGACAGGAGTTGGGGGTACAAGAAGTCTGGCGCTGGAGTCTCCTGTCTGCAAACTGCATAGCTCTGGTAAGTTCTCCAAGAGCAACCCAGGGCCTTGGGTGGATGAGGGGGCTAGGAAAAGTAAGGTTCTCACCACTCTTAGCCTGTGAATCCCTCTGATTCATATCCCTCCGACTGGGTGAGCCCTGCACTACATTGGCACAGGAGAGAGACTACCAAAAACGCCAGGAATAAGGGCTGAGGATTTGGGAAAGCTCCAGTTCCTGTAGTACTAACTGGCTGTGTGGCCCTGGGTCAGTCACGGCTCTCTGGACCTCTGGTTTCTTTCAGATTGCCAGACTGCCCAGGGACATGGAGAGGACGTCCACTTGGTTTACAAGAGAACTGGCAATAACCTGAGGGTAGGGCTCAATGGTCTCATACCCACTAATGCACATCCGGGCGTAGGGCTTGCCAGGGTTATTCTTTCGGAATGTGGCCACAGCATCAGCCTGGTAAATGTCAAAGCTGATCTCCAAGCCTCCAGACTTCTCTAGCAACCTGAAGACAGAGTGAGAAACCTTAAGAAACAGGGAATCTCCTACTCCTCCCCCTTTCCTTTCCATGCCATGCTTTTCCTCCTCCAGTTCCAGGAAGAGACCTCCTCCAGGGGGAACTGAGGTCCTGCTGTGAGGTGCCACTTAGGCAGAGGGAGGCTCAGCTGCCTATCTCAACCCTCGGGCTAAATCTACCTCTTGCCACTCATCCCTCCCTCTCCCCTAGAATATCAGCCAGGCTAAGGGTCCCTGGAATGATCCCCCAGCTCATGCCCAACTTTAGGAGTCAAATCCCAGCTGCCAACTCCTGCTGGCAGCCCAGGTGCTATGGAGACAGGCACTACCTGGAAACTCACCATGTACCTCCATCGGCGAGGTGTGTGGTCTGCAGCACAGAGATATGTTGAAGCACTGTGGCTGTAAGGACATAAGGTCAAAATAAGATGTTGGAGGGGCGCCTGGGTGGCTCAGTTGGTTAAACGTCTGACTTCAGCTCAGGTCATGATATCGCGGTTCATGACCTTGAGCCCCACATTGGGCTCTGTGCTGACAGCTCAGAGCCCGGAGCCTGCTTCAGATTCTGTATCTCCCTCTCTCTCTGCCCCTCCCCTGCTTGCACACATTTTCTCTCTCTCTCTTTCTAAATAAATAAATAGCCATTAAAAAAAAAAAGAAAACGTGTTGGGGAGAGAAGTCCACCATCCACAGACTCCTCTGACATTTCTGAATCTGCCATCTAGTTTACGGTTGCCGGACTTAGATTTTTTTTTTTTTTTTAATTATAAGTATGTCTCATGCAATATTTGCAATATACTTATACTAAAAAAAGTTAGCTGTTTATCTGAAAGTCAAATTGAACTCATCTGGCAAACCTAATCTAGTTACTTGGAATCTCCCATGTTCTTATAAAAGATCACAGTCTCCTGAATCTGTTAATATAGTTGTTGCCCTGTCAGTTCCCTATTTTTTTCCTTCAGATTTTTATTTAAATTCTAGTTCATTAACATATAGTGTAATATTGGCTTCAGGAGTAGAATTTAGTCATTCATCACTTACGTACAACACCCAGTGCTCAGTTCCCTGTCCTTAAATGTGCAGGGTATACACAGTAAGCCTTCCTTTTATTTGGCCAAGATGGCACCTCCTTGTTCTCCTCTAACAGAGCTGGGAGAACAGGGGACCACAGCTAGCTGGTGGCAGAGCCATCCACGTGCATCTTATTATTTTTAAGGCTCTAGTTGTAGTTTTCATTCCTCCTGGCCCCTCCCCGGACACAGACTTGCCATTTCCAAACCTTCCCACGTGGGTCCTTTTGCTGCTTTCCAGAACAGACTGTCCTTGTGGGTTCCACTCCACTGACAGCTCTCTCGGTCCCATCTTTCTTAAGCCTCAATTAGTCGTGGTCAATCCATACCCCCTTTCAAAGCGTTAGGATGCCTCAGCTGCCAGGGGCCTGTGGGGCTATGGCAGGGTGAGGGGGTACCTGGGGAGTCTGCCTGGCCAGGACTCAGCAAGGGGTGGACCGGCTGGTCCCACAGGTGTGCGGGGCGGCTCTGGCTCTTCTGCAGGTGCCTCCGCTGCAGCAGCTGCTTGTACTCCTGCCAGCTGGAGCAGCACTGCACCTCGGGATCTGCGTTTACATCTTCCCGGAAGCGTTGGGCCTCTGCTTGTTGCTCCCGTTCTCGCCTGGAGAGCTTCTCCTTCCTTTGGTTCAGCTTCTGGCACCAGGATTCAGCATCTGTCTCCCGCCCAGCGACGTTCGCCGGGAGCAGCTCTGGGGCTGGGGCCAGCAGGAGGGTGTGGCGGCTGTCTGAAGCCATGTTGGGGAAGGAAATCTGCTCAAAGTTCCAGCGTGGCTTACGAACCCCCTTGACCCCATTCTCTACTTTGCCACTCTGCTGGCTGCACCCACCCCCCTCGTTGGCCAGGCCAGGCCAGGGCTCCAGGGCTCCCAAAAGCAGAGAGGGACCCGTTGGACCCTTTACAGGGCTTGACTCTTGAGGTTTCTCCTCTGGGCATCGGCTGTTCTGGTTGCAGGGAGGTGGGCTGGAGGTTGTCAGGCTCTCAGTTGTCTCATCCACCCCCTGTAGGGGATTCTCCAGGGCCTTGGCCTTCTTATTAATGGACCTGAGGGACGTGGGGAGGAAATCCAGCACATCTGCTCCTGATTGCTGAAGTGCACACGTCCCACGCACGCCTACTGCCTCCAGGGTCCTACAAGGGAGCCGCCCAAACCCAGCTCTTAAGACAATGCATTCTCCAGGGTTCCTAAAATGAGCATTCCCTCAACAGCTCCGCTCCCCAGAACTCCCTGGGGGTGTGTGTGGCCACATGGGGAGCATTACCGAGAGCTGGAGCTCCTCCTCTTCCTCTTGCCATTCCGATCCTCCAAGCACAGGGCACTGCCATCCAAGTTCAGCTGTCTCTCATAAGGGGACAGGATGGAGCTGTGGGGTTGAGAATTGGGTAGGCAACAGATCGACTTCCTCACTTTGGAGTTCCCAGTGGAATCTGTGAGGGACTGGCCCAGAGGAACAAGTCGGTGGGCCAGGGTCAAAGCCACACGCCAAGGCAAAGGCCCTGGGCAGACCTGCAAGCGAGCTGAATGGGGGCAATCACAGGGGCCTGCCCATGCATCTTTGCCCAGGCCTCTGGGTCTCACCAATGGCACCTCTGAACAGAGACTTACTGGAACCCGGGCTCCTGCAGAGCCAGCAATAAATGATTAATCACTGGTGAGAAAAATCAAGAGAACTAGAAAACTTGGAAAATACAGAAAAATAAAAATGAACAAAACCACAGATACTCCTGTAACACACATACTGTCTCCATATGTTTTTTTCTACAAAAAATGACATTGTACTAACATACTGCTATTTAGTCTTTTTTATATTAAGAATATATATTACAGACACGGCCCCTTACCACTATAGCATTCTTCCCTGCCATGATTTTTTGTGGCGCTAAGACTCCACTGTCCAAATGGTACCCACCACTAGGCACAAGGAGCCATTAAGGTTAAATTTAAATCCATGAAAATTAGACAAAAATTCAGTCCCACAGTTGCAAAGCCACATATATTGGATGGCGTAGACATAGACTGTTTTTATCACCGTAGAAAGTTCTACCAGACAGTGCCGCTCTAAAGGATAAACTATAATTTGTGTGACCATGCCTTCCCCGTCGAACTCACAGGATGTTTCCAAGTTTACCATTTTGCAAAGTGATGATGCTTCACGTAACGTCCCCGCTAAATGCAAATTCTGTGGGGGCAGTGATTTTGCTTTTCTTCAGCAATGAGCCGGGGCCTGGCACCCAGCAAGCGATCAACAAGTATTGTCAAATGACTGAACATTCTCACAGGTGAACTTATGCACACATCTGTGACTATTTCCTTAGGATATATCCCACTTTCAGGAACGAAAGGACATGGCTGTCCCAGAGCTTTCGCGACGTACTGTGAACCAGTGAAGGCTGTACCAGTTTCCACTCTAAGGCTGATCATCTCTATGACTCTTAGTAACGCTGGGCTACTAAGGTGATGATCTTTAGAGGCCCCAGAAAGAAAGAACATCTAACTTGGCAAAAGGTATGTGAGACCCAACTCAACTGTTAATTCCTCACTTGGTCCTTCATTCAGGCACGCCCTCATCAAGTGTGCTCGCACCCCGATTAAGGCACGGCTCTAGTGCTACAGCTACATGCCAGGGACCTGTCGTGAGCTGCAAGCGTTCACTTGTTACCTGTGGAGCGAACAGGCTGAAGATGGGGCTCAATGTGATAGCCCGGGATAAGCTGAAATGACCCAGATTTGTCCCAATGCGCCTCTCAATACAGCATTTCCAACAGAGCCCATGTCTCCAGCCAAGGAGAGGCCATTTTCCACTTTGGGGCTTGTCTACCAGGTCCCAGGATTAGAACAAACGGGAGGAAGATGGGATCGGGATTTACCTTGGTTGGAATCGTCGAACCACATAGCCCAGTCTCTTCAGGTGGCTGAAGACCTCAAAGAGAAAAAGTAAAGATCAGACGTCCACTTTTGAAAACACCAAATGGTTCCTCCAATCGGGAGCCATTCCCCACCCCCCCCCCCGGCCCCTCCTGCACACCCCGATTCCAAACCCTGGCATGGGTTGGACCATACTCCATTATACACACCCTCCCCAAACAAAGGTCTCAGTCTCTGAATTCCTGTCTCTTGCTTACCTTACTCTGGGCACAAATAACATTTAGCACTTTCTTGATTTAAGTGTGGAATCCCCAAAAAACAATAGCTGATGAAGCAGAAAAAGAACCACACCCTAGAACGTTATGATACCAGAGCTGTCCAGAGTGAAGCTCCTGACTACAACGGGAACAAGAAGGTGGCAAAGGTGGTAAACAGCCCACCCCCCACCGCTGCCACTCAGCCCTACACCTCCACAGACAGGGGTACAGTAGGAGTGGTTTTTGGTAAAGAACCCCATGTCCATCCTTGTGTTCTAATGCCCGCATCAGAGAGATGTATACAGGAGTGCCCCCATCCTGCTTGATCTCTCAGCAGCCTCAACACAGCCACCCACTTTGTCCTTCTCTCGGCCTCTATGATACCACCCCTCCTGGTTTTTCTCCTGGGCTGTCAGACACTCCTCAGTCCCTGTTTCTGGTTCTCCCCGCCCCCACACCCCATCTCCTCACACCAGAGTGCTCCAGGTCTCAGACAGCTCTCTACTCTGGCTACACTCCCATACAGCCCTGTGGTTTTAAACACCATCCATGTGCTCGTGATGTCCACATTTGTCTCTAGCCTTGGGTTGTTACCCTGCTCTGTCTTCTTCCTAGCCTTTGGTTCTGTGAAGTCAAATCGTTCAGTTGATTTGCTCACTTGTTACCCATTGCCACTAGGATGCAAGCAAGCATCATGAGAGCAGAGCCCTCGCCTGTCCTGTCTAGAACCTCATGGGTACTTACAAATCCTCACTGACTTGGTGGATGGGTGACTCCTCTCCTGGGAGAGGGTGGCAGATACCTGGTATTGCAGGAAAGTCATGGTGTCCTCAGTCAGCAGTAGCTGGTAGGCCTCCTGAATAGACAGTGGCAGGTCTTGGTGGAAAAGCTGGATGGAGCCCTGGAAGTGGGGTCAACAGCTCACCTTGTGGCTGTGGTGGCACACCCAGCGGGGCAACTTCCAGGCTGGGATATATGGGCTCCCTCTCCCCTCCCCGCCCCCAGCATCACACAGCAAGAATATGGCCAACCGGGAAAGGAGAGCAGCACCACTGCTTTGGACGGGAATCCCTGCTCTCTACACGGTATTCTTGTCTCTGGCTCTGGAATTCAGGTTACAAGCTTCTCGAATACTCCTCTGCATCTACACTTTTTCTCCAATAAAAACATGTCCTTTCGGTTCCTTGGTCCCAACCCTCCCTCACCCCCCAGGGGCCCCACTCACACACTCCAGCAGATATAAGGCCTCTTCGGGGTGAAGCCGCTGCCGGCCCTGCTCTGAGAAGCCCATGGTCTGCCAGAATTTACCCTGTGTAGGACCCAGAGCAAATGTCACAAAGGAGCCAGAAAGGCAGAGAAGGCAGGTCTCTCTCCCTGAGCCCGGCAGCTCACCGCTGGAGACTTCAATTCCACGAAGCCCGCTTCCGGTCTCCACTCGGCAGCCACCAAACTGCCCCTAGCGAAGAGTAGGGAGGAGTCGGTCTCAGTCCACCCGCGAAGTCTACGCGGTCCGGCCGCCCCGCCTGCCCCGGCCCCGCCCCGGCCCGTCCCCCTTACAGGCGCTCCACGCGCTCCTCCGCCAGCAGCTGCCACAGTTCCTCGCGGCACTGGCGCAGCCTCTCGGCCTGGGCCACCGAGCCGTCGGGGAGGAAGTCCTTGGGCCCATGCGAGCGCGGAGGCAGCTTCTGGGACCGCGAGCGGGCGGCGAGGAGCTCCCGGGCACTGGGGAAGGAAGGGACGTGGGGTCAGCGGCGCACAGTCAGGGCCGCCGGGTCCCGTCCCGGATTCCCGTCCCCCTTCCCCACGCCCTCTCCGCGTGACCCGCGCCTCCCCGAGCCAGAACGCACCTGAGCACGCGCCCGGCGGGAACCTCCACCTCGGCGGGCTCGGGCTCCATCGGGCCGAGGTCTGCGGCTGCGCGCGCACCGCCCTCGGCCCGCCCACCGCCTGATATCCGCAGGGCCCTAGCGCCCGCGGATCCTGCCTCCGCTGCGGGCTCAACCAACCGGGTTCCCACCTTCCTGACTTACCGTTGCCAATAAACTTGTGCCTCGATTCCGGGGACAGAGAGATTGCAGGTTTCTGGATTTGTAGGAGCTCCTCTCCTCCCCAGCCCTGCCCTGGGCTCCTCTGTAGTAAAAATTGAGGAACCCGGCGTCTGAGAGTGTAGTATGGATAAATGAGTGATCTTCCCCTCCTTAGCCCTGGGACGCTTAGTCTCCACCACTCAGGCTGGACAAGGAGGGAAGAAAGGAGGATTTAGAGAAGGGAGAGTTGTGGGTTCTCGCATTCCAGCCTCGTAGACTGGCCATCGTGGGCTGTCAGATGCGGTCTGGGTAGGTTCGGAGTTCCTTCTCGGTCTACCATTGGGTCCCTTCCGAGGGGCTCAGAAGCCGGGCTTCCAGGGCCGGGGGCGGGAGGAGCTGTCCGGCCCACGATGGTGCTGAAGCGCCACTCCGGTCCGTCATTAGCACCTCCTGGAGGCTGGGGTCCCTGCAACAGCCACCGTGGGCCTCTCCGACATGGTCCGCTAGGTGGCACCATTGCTCTAACCAGCGACTTTGAGTCGGCGACTCTGGCCGTGGGCGGAGGTCACCGTGGGAGTCCCAGTAGGGGCGAAGGGCGAAAAGGAAGGGGGCTTCCCAAGTGGGGTCCCCACATCTCGGTTTCTAGACCCCTTCACATAACGTCTTCTCTGCCACCCAGTCATAAGCAGGGCATCTCGCCCTTAGGTCTGAACTCTAGGGCCCCAGGTGGCAGCGGCTCCGCAACAGGGACACCGCGGCGCGCATTCTCACCCCTCCCCGGCCCGTTCACCTGGGCGCATGCGCTGACCGGGCCAGCGTGCCCAGGGCGGACGAAAGCTATTGGGGGCGGGGCGGGGCACGGATGGGGGCGGGGCCGCAGGCTCTGACTGACAGTCCGACTGCGCGGCCGGGACGGTCCCTCTGCTCCCGATCCGGCGGGAGGGAGGGGGGAGGGGCGGGATTTCCTGCGGGAGGCGCCGAGCCGGCCTTGGAAAAGGAGGAGAAGGAGGAGAAAGGGGCTAAGGGGGGCAGTGGGAGCCACGGTCCAGAGTGCCAGGGACTGAGCCAGGCCAGCCGGACCCCCGGCGGGGCAGCTGGGAGAGGTGAGACTGCGGGGCCTGCGCTGGTGGTCAGCACCTTTGAGGGCGGGCACAAACTAACTTTTCTTTCGCGATCGGCGGGCGCCTTCGTCTCTCTGCTCCTTCCGTTCTCCTCGCGCCCGTGTTCCGTCCTCATGCATCAATCCCTTCGGCGCTTGGCTCTCCCGGTCGCTCCCGCCGCTTTGTTCCCCGGGTCGGCCTGGCTTGGGCTGGGTTGGGGGGTTGCGCGGCGCTGAATTGGCATTCCGGGGGGCGGGGGAGCCAGCCCGACCCCAAGCTCTACCAGGGGCGCCCTCCTCCCATGTCGGCTGCGGGCAAGAGCAGGAGTGCCATCTGGGTTGGGCTTGGGACGTTCTGGGAGTAAGAAGACCCCAGCCAGGGCCCCAGGCCTGCGCGGGTCTCATGCCACAGGACTTGGGCAACAAATTCCTGGCCACCGAAAACTGACGTAAGCTTTTCTGCAGCGAATTCGGAGCTCCGGGCCTCAGGTTCAGGCTTGGGGGGCCAGGCAGCCCCATTTGCAAACAGTACCCCAGCTCTTGTCTGTTCTCTGCCCAGCTGCTTCCTCATCCCGTGCGAGGGTTGAGGATGGGTCAGCAACAGGTGCTGTAAAGCCTCCCTGTCCAGCAGGCCGACCCCGGCCAGAAATGGGGAGCTATAAGCTCTCCACCCCACCCTTTGAATTCATAAAGAGCCTGGGGCTAGGGCATCCAGCTATTATTGTAAAGCTTCGGTTGGGAGGAGTCTGGGGGCAGGCACCTTCCACAGGGAGTGACCCCTGCACGCCTGCCTGTGCCTGACCCTTCCAGGCTCCACCTCCTGGCCCACCAGTTGTCTGTGGGTGTCAGAGCCCCAGGCTGTGGAGAACAGGCTGCTGGCCCAGCCTGCCCGAGTGTGTCGTGCTGCCAGGGCCCCTCCTGCCCCCAGGTTGAGGTGCTGCCAGGTGCCCTGGGGCCTCAGTGACTCAGCCTCCCCCTCCCAGAAAGTCACCTCCTTCCCCCAAATACTGCTCTCATGCCTGGCAGCTGTCTCCCCGCTTTGAGTGGCTTGGCCCTTCCTTGACTCAAAAGGGCAGCTAGGGGGGCTTGGGGGCTCCCTGGAAGCCCTGTCTTCCTCTTCTGAGCCCCACTTCTGGGACCGTTGCAGGCCTGGCCCGCCTTCAGCAGAGGCACTGCACCTTTTCCAGACCCTTGAGATTTGTCCACTGCTGCTGCCCGAGGCCCGAGGGAATGCTGGCTGCTCTCTGGGTGGGCGCCGGTGCTCCTGAGCCACACTGGGAAGATCGGCGTGCCCAGCCCCAGCCCATCCCTGGGCCGTCAGACGCTGCAAGCAGATATCTGTCCAGATTTCCACGCAGCCTCCACCCCCTCAGAGATCGGTTTTCCTGCTTGTGGTGGCAGCTCACGAAACACCTTGAGGGAGTACCCATCAGTGCCTAACAAGAAGCCCACTGCCTGGGACACCAGACACACTCCCCCAGGACACCTGGCCCTCCAAAGGGCCAAAGCATGGTACCCTGAGACCTTGGCTTAGACCTAAAGTTTTCCTGCCTCTGCCCCGGACTCCTGATCCCAGATCCCAGCCCAGGGACCAGAATGGGTCGTGAACAGGACCTGATCCTCGCTGTCAAGAATGGAGATGTGACTGGTGTGCAGAAACTGGTGGCTAAAGTCAAGGCTGCAAAAACAAGTGAGTGCTTGGTGGGGGGTGGGGGGGGGTGACTGTCTAGCTGAGACCCTCCCCTGTGTGCTCAGGCCACAGAGAGAGGCTTGGGGATCACTGTGATCTGGGGACTTGAGTAGGAGGACTGTCTTATTCTGTATAAGGAATGCCTCTGTGAGAGAGCCAGAGAGGAAGTTGAGTCACCCCTTGCTGTGTAACCTTAGGCAAATCACTTAACTTCTCTGGGCCTCAGTGTTCTCACCTGTAAAGTAAAAGGGTTGAAATACATTCATTCAAGGGTTTTTTGAGTGCCTACAGTGTGCCAGGCTCTGTTCTAGGCACACTGGGCCGCAGCAGTGTATGAAACAGACCAAAATTCCTGCCCTCATGGAGTTGCCTTTAGCAGGTGGTTTTTCTGAAGAGGAGCCACGAGATTTCTGGCAGTGGGTTGGGAAAGACTGAATAGCTAGAGCTTCAGCCCCATCCCCCAATTCAGCAACAGCATCTCTGCATTTATGTCAGCGTAGTGGGGATGCCTGTAAGATAGCTTTTAAAAAGAGATCTCTACTGCTTTAAAACAAAGTTTACCACTATCTCAGCTCTTGCTAAAGCCCCTTTCCCCTGGACATATCTGTCTGTATCCCCTGGGGTGTGTGTGTGGCCAAAGCTAACTCTCTAGAGGTTTCTCCAAAGCCTGGGTCTCTAGTCTTGACGGGGTTACAGGGGCTCTATGCATGGGTGGCCACACCCGAGCCCCATCTCTTGGGTACCTCTGTGGTGAGACCCCTCCCCACCCCACTCCTCCAAGGAGAGTGGACCTCTGGACTTCAGGGCAAGCTCTCTGGGCAGTCCCAGGAGGACACTGGACTCGTTCTGAGTTCCCAGACCAGCAGGGGCAGGAGGTAGCCCCTGCCACCAGACTGGGGCTGGGTGTGGGAAGGTTCCTTCAGAGTGCTGGGGCTATAGCCCCAAGCACAGGAAGGGGCCCCCCAGACTATGTGAAGACATATAATTATCCTCACCCACACCTGGGAGTTTGGGGTGCCAGAAGGATGGATTTGAAGGGCCTGGGAGTTGTACACGTGTATGTGCACCCACTCGCACACTAGGGCAGGAGACCCAAGGTATGGGGAGATGGGAATAGTGGCTGGGGTGGGGGGCGCTGGCAGCGAGTGGTCTCTGTGCCCTGGGGAAGTAGATGCAGGTTGAGCAGATGGAAGGAAGGTGCTAAGGAGGTCCTGGGAGGGCCCTGGAGGCCCAAGAGTGGGAACCACTCCCCCTCCTCCCCTCACCTCTGTGTTGTTTTTGGCGACCTGCCCAGTAGGGCCTTGGTTGAGCTGCTGCTGGCCTCACGGCTCTGGGGCCTCAAAGTGAGGCCCTCGGGAGGGCAAGTGGGTGGGGTCTGGAGGCTGGTGGCGGGAACCTCACAGCCAGACTCCTAGGCCCTGGGAAGGTGCCCCGCCCCAGGGAAAATGCCAATGGGGGAAGAGATCTCTTCTCTCAGCCCCCAAGGAGACTTGTACAGAATGTAGGCATGGCCACAGAGTGACAGAGTCCTGGGCCTCCTTGTGAGGCCCTGGCACTGAGCCTCCCCTCCCAGTCCTCTGAGAAGCTAGGAAATCTGGTGCAAAAAGGAGATCACAAGGTTATGTTTGCAGACCCCACAGTTTACGAGATGTTATAATCCCTCAATTCCCTGTGAGATGGGTATTTCTACATCTACCTTACAGATAAGGAAACTGACACTCAGAGAGGTTCAGTGATTTGCCCAAGGTCACACAGACATTGTGTGGCAGATCAGGGTCCCTGTCCTCCCTCCTCGCTCCTGCACTCAGCTGCCCGTCAGAATTACCTAGTGATTTTTCTGAAAGTGCCAACTCCCTGTTCTTCCTCAGAGTTAGAATCATCCTAGAGGTCTTGTGACTCTGCAAATCAAAACGGTCTCCAGGTGACTCTAAAACAGTTCTCAGAAGGGAGGCTGGGAACTCCTACTCCATATTACAGTGAGGCAGAGGAAACTGATGGAAAGGGAGGTGCCAGGGTTCCCCTTTATCCTTCTGGTGGATGGCTAGAACCTTCTGGCTGGCCAAAGAGAGGTGCTCCCTCAGCCTCCTCCATTTGATATCTGGTCACTGGTGGTTTGGCATTCCCTGCCCTCCCAGGTCCTCTTAAAGGAGCAGGTGGCTGGGAGGAGAGAGGAGCAGCTGCCCTGGCCTCAACCCTGCCCTCTCTCCCTCCCCTGCTCCCTTTTCTGAGCTGTCTCCTTCTCTGGCCAGAGGAAATGGGGTGGGCTGAGGGTGGCCCAGTGAGCTCACATCCTCTGGCTGAGCCTAAATCAGGAGTGACCCTTCTACCCCCAGAGCCAGGCCGGGGAAGAAGATTGTGATGCAGGGGAAGTGCCTGGAGCCACTGCCAGGAACCAGGACCCTCCGCCCTCCAGCCAAGGTCCCAAGCCCAGTCACTCTGAGCCTCTCCCCCACCGCCTTTCCGGCCATTGTTCTGGAAAGAACAGAGCCACCCAGCCTGCCCCTGCCCCTGTTCCTGTCCCTCCTGTCACATTGTCCTGCCACTCCCCGGAGGGGCTGTATCTCACCACTGAGCTGCCCCATTCCGGACTGTCCAGGCTGGCAGCAGGTGGAGGGACTTTTTGTGTGTCCTCCCCGCTGACCTCGTTGTCTTCACCAAAGCTCGGAGAGGTACCCTGGCTGGCCAAGGTCGTGCAGCCAGTAAGGGGGAGACTTTGGACCACACACTTCCTGCTTCTAAAGCCCCTTTCCTTTCCATTGCCCTGAATGGTTCTGTGTGACAAGGGCTTTCCAAGGGGCCTCGAGGAAGGCTGGGAGGCCTATGTTTCTTTCCAGCAGCCCCACCCCTTCTCCCCTTCTGTCACTGCCCAGCTCTGTATTTACCTTTTCTGCGTAGTACATAGCTGAATTCGGCTCAGCCCTAAACGTAGCTAGTCCCCTCTCTCCCCATCCCGTGCTCCTCACTATCGCGTCGATCCCTCCCTGTTGGAATGAAGCCCTGTCTTGCTGGGGTATTCAGGGGCCCACCAGGGCCTGGAGGGCAGGCCTGGACCAGCATGCTTGGCACCCTGCCCAGCCTGGGTTGAGCCAGGCCTCCTCCTTCCCAGCAAGGGTGGGTTCCAGCAGGAGGCAGGGGCCCGCCTGTGACAGACATTCCCCTTCCCCCTCAAGGACCGCCCCCTCCTGTGTCCTGGCCCCTGCCTGGAGCACACCTGCCTGAATCCTGTCACCATTCCTGACAGGGATGAACCAGCGGCCTGCCCGTGCCCCTGGCTCCTCTGGCCACCACCCCGTAGAGAGCCCTGTGCCCGGGGCGTGGACATCTCTGCTGGGGAGCCTGTGGGTGCAGAATCAGCAGTTATCTCCCTGACAGGCGCCAGTGGGGGGACTGTACCAGAGGACGGCATGTGGGCCCTGATGGCTAACGTGTAAGGAGTCCTAAAGGGCCGCGGCTCCCATCTTTGGCGTGCTGACGAGGGTCAGGCATTATCCTCACAACCCTGGTGAGCCGGTTCTGTGATTGGCCCATTTTACAGATGAGGACACTAAGCCCGGCAGGTTAAGTGACTTGCTCAGGATCTCACAGCCGGTACATGGCAGAGCTGGGCACAGCGCAGGTTCTGTCTGATGCCACCTTCTTCACCACGTTCCACTCAGGGATGTCCCCGGGCTTGGGCCCAGTCCTGGCATCTGCCCTGCAACCCTCCAGCATCTAGTGCCCCTCTCCTTTCTCTCGCAGCCCCCTCGGCCCAGTGGGACAATGAGACACTCCTTGGCCCTTTCAGGCAGGAATGCTAACCATGCATTCGTGGGCCTGTCCATTGAGGGCACGGCATGCCAGTCCCCCCCTTTCCCGCCCCCTTTGGCTCTATAAACAAGCTGGGCTGGGGGCCCAGGGAAGCCAGGCCACTGCTGCAGCAGCTCCCTGCACCGGGTGCCCTCAAGCTGATGGGCTGGCCGGCCGGGTGGGGAACCACAGGGACAGGATCACAGAAGGGCCATGGGGCAGGTGCTTTCTTGCACACCAAGAGGTCAGCTGGATTAGGGAGCAGGGTGGGGTGGGAGCGCTGGTTAGGATGCAGGTAAGGGCGGATCATTCTAACGTGTCCTGATGCCTTCTGCTCTGATCCCCCAGAGCTCCTCGGCTCCACGAAGAGACTCAACGTCAACTACCAGGATGCTGATGGGTGAGTGTGAGCCCCTGTCCCCCTCGAGAGCTGTGGGGGTGGGGGAGGGGTAAAGGGAAAGCCCTGGGCCCTAGAATCCCTTCCCCTCTCAAACTTGGCCCTTGAATGGTGTTTGCTGAGAGCTTTGGTTCCTGCCCACCCTCCTGCCTGTGGAGCTATCCTTGAGTGAGGGGAGGGAGCCCTGGTGCCTCTCTGAGGGGCCTCCTGGGTCAGATTCCTGCTAGGCCCCCTTTTTCTCCCCAGAGGGTAGGAGCCCTCGGGCTCCTGCTCCCACGGCCCCCTCCCCTGGGCTGGCTGGGGGGGGAGGCCAGACAAACAGGCCTCTCAGCCCAGACACTGAGCCCTTTCATGCTGTAGCCCGCTGCTCTGCGCTCCCACGGCAGGGCTGGCAGGGTGGGGGAGCGGGGGCACAGTGGGCAAGTAACTCATCCCTGCCAGCCTCCAGGATGAGTCTGGTGTGGAAGACCAGGATTTGGGGGGTGGGGCACCGCTCGCTAACACCCCTGCCCTGTGTCCCACCCACCACACCAGATTCTCTGCCCTCCATCATGCCGCCTTGGGGGGCAGCCTGGAGCTCATAGCCTTGCTACTGGAGGCTCAGGCCACCGTTGACATCAAAGACAGCAATGGTGAGACCCCGGTGTGTCCCCTAGCCAGACCCTGTGCTCAGAGTTTGCTCCTGCTACACTCTAGCAATGCTAATACGTGTTGGCACAGCTTCTCTGGCCTGCAGATGCTTTACCTCTTTAATCTTCACAGCCTTCTGGGGTAGTGGGTGGTACTAACACCCCATTCTCCAGATGAGGAGGCTGAGGTTACCTTCCTGTCATGAGGAATCACCCATGGTGGGCAAGGTGGGATTCTGACTTCAGCCCCAGGCGACCAGACATTTCCCTGACCAGCCAGCATCCCCGCCCTTGGGTCCGTCTCCCCCTGCAGCTAGGGTGGCTCTACCGTCTGCTCAGTTCCCTCCCCTGACCCCACCACATCCCAGGACCTCCTCCGATCCGCCTTCCCTCCTTGCAGGCATGCGCCCACTGCACTACGCAGCCTGGCAAGGCCGGCTGGAGCCCGTGAGGCTGCTGCTGCGGGCCTCCGCGGCCGTGAACGCCGCCTCGCTGGATGGGCAGATCCCGCTGCATCTGGCTGCCCAGTACGGACACTATGAAGTGGTATGAGAGCCTGTTTGCCTGCAGGGGCGCTGGGGCCGGGGCATGGGGGTGGGGGGCGCTGGCCAGGCCAGACGCCTCACTCCGCTCCCTACACCCCAGTCAGAAATGCTCCTCCAGCATCAGTCCAACCCTTGCCTGGTCAACAAGGCAAAGAAGACGCCCCTGGATCTGGCTTGCGAGTTTGGGCGACTTAAGGTGAGGCCTGTAGCCCTTAGGGTGCCAGGGCGTGGGCATCTGTGGGGTCTCAGGAGGAAGCCCAACCTGGGTGCTGGTTGCTGCAGGTGGCCCAGCTACTACTGAACAGTCACTTGTGTGTGGCGCTGCTGGAGGGTGAGGCCAAGGACCCGTGTGACCCCAACTACACCACGCCCCTGCACTTGGCTGCCAAGAACGGCCACAGAGAGGTCATCAGGTACCCACCGCCCCCCACCCCCACTTCCTCATCCCTTTCCTGTGGAATGGGTGATGTCCCCTCGGTGCCCTGCCGCCCTCTTCACTCTCGCTCTGGATCACTCTCCCAGCCGGGGGCAGTCTGCTTCCTCCCCTGCCCCCACCACCCCCGTGACTCACCCCCGCCCCTACGCCACAGGCAGCTCCTGAGAGCTGGGATCGAGATCAACCGCCAGACCAAGACAGGCACCGCACTCCACGAGGCTGCGCTGTATGGCAAGACCGAGGTAGTCCGGCTGCTCCTGGAGGTAAGTGTGGGCACCCAGGCAGCCCGCACGCGGGAGGGGGTCTCCACCCACAAGGTGGTGTTTGGGTAAGCAGTGGCCTTGTGACTGGAAAGCAGACAGACCTGGTTCAAGCCCCACTTCTGCCTGTCACTAGCTGAATGACCTTGAGTTCGTCCTTGATCCTATCTCTGAGCTTCCATTTCTTCGTCTGTAAAATTCGAAAGTAGTGGGTACCGTTCACCTCCTGGGTAGTCACGAGGACTGGGGGAAGTGGTAAGTGAAGCTCTTAGTGTGTGCTCACACTGTGCACCCAGGGCGGGGTGGATGTGAACATTCGGAACACGTATAACCAGACGGCACTGGACATTGTGAATCAGTTCACCACCTCCCAGGCCAGCCGAGAAATCAAGCAGCTGCTGCGTGGTGAGTGTGTGTGAGGGGAGACCCAGCCCAGGGTTGGGGGAGGGGGTGGCCAGAGCCACTCCAGTGGGTACGAGGAAGTGGAGCAGGAGCAATGTCCCAGGAGCAAGATGCCACACCCCCAAACCTAGGGCTGGTCAGGGGACTGCTGTAACGGGAACCTGGGGGAGGGTCGTGAAAGGGACAGGAGGGGTGGGAAGACACCCTAAGGACCCTCAGATGATGCCAGCCCTGTATCTTCTCTCAGAGGCCTCGGGGATCCTGAAGGTCCGAGCACTCAAGGACTTCTGGAACCTCCACGATCCCACTGCTCTCAATGTCCGGGCAGGGGATGTCATCACGGTGAGGCCCCGGTACAGGTGGATTGGGCCGGATGCCGGCAGGAAGGGCAGAACTGTGGGTGCACTTGGGCATCAGCTCCTTGCGGGGAAAGGAAAAGCTGGACCATGGCTATAGGGCTGGCTGCCTGCCTTTGCTTGGTGCAGGAAGTGATCGATGCCATCACCCCCCCCATGCCCCATCTGCCTCAGGTGCTTGAGCAACATCCCGACGGCCGCTGGAAGGGCCACATCCATGAGAGCCAGAGGGGCACGGACCGTGTGGGCTACTTCCCCCCAGGCATCGTGGAGGTGGTCAGCAAGCGAGTGGGCATCCTCGCGCCCCGCCTCCCATCGGTGCCCACCCCCCTCCGCCCAGGCTTCTCTCGGACACAGCAGCCCCCTGCCGATGAGCCCCTGCACTCTCTGACCTATGGCCAGCTCCCTCGGGTGGGCCTCAGCCCAGATAGCCCAGGTACATCCTCCCAGAGGGCAATGCTGGGCACTGGGGTGGGTGTCTGGTCTTGGCAAGCTGCCAGTCAGCTGTTGGTGAGGCCAAATGGGGCTCTAACCCCTTTGCCTGTGCCCCTGCAGCAGGTGACAGGAATAGCGTGGGCAGCGAGGGCAGCGTGGGCAGCATCCGCAGTGCCGGCAGCGGGCAGAGTTCCGAGGGAACCAACGGCCATGGCACCGGCCTTCTTATTGAGAATGCTCAGGTAGGAGGGAGGGGGCATTGGGGCTGGGACAGAGCCCTCCGCCCTGCTGTCAGCTCCCCGACGTGCTGAGTAGCTCCTGTCCTGTCTCTAGCCACTGCCTTCCCCCGGAGAGGACCAGGTGTTGCCAGGACTGCACCCCCCATCCCTGGCAGGTAGGAAGGGGAAATGGTACCCGGGCGGGCACTCCTCCATCCTGCCACCCCTGATTCCATTTCTTTCCCTCTTGAAGACAACCTGAGCCACCGCCCTCTGGTCAACTACCACTCTGGGGAACAGCTTTTCACCCAGGACGTGAGGCCGGAGCAGCTGCTGGAGGGGAAGGTGTGACACCCCCCCCCCCCACCACCACCCCCCCGCACTGAGAAGTGGGCTGTGGGCCCGGCGTGGGATGGGCCTCAGTATGGACTCAAGCCCCTGCTCTGGCCGGGCCCCGGGGGGAGGCTGGGGTTGATGGCTGGGCCCCAGCCTCGGCTCTTCCTCCATAGACCCCGCTCTGTTAACTTCACTCTCTGCCCGCACGCCACAGGATGCGCAGGCCATTCATAACTGGCTGAGTGAGTTCCAGCTGGAAGGCTACACCGCCCACTTCCTGCAGGCTGGCTACGACGTGCCAACCATCAGCCGTATGACGCCTGAGGTAGGTGCCACAGCAGGAAGGCAGCAGAGGGCCCAGTGGGTACCGGAGGGGGCCTAACGGCACGAGTCTGTGTGGCAGGACCTGACGGCCATCGGGGTCACCAAGCCTGGGCACAGGAAGAAGATCGCCTCGGAGATTGCTCAGCTCAGCATCGCCGAGTGGCTGCCCAACTACATCCCGGTAAGCAGGTGGCTGGTGCCAGCACCCACCTTCAGCCATGGCTGTGTGGGCCCTTCCTGGCTTGGGGGCTGAGGCTGGCTGGGGACCCGGCTCCACTGGGGTCCTTTTCCAGGCGGACCTGCTGGAGTGGCTGTGCGCGCTGGGGCTGCCGCAGTACCACAAGCAGCTGGTGAGCAGTGGCTACGACTCCATGGGGCTGGTGGCCGACCTCACCTGGGAGGAGCTGCAAGAGATCGGGGTCAACAAGCTCGGTGAGGACTGCCCTGGGGCCTTGTGGCCGGGCCCCCACGTGACTCCCAGGGTGTCTAAAACATGTCAGGGGTCAGGCCCAGAAGGGAGAATGGGATCCCAGGGGGACCAAGGTGACCCTTTGTAGCCCCCACTAACCCTGTTGCCTCTACCCGTCCCCTCTCAGGTCATCAGAAGAAGCTTATGCTGGGAGTGAAACGGCTGGCCGAGCTTCGGCGGGGCCTACTGCAGGGGGAGGCCCCAGCTGAAGGTGGCCGCCGTCTAGCCCGAGGCCCGGAGCTGATGGCCATTGAGGGGCTGGAGAATGGGGACGGTCCGGCTGCAGCTGGCCCACGCCTCCTCACCTTTCAGGGCAGTGAGCTGAGCCCAGAGCTACAGGCAGCCATGGCTGGGGGTGGCCCCGAGCCCCTCCCCCTGCCCCCTGCCCGCTCTCCCAGCCAGGAGAGCATTGGAGCACGCTCACGAGGGTCCGGTCACTCCCAGGAACAGCCGGCCCCCCAGCCCAGTGGTGGAGACCCGAGCACCCCACAGGAGAGGAACCTTCCAGAGGGCACAGAGCGGCCCCCTAAGCTTTGTTCCCCACTTCCTGGTCAAGGCCCCCCGCCTTATGTTTTTATGTATCCCCAGGGCTCACCCTCCAGCCCAGCCCCGGGGCCACCTCCTGGTGCACCTCGTGCCTTCTCCTACTTGGCTGGTCCCCCCGCCACTCCTCCAGACCCACCTCGGCCCAAGCGCCGGTCCCATAGCCTAAGCCGCCCCGGCCCCACCGAGGGGGAAGCAGAGGGAGAGGCTGAAGGGCCAGTGGGCAGTGCCTTGGGGAGCTACGCCACCCTCACTCGGCGACCGGGACGCAGTGCCCTAGCTCGGACCAGCCCTAGCCCGACTCCAGCTCGAGGGGCCCCCCGCAGCCAGTCCTTTGCCCTTCGTGCCCGACGCAAAGGCCCTCCGCCCCCACCCCCTAAACGCCTCAGCTCTGTCTCTGGCCCCACCACGGAGCCGCCTCCACTAGACGGAAGCCCGGGGCCCAAGGAGGGGGCCTCTGTGCCCCGAAGGCGAACACTAAGTGAACCAACTGGCCCATCAGAGCCCCCCGGCCCACTTGCCCCAGCTGGCCCCGTGTCGGACACAGAGGAGGAGGAGCCAGGACCTGAGGGGACGCCCCCATCTCGGGGCAGCTCAGGAGAAGGGCTCCCGTTTGCCGAGGAGGGGAACCTGACTATCAAACAGCGGCCGAAGCCAGCTGGCCCCCCACCCCGGGAGACGCCTGTGCCCGCTGGCCTCGATTTCAACCTCACAGAATCAGACACTGTTAAGCGGAGGCCCAAATGCCGGGAGAGAGAGCCGCTGCAGACGGCACTTCTGGCCTTTGGAGTGGCCAGTGCCACGCCCAGCCCCGCTGTCCTCCTTCCCTCCCAGACCCCCGGCGAGGCCCCCTCCTCAGCTTCTCCCAGCCCTCCCCGGCCTGACCCTAGCAGCCTTCCAACTCAGGGAGCTCCAGCCCCTCTTTCTTCCGGCTCCCCAGCCCAGCCCCCTGCTCCCCTCTGCTCTGGGCCTGCTCTGGAGAACTCGGCGGGCAGTTGGCGGCATGGGGAGACTGAGCCCCCAGCTTCATCAACCCCCGCTGCCCTCATCAAGGTGCCAGGTGCAGGTACGAGGCAGGGTCTGCGGGAGGGGGCAGTGTTTGCAAGGGTTGTGTCAAGCCCAGCCAAGTCACGACCAACCTTTTTGTCTCTGCAGGAACAGCCCCCAAGCCTGTGTCTGTGGCCTGCACCCAGCTGGCATTTTCTGGTCCTAAGCTGGCTCCTCGGCTCGGCCCCCGCCCCGTGCCCCCTCCAAGGCCAGAGAGCACTGGAGCTGTGGGCTCTGGCCGGGCCCAGCAGAGACTGGAACAGACCAGCTCATCCCTGGCAGCTGCATTAAGGGCCGCAGAGAAGAGCATTGGCACAGAGGAACGAGAAGGGTGAGGGGCGCTGGGTGCCCGGTGGGCAGGGAGGGAGAGAAGGCTGCAGGGAAGGAACAGCTCCCCCTGAATCCTCTTCCCCGGGGTCCTGGGAATGTGGGAAGGGGGGGTGGTCCCAGACAGATCCTTAGGCCCGGGCGACCCCTATTAAAACAGGAGGAGCCCTGGTTCTTAAGTTCCCCAGATGTGACCTGGGGGGAATCCTGGGGGCCTCGCTTAGAGGCACGTGAGCTCGAGCACAGCACTTCCTCCTGGGCCCCAGAGCTCTCACTAAATGGACACTAGCGCCTGCTGCCTCAGCAGGCTGGGAGAAGCAAGGGGCACACAAAGTGCTTGGCACCAGCCAGGTGTTCAGGAACAGCCCCTTGCCCGCCCAGGGCCAGCAGGGTGCATTCTGATCTGACCAAGTCCTTCCCCCGCTGCAGCCCTCCCGGCACCTCCACCAAGCACATTCTGGATGACATCAGCACCATGTTTGATGCCCTGGCTGACCAGCTGGATGCCATGCTTGATTGAGACTTTCTGGCAGCCGTCAGCGGTGCAGCGCAGTGCAGCGTCCGTTGCCTTTGCCCCCAGGAGGGTCCCCCCTGCTGCTCCAAGCCAGCGACCGTCAGCACTGCAGCTCTAGGGGGCGGTCTTCATGGCAGGCTGAGGGGACCTGTCAGAACCTCACATGTCAGCAGGGCTCCCTCCCGCTGTGTAATCTGACCAGACAGCCCTGCCCCCGTGGACAGGGACCCTGGTAAGAGCTTCCTCTGCCCTCCTACCACCTCCAATGTCTCAAGTGTCTGTGCCGAGGACCTACTGACGCCTACTGTGCCGTGCTGTCCTGGCACTCTAAAAGGCTGGAGAAAGCTGTGTGTCTGACCCAGTTCCCACAGGTATACACAGGACATGGAAATAGGCAGCCAGGGGCTTGCTGTCAGCGGCGGTGGCGGTGCCCAGACCAGCCCCTGCTCCCGCTGCTGCCTGCCCTCAGTGAGACAAAGCTGGCGGGCACGGGGGCAGTGGGATTAACAGATGCCCAAAGTCCAAACTTTTTCAACTGTAAATGTTATTTTTTAAGCAGAGAGAAATGCATATATTTTAAATGGAATTTATTCTATCTATAACCACCTGAGAGGACACAAGGGAAGGGGCTTCGAACCACAGCAAGAGTGCCCACTGCCCACCTCGGGGCCGGAAGCCTGATCTGGTTGGCCCAGGCCCCGGCTCTGTAACCATTAACCTCTTCTCCCAACTAACACCAATGAAAGTGTCATTCCACGTGATCGGGCTGTGTGTTTGGATCTGTGCCGTGGACCTCCGAGCCCAGGGTTCTCACCTGAGCCAGACCTGAGGGCTCTTGCCAGTGTGGAAGGAGGAAGGCTCGGGCCCTCCCCTCGCTTTCGGGGCTCCCTCACCAGCCAAAGTCTTGGGTGGGCCCCTTAGTGGCTGCCTCATGGACCAGCCACAGATTTTTCTTAGGCAATTTACAAGTTTTAATACAAACCAGTCTACATTCATTCCTAAAAGGCTCATTTCCAGTAAAAAATATACACCAGTAAAAACATTCTCACACGAGAACTACGGCAGGGGGCTAAAAGGAGCCCTGGGCCACATCCCCAAGACTGACGCTCGAGGCCAGCTTGAAGGCAGCACAGGAAGAGGGGCCAGGGCCAGGCGGGGTCGGGGGTGGGAGGGCGGGCTCTTCATCTTCAGGTCTGAGCGTGAGGCTCCCCCGTAGAAGGAGGGAGGGGAAACACTCAACCACATCCAGGCTCCTGCCCCAGGAAGACAGGCTGGGGTGCAGGGAGGATACACCACCACTGCTGCCTTCGACAGTGGCCTGTCTGGACCTCCCACGGCTGCTACCCCTGAGGTCCTGGCCCCATAGTTCACGGCTCTGCCCGGAGACCCCAGAGCAGAGGGCCCTGGGTTAAGAGCCCCTAAAGAGGGGGGCAGCCCACAGGTGGAGGGGGCTAAGGGCCCCTCTACTAAGTGCACTAGGTCATACATTCAAGACCAGACTGGCCTGATGCCGAGGCCATGGCTCACCAGCTCCTCCACGGTTAAGCCCCGGGGAGGGGGCAGGATGACAGCTGGGTCTGACACAGAGCTGGGCCTCCAGTGCCATGAGGCACAAGAGGAAACCCTGAAACCTTCGCGATACCAACTCCCCAGACTCAGAAACTGGTCTGGCTTTAGCCCCAGGACCAGGGCAACTATGGGCACTGTGGCCAATGGCTCAGAAGGGGGAGTTCATGCCCAGCTTCGTTTCAAACTGCAGTTTCTGTCGCTTCTGGTAGCGAACCCGGACCCTGGTGGGGCAGGAGATTAAAGCACAGGTTAGAGCAGAACCCCAGACCGGGAACAGGGTAGGACCCCAGAGAAGGATGGAAGTCCAGGCAGTGGGCAAGTGCCCAGGAGGTGACAGGCTTGGGGAACGCGCCTGACCCTGGAGGGAGTGCCCAGTTGGCAGCTCACCGAATCTCATGCAGCTTCACGATCTCGTTGGTGACCACCACAAGGACCAGGGAGAGGCAGCCCAGGAGCCATGTCAGCAGAGGCACGTCCTCCAGGCCAAAGTGGACCCGGCTGTCCCTGTGTGTCCACAGCTGTAGGTCCACTGCCGTCTGGCCCACCTGCCCCAGCAGGCTGCAGGGGGGAAGTGACAGCCCTGCGTGAACCTGCCTCTTCTTGCCTCCTGCCCTGCTTTTCCCAGTACAAGTAGCTCAAGGGGGACAGCACTCAACCTCTGGCTCAACTCCTGCCTTCGAGCCCCCTAGTCTCTGCCCAAGTCCCCTGCCCCTCCCCCACCTCCACCCGGAGATACTCACACCACGGGCACCGTCACGGCCCACCAGAGGTTTGTCAAGGGGCTCTTTCTCCACAGGGGCTTGGTGCGATGCACGTGGGTGATAGAAATGAAGACTGGAGAAAACGGCCAGTGGGCGGTGTTAGACTTCCCACCGGCCGAGGCCTTACCCCCGGGGTGCCCCACCGGCCGCCACCGGCCCCCTCCCCGGGAGCCTCTCACCCGTGTGCAGGACGGTCAGGGCCGCCGTGAGCTTCTGGGCGGTCAGCAGTCCGTTGGCAAAGTCGTCAAACCAGGCTGGAGCTGTGTCGGCATGACTGCCAAAGCAAGGGGTGGACTCAGCCCCCTCTGGGCCCCGGGAAAGTGGGCAGGGGGCGGGCGAGGGGGGGTGGGATCAGGACCCACCTGCTCAGCATGATGGAGGAGCAGTTGGTGAGGTTGCGGGCCCGGGAGCTGTCACAGAAGCTCTGCAGCGTGAAGCCAAAGCAGATGAGGCACGAGCTGACGGTGAGGCTGAATTTGAGCAAGAAGCAGAGCAGGAAGTAGTGCTGGGTCTGCAGAGAAGAGGGAGGCCTGTCACTCCCACGGCAGCGGCCCCTCCGGCACCAGGAGCGGCGGGCTCTCCAGGACGCGGGCAGGCCCAGGGGTGGAGGACGCTTCCCGGCTCCACACCACCACCTCCCCTGCGGTTGGCGGAAGTCCTGATGGAGGCCCCTACCTCTCCCCCAAGGCTCCGTCCCCTCCACGCACCCGTCCCTCAGGAAAGGCCCAGGCTCACAGGGCTCCACGTTGCTTACCTTCTTAGGAATGGACTGAAGGTTCTTCCCCGTGGCCATAGACATGATGGAGCTATGAGGGGGCTTTCCCAGCAGAGAGATGCTGAAAAGCAGGGACTTGGTGAAGCGTGGTGACTGTGGCCTTCTGTCCCCCAATTCCCGCATGGGTAGCCTTTCGGGAGTTTTGGGACGCGAGGGGAGGTCTGAGGAGATGGGATAAGACGAAGGAGAGAGAGCCCCCCAGTGCCCTCTGCACCAGGAGACGTGAGCACTAAGCGGGTCTCACAGAACCTGGGCTCCTGGGGCTGCTCGGTGACATCCCAACCCTGCCTGCCTGGGCACGGAGGGGCAGAATGACTCTCACCTGAGCAGAGGGTAGCAAAAGCAGGACAGCCACAGGATGTCAGTGGTACTCAGCAGCGGTGGCAGCTGAACCAGACAAGACAGGAACTGGACCAGGAGAGCCCAGGAAGCATGATTAGGTTCTAGCAAACAGTGGGATGCCTGGAGCCCCAGGACCGCCTGGCCCTGTGCCCAGAGAGGTGCCCAGAGGAGCTGGGGCCACAGGGGCCACTATTCTGCTGATGGGGTCATTACCGAAAGCCCAGGGGTTTCACAGAGGCTAGAGGGCCCCTAGGCTGTGCCGCATCCCCCAGAACTGCCACCTCAGACTCAACTGGCCCCAGGCGGGGGAAGCGGGCGGGGGAGGGGCAATGCCTGTGCCGGCCCCACCTCACCTGGATGACCACCAGAGTCAACTGGCATTGCAGCAGGAAGAGGAAGCACTTGCGAATGCCGTAAGTGGCGTGCCGAGCCTAGGGACCGGGAGGGACAGATTGTGGCCAGGCCTACAGCTGACAGATCTCAGCCAAGAGCCAGATGCCCCAGATGCTCCTGCTAGGAAAGGGTGGAGGCAAATAACAGTGCCCGGGAAAGGCTCTCTTGCAGGTACATCTGCCCCAGGGAGCCCAGGTGGAGCCTGTGTCACTATTCCCCACCCCATGCAGGCCCCACGTCCCACCGCCTTCCCGAGCCCCCACCTGCTCAATGAGCCGGATGATGCTGATGGTCTCTTCTTGGCGAAATGTCAGGGAGCAGGGCAGGCTGTTGAGCTGCCCCGAGAGCTGCAGGGGAGAAAGGCCATCCGAGGCCTGGGCCATGCTGGTGCTGGTGGCGTAGCCAAAGGTCTCCCAGGAGCAGCGGGATGGGTACAGGGGATCCAGGGCGATGCTGCTCGGCGCAGGGGGAAAGCATACCCCTCAGCGACACTCCGCAAAGACCCCATCCCATCTCCCATAGGACTAGGCAAGCACCTGCTCCCTCTCTTTCCACCATGTCCAGGTCCCTCGGTCCCAATTAGGGCAAGATCAGCCGTGGAACATGCCCCAGCCCGTGTAAGCCCCCGCTCTAGGATGTCATCCTGACCTGATGTCGCTCTGGAGGAAAAGGCAACTGTTCCTGAGGTTGGCAGAGCTGCCCAGGCAGCAGGTCACCTCCCCATATTCCTGCATGATCTTGATCATCTCACACATGGCTGGGGTGGGATGCAGTCGGGGGGGCACAAGAGTCAGGTAGGCAGAGCCCTGTGTGAGGCTCTGGGAAGAGACCCACGGGGCAGGAGAGCAGGAGACAGGGGAAGCAGGCCCCTCTTGGGGACAATCCTACCCCCAGGAGCATGAATATCATGGAACGATTGTCACTTCTGACTCCCTAGAAAGGGCACACCCGCAGCTCCAGCCCCCTGGATTCCCCAGCTCGTCCAGCCCAGATTCCTTTACGGTACTCACTCTCGGGGGTACAGTCGGTGAACAGGGGCACTAGCAGGGGCACGTTGTCAATGTTCTGCAGGTGGGGACGCACCTGGTGGATGCCTCGGGGCAGCTTGGCCTGGAGAGAGCAGAGATGCCAGGAGCCTCAGGACTGGGGAGAAGGGTCCATCCCTCCCTGCCCCCCTTCTCGGGGCCAGCGATTCAGCTACCTCTGGGGGTGAAGGGGCACAGACCCTGCCGTCATACCCGGTTGCAGTCCTCCAGGAAGCTGGGGAGGTCACTGTCTGTCGGCTGGAAGCTAATGAGGTCAGAGTGACCCTCCTCCTCCATCAGAAGGAGCCCTTCTGCATCGTCTCGGGACACTGTGGAGATGAAAGCCTGTCCTTCACCTTGGAATCAGCCTTTCTGGGGGCCTTTCCTTGCCCTGAAGATGGCAGAGAACTTCCCGCATCTGGGTCTCCTCTCCCTCGCTGTCAACTGTTGTTACCGCGGGGAGACGAGAGCCATTTTCCAAGGGAATGTACTTATCAGGAAGGATCTGCGGAGGCTCTTTCTAGCTGTAGCTCCCAGGAGAGAAGTGCCCACACCCACCTCGTCCCCACCACAAAACTTCGCCCTTACCCTGATTCAGGTCATCATGCAGGGAGCCAGCATGGCTAGGGCTGGAGGGGGGGATCTCAGAGCCAGGCATGTCCCCATTGGGCGTGAGAGAGATGTGGCAGTTCCAACCTGTCTCCAGGCCCATCTTTTCTGCAAACACCTGCAAAAGGCAGATGGCCATGAACAGATGGGCCCACAAGCCCATGGGAGAAAGGATCAGGGGCAGCAGAGAGGGGTGGCTCTCCCCACCTTGCTTTTGAGCTCATCCTCCAAAGAGAAGTAGACGAAGCGGATGCAGGCATTGACCAGCCCGTCGATGAGGCGCACGATGTCCAGCCGGGCCTGGTACTGGGAGGACACCATGCCCATGAAGATCTGGCCGCTCAGGGCCTGCATACAGTCTTCCTTCTCCAGCACCTCCCCGATCCCTTCTTCAGGTAGGCACAAGGCACAGAGCCCGGCCAGGAACACCCAGGAACCAGCAGATTCCAGGAGGCGGCCCAGGCCACACACACAGATGCCACACCCAAATCAATGAGCACATGGGCCCCGGGGGACCACACACAGCCACGCACACACACAGCCAAGACACACAAAGGAGCCAACGGACACAGGAGAAAAGACAACGAGAGGTACTCATCAGTCAGGTGACAATCCTCAGGAGTAACGATAGAGCCCAGCCCTGGTCCAAGGCTAGGGGGCTGCCCTCACTCTCAGCAATGGCCTCAATTCATGGTCTTTTGGGTCATAAGACCGCTGTGAGTCTTGTCTGTTTGGTGGAGTGGGGAGGGGCAGGGTGGCTCTGAGTCCCTCTGTTTCAGCAGGGTTGTGACCTGGCCTTTTGTCTGATTCAAGTAAGGCCAATGTTCTATAAATACTGCTATTTTATAACTTTCAAAGAAAGCCCTTTGCAATCCAGTATCCCACCGGAGTGTCACAAGAAACCTATAAGGAGAGGAGAGCAGAGCAAGCACCTACCTATCCACGAGAAGGCTAAGGGACTGGCCCACATCACCAGGCGGTGAGTGCCACCTTGATGCTGCGCCCACTGTCCCCTCTGCTATGATGGACTCCACGGCCCTCCGGAAGCCCTCCCCACTCGGGGCCCCCACAGGGACGGACGTGCACGGTACCGTCAGAGCTCCAGCTGTTGCGGCGGGTGCTGAGCTTGATGGGGACAGTGCTGGGCAGCTCGCACATGGTGAAGATGCTGCTTTGGCCAGGCGCCTGCACCAGCTCAATGCACTTGCCGTTGAGTTGAGAGGACAGGGCGCAGCTCATGGGCTTGTAGGCAAAGGCAGAGCAGTAGCCAGACAAGCAGGCTCGCTGGTAGAAATCCAGCACTTTCTTTCTGCCAGGGAAGCAGGGCAGGAGTGAGGCGAGCAGTCCTGAGATGCCCCCCTACCCGTGGGCCGGCGGGAAGGCAGATGGCAGGGCGGTCTGCGACCAGCACTGGCGTGTGCCTCCTCACCCACCTGTCAGAACCCGAAAGAGGGTAGATGTCGGCCCCATCCCAGAAGTCTGTGCAGGCCTCTAAGACCACGTCCGCCGTGCCATGGGACAGCATCTGTTCTGTACCTGAGGCAGGGAGGAAGAGGCTGAGCCGTGAGTGCCCCAAGCCACCGCTGCCCTCCTCCCAGCTCACTCACTCAGGGAACACCCTGCCATCCTCGAGAAGGGTGCTAAGGAGACCTTGGGGGTCTCTACACAATACCCCAGGCTTATGTGGGAGGTGCCGGGCTTGTGATACAGACACTAGGCCGCCCGTCCTTCAAACAGTCCCGGCCCCTGTGGCCACGCCATCCCAGCCCCAGTCCCCAAATCCAATCCCTGCCACGTGCAAAGAAGACTCGGGACGTTATCTAGCGCTCATCTGCCAGGGCTGCCCCTAAAGAGGGATGCCTAAAAGAAGCTCCGCCCTGCCAAGCTCCAGGAAGGTCTGGCCTGATGCTGGCCAAGCCTGGAAGGCTCACTGGTGGTGGTGTCCTTGATGAAGAGGCTGATCATGTGGCTGAGGGGGGGGGCGCCGCTTGGTGACACAGGAGAGCCTTCCCAGCGAGGTTTCCTTCACCATCTCGGCACTGGGGAGGCGGTAGAGTGCAAGGTGGTTTTCCTGTTTGAAGAGCTCCTTGGCCCCAGGAGTGAAGCCTGCAGGGGGAGGGAGAGCAACTCAGAGTGTCCGGGAGGAAGCACCTGACCGCCCTCCCTGGCACGGAGACAAGCCCAGTCAGGCTGGGCTGCTTCCTTTCCCCTGCTCATCCCGCTGTTGGTTACTTTCCAAGACGAGATGAGGAAGCACTGCTGAACGGTGCCTGGTTAAAGGGGGTGGTCAGAGCCTAAGAGGGTTGGGGCGCTGGCTGGCTCAGTTGGTTGAGTGTCCGACTCGATTTTGGCTCAGGTCATGATTTCACAGTTCATGAGTTCAAGCCCCACATCAGGCTCTGTGCTGACAGCATGGAGCCTGCTTGGGATTCTCTCTCCCTCTCTCTGCTCCTCCCCTGCTTGCATTCTCTCTCTCAAAATAAATAAATAAACGGTAAAAAAAAAAAAAAAAAAGAAGCTAAGAGGGCTGACGGCGCTCTCCATGCGGCCACAGGGCACCAGTAGGTTCGGAAGCGGCGGCCAGCATACCTATGAGGCGGGCCAGCTCGCAGAGGCCCCAGGGTACGTGCACGGGCAGGACGGCGCTGTGGCTCTCCTGCAGGGCGATGTTGCACAGGTGGTCTGAGAACCGGCACAGCCGCTCCGTGACGCTGGCGTTACACAAGTTCAGCAGCACGTTGAGACCCAGGGGCTTCAGGGAGGTAAGATGCAGCTGCCAGTTGGAGTCATCGAACTGGATGCAGGAGGGGTTCTGCTGGTCCTGTGACAGGCTCAGCATCTCCAGGTGGTAGTCACACACAAAGTCCTCCGCTTCGTACGGCTCGCCCTCCAGTCCGGGCTGGGCCTCGAGGAAAACGTGGAGGGGAGAGGACAGCATCAGACTGGAGGGTTCGTGCTCACGCTCTGTGCATCCCTCCCCGACACCCTCTCCCTGCCCTTGCTGACCTTCAGCTGCTTCTAGTAGCTACCCCCAACGATGGCAGTACCCAGGCCAGGGAGGGAACAATGAAGGATCTCTTTCAGGCGGGTGGAAATATTTTAGAGGAAGCCGCCAGCTTTCTGTCTTTAGAAGGTGGCAACTAGGAGAAAGGGCCTCACCCCGCCCAATTACCATCCGTGAAATCCAGAAAGGGAGAAAGGGCCTACTTCCCGGAAGGGTCCCAGATGAGGCCTTGGGAGACGGCCCTGCCTGGCCAAGCCTGGTGGCCTGGGAATGGAGGCCGTGACATCTGCACCCCATAGCCTCTTCGGCAGGGAGGCCGGGACACCCCACGGCTGCTCTCCACCTTCCTCTCACCTTGCCAGGCTCTTCTTCACCACCCTCTGTGTCCCTGCTGAAGCTCACATTGGAGCCGGATGGGTGTTTGCTGCGGCCGTGTGCTTTGTGGTGAGAGTAGAATTCAGGGGGCTTGGGACCGTCACCGGGCCAGTCACCGCGTTCCTGCTCATTGGAAAGGTGCAGGGAAGTGTTCAGGGAGCCAGCCAGGAGGGCATCTCGTTCGTGGGGCTGAAGAGAATAAGGAGCACAGGCCTCGGACTGGGGTCCCAACGGCTGCCACGGACCAAGGAGGCAGGGCAGTTATGTCCCTTCACTGCTGGCTGTGGGGGCTCCGCCTCAACTGCCCAGCAGATCCTAATGGTGCTCGAGCTGTCCTTCTCCCTCTTAGCCTCGCCCTCCCTGAGGCCACCGGCCGGGCCCAGAGCTGGGTCCCCGGCAGCCGGCCATACCTCCTCCTCTACCTCGGGGTGGCAGAAGGAGCGGGTGGACAGGTCGTCTGTTAGGTCCTCGTGGCTGCTGTGTGGGGGCTCCACCTTCCCACTGAAGAACAACACGGTCTCCGGGCTGGGGTTTGGCCACGACAGGATCCCCTGTTTGTCCACACAGCATAGGACCTGCAGGGAGAGACAGGAATTGGGAAGGGGGCTTGGCATTCCCCAACTTGCCAGGGTCCACATAAGTGGCAGAAAGGCACCCCACACATAGCCAGGCGGCAGGCCAGCTGAGGCGGGGTCCTCCCACGGGGCCCAGCCTCACCGTGACAGAGCCCAAGCTGTGCAACAGGCTGGAACTATGGCTCAGCGTTGGCGACGTCCCCTGGATCACCCGCAGGAAGTGACCCCAAATGCAGCGTAGCATTTCCTGGCGGAAGAGGCAAAGTCCAGCATTATTTCCCTAGAGATAGCCTCTGGGGCCAACAGAGGAAACAGTGCAGGGATGCCAGGAAGTTGGGGTTGGAGAGGCATTTGTCTGGGCAAAGCGCGCTGCCCTCATGAGACAGGAGACTCAATGGCCACAAGGCAGGGGAGCCCCAGGGTTCCACAAGGGGCCAGCTTGAGGGAGCTCGGGTCGGTGCCTACGGGGGCCTGGGGCCAAAGGTGTTCCAGGTGAGCATACCTGAGAGGAGACGGCTTCTGTATAGCTGCTGAGAGTGTCCTCCGAGAACTTGGCCAGCTGCGCAGAGAAGAGGGAGCCGGCTCAGGGGGCCACCCTCACACAGGCCTCCGAGCTGGAAGGTGGGGGGCCCCACGCCAGCAAGGCTCCGAACACCGTTGGTAAAGGACACCTGGGCAGTCCCCGAATCCCCTGTCTGCTGAGCGCCAGGACAGACGCTCACTGGCCTCTCCCAGGCCTGGCCTGGAGAGCTGCCCAAGTCCTGCCCACATGCCGGGCCCACAGTCTGCACCCATTCGCTGGGCACCCTCTTTTTGCTCCTGGTTTGTATTCTTTTCGCACTGTCCCCCAGATGCCTTGGAACAACCTACCAAGGAGCTGGGAGAGGCCTTGCTCATCTGAGCCAGGACGCGGGCTTCTCCACAGGCGGTCGCCAGAACCCAGAGGGCTGGAAAGAGCAGGGGGAGGACGGGCAGGACGCCGTTCACCTGGGAAAGCGCGAACCACACTGAAGGCTCCCAAGGAGCTGCTGGCCTGGAAGGAGGGAGGGAGGGAAGGGCTTCCCCGGCCCTGAAGCCATTCCCTGAGTAGAAAGGGACAGCTGTCCGGGGCAAGAAGAGAAGAAGGAAAGCAGGCATTCTTAAGTTTGAAGCCTGAGGGACCCTGGGGCTACAGAGAGGAAGGAACAGTCAGGGCGCCGTGAGGGGACCCAGGCTCCACAGAAAGTGCAAAGCACGACAGTCGGGATAGGGTGGGGGTTACCTGTAGCTGGAGGAGGGTGTACTGCCAGGACGTGACCCCAGGGGCATTCAGCATAAAGCGCAGGGCATTGGTGATGAGGAAGCCGGCCTTTGGGGCACAGGAGAGGTGCAGCCTTAGCCCCCACCACCCAGAGAGACACTCGGGCTCTCAGGTTCCCTTTCCTCTGCCCACTTACACGCCCCCAACCCCAGCACTGGCCAGCTCACTCTGGGATCCCTGTCTTCACTCACACGCTCACCTGAATCTGGCCCTGAGGCTCCCCCTTTCTCTTGGCCCTCTCCCCTGCCCTGCGCGGCCCGCCTCACGCACCAGGACCACAGGCACAGCGTAGTGCAACATCACCGACTGCACCGTGAACCGCTCGTTGTCCAGAGCAGTGACTGGGCGGGACAGGGCCATGTCCAGGCACCACCTGCAGAAAGGGGTGACCCTACAGTTGTGCAAGCTCTCAGGAAGAGGCCAGAAACACGCACCTTTACGGGGCATCACTGAGTCAGGCAATCTCTCCTATTCCCTGGCCCCCACCAAGTCCCCCGCCCCCCAAGAGAGGGGTCTGGGGCAGCCTCCAGAGCTGTCCCCTCAGAGTTCTAACAGGGGGGAGAGGAACAATCACCCAGTCTAGGAATGCTCATGAGACACTAAAGAAAAGACCCCATAGAGGTGCCTGCCCTAAGGGAACCTCAGCGTAAACAAGGCTCCTCGTCACCCACCCCCTGCCCCCAGCTCACAGAGCCACTAGGGACGAGGATAAGTCAGGGGACAGAAGGAAGGCAGGGTAGCAACCCTACCTGATGTTGTCAATCACAGGGGTCTCAAGGACACGGAAGAGTCTGTGCTGCTGGGGGTTCTGTGGCCCTTTCTTCACTTCTCCCCTGGGGGAAGGGGGTGGAGAGAAAGGGGGAAACAGGTCTCCCGGCTCTAAGACAATGTGTTCATCATCCTGCCAGGGAGGAAGGGGGAGGAGGTTGAGGGCAATTAACAGGTTCATTCGGAAGCCACCCTTCCTTGACAATTCCAGCTAAATGGAAGCAGTTCATTGGGTTAGGGACCATCAGTTAGCAAAGAGTCAGCTGTGGGGCGGAGGGTTGGGGCAGCTGTGGAACTGGATTCCCACAAGCTTAAGGGGCAGAGAAAAGAAAGAACAGGCCAAGAAGGAGAAAAATATTCTAGCCCTTCTCTGTTCTCCTAAGAGCCCTTGCCAAGAAGCCTGTGAGCTGGCCAGGAAGCTTCAGGATTAAGCCCTGGGGCCCTCCCACCATTGCCTGTGGATGCTCCCACGGCATTTCCAGGGGAGGAGAAAAGTCCTGAGCTACCTTGATCCCCCTCAGAGAGGCGAACGATTCCTGGCCGGGCCTCAGAGCTATGATGTCTCCTTCCACCAACAGGCTAACTGGCAGGTTGACCAGATGTCCATCTCTGTACGCCCAGTGCAGGGACCAGGATGGTGCAAAGGGCATGTGGAGGTCTGGGTACATGGCATCCGGCCACTTGATCTCCTTGCCATCCCTGAGCGCATCTGACGAGAATGGAAAGAGGAAAAGCACCTCACCCACAGCCCCACACCCCAGCCACCCAGCAGCACACACCATGGAGCGCGGCCTTCTTTCTCCTTCCTTTCCCAGAAGGTTTGCCGCAACCCACACCATTCACTCCAACTCGCCCAAGGTCACCTCCCCTGTGAAGCCTTTCCCACCGCTCCAGCCCAGGCACCGCCAAGGCCTCTGAACACCTGAAGCTCTTCTTCTTTGTAGCCCCATTCCATTCAAAGACATTTCATAACCATGGCCGAGGGCTTTGAGGGGTGCAAAGATCAAAGAAGACACAGTCCCTGCCCTTGAGGAGCCATAACCGAAAAGAGAGATGCATGTGGGCAGATAACACCAAAGCAAGGCAAGCATGTGCTCAGAGTATTAGGAAAGATCCCAGTGCTGCAGGGAGCACAGAGGAGCTGATGTGATCAGAGGTGGCTTCAGGGCAAAAGGGTGGGTCCTGAAGGAGGGGCAAGATCTTCAGTTAGAGCCGAGTGAGGGAGGAGCAGGGCAGGCAGGACAGCAGGACGGAGGCACAGAAGCAGGGAAGTCCGCAGTGGTTTTAGGACTGGGGAGTAGTTTTCACATGAGGGTGAGTAGCATGAGAAGAGGCTGGAGAGGAAGGTTGGAACCTGGGCCAGAGTTTCTGGGATGCTTTGATGAGCAACAGGGAGCCATGGATGCTTCCTGAGCAAGAGACTAAGCTCTCAGAGGGCAGGGCCCATCTTTCTCAGTCACTTCCTGTGCCTGGCACATGGCTGCAACTCATTGGTCATCAGAATGAAGCAACGTCTTCTCACTTAGCATGCATTTATTTATTTATTTATTTATTTATTTATTTTTATTTATTTATAATAATTAAAAAATTTTTTTTATTTTAGATAGAGAATGCAAGTGGGGGAGAGGGGCAGAGGGAGACAGGAAGAGAATCTTAACCAGTCTCCATGCTCAGCACAGAGCCCGACATGGGACTCGATCCCATGACCTTGGGATCATGACCTCAGCCAAAATCAAGAGTCAGACACTCAACCAACTGAGCCACCCAGGCATCCCCTCATTTAGCATTCAAATGTCTGCTGCCCAGTACAGTTAGAGAAAGGTCTCAGACAACAGGTGTTTCTCTTACAAGACCACATGCCCTTGGGAAGTGGGAACCACCGTCTCTCAGAAGAACCTAACACCCCCGATCCATAGCTGGGGTGTAACCACTACCTGAATGAAAGGACAAGCAGAAATCTGACTGAGCAACCCCCTTCTTTAGGATCAGGGCTGCTCCATTTGGGGCTCCGGGCCCCCACCCCTGATTCTTGCAGGTCTTAGACTTCTCTGGCCCATCTTCCCACCTGCCCTGGCCCAGTACCACCGGACAAGACAGACATGGAAGGGAAAAATCTCGCTGTTCTCCTGCCAAGAGACGGTGTTCTCTGTTAGTCTCCCACCATTAGCAAGCCTGCGTGCCGTGCCCAGGCCACCACCTGCATGCGCCTAGGTGTCCCTGGCTATCACTGTCCTGCTCAAAAGAGGGCAGGTGAGCCTTCTCACTCTCTTGACGCCAACAGCCGCCAGAATGCTGACCACCCGTGTGCCAGGCTCCTGGCTGGGACTCGGGAGAAGAGCTCACAGGGCTCCGACGCATCACGCCTGGCACGCCTGACCCTTGGCCTCACCTTGGATTTGGTCAATGATCCCTCGGAGCCTCCGCTCTACCTCCCTGCGCTTCAGCCGATCTTGCCGCCCGATAAGGATGAGGTTGAGAAGGAGCAGGAGGCACAGCGCCGAGGCGCTCACCAGCTCGGCCCCGTGGCTGGCAGGAAGGAGTGAAGGGGGTACTAGCAGGGAGAGGGGCCCCCCGCCCCGGCCCCTTCTGGAAAGCGTGTCTGGTTCTGGTGCTGACAGCAGCCAGCCAAGGGACTGAGGATTCCTAACAACCCGGGCGGGGGGGCGGGGGGGGGGTGCAGACATGCTAAACCTGAGGCAGGGGTGGGGCGGCTCGGAGGAGGGAGGGAGCTCACCTGCCCGCTGGCTGGCCCCCGTGGCAGCCCAGCAGCAGCAGCACCACCAGCAGCATGAGCGAGGCGCCCGGCCAGTGGAAGCAGGAGCAGCGGTTACTGTGGTGCAGGAAGCTGCTTCTCCACATCTCCTGAGGAGGTGAGGAGGTGAGGAGGTGAGGAAGGGCGGTGGGGAGCGAGGGCCCGGGGAAGGAGCCGGGACGCAGCGTCCTGCTGGAATCTGGCCGCCTTCCTCCCACAGCTGCTTGACCCTGCCCCAGCCCTCCAACCGACTGGCTGCCCCCCTCCCCTCCCCTCCCCCCCAGGGCTGCCTCGGTCTCCTCCCGGGCTCCTGCGCCAAGTGCACCCAGGACATGAGTCTGCGAGGCAGCCCAGGGTCACGGGGAGAGTCACGGGCCTCCCACGCCTCTCCGCCATCCCACTCAGGCTCTGGGCTCCCTGTGAAGAAGCTTCCTTCACCTTCCACGTCAGACATTTCTTCCGTTCCTTCAGGTGTCCTTCCAGCACCGCCTCGAGCTGCTCCTTCAAGATGCTGAGGGCCTTCCGGGTGGACAGGCCCAGGGCCAAGGGTGGCTCGCCCTGGGAGGGAAGCAGAAGGCCCTCAGCATCTCTCTGGGCACCCCTTCCCCCCCAGTCACTGCCTGGAGTGGCCTTCCCTCATCCCTCCCCCCTGAATCCTCCCTCCTCTTCCTCCACTAGTCCCAGCCCTCAGGGTGTTGGCTCAAATCTCCACCACGTCAAAAATCCCCTGCTCCTCAAGGCCAAGTTTAAAACAGAAACAGACCCGCAACTCTCTCTACTCAGGGTTTCCTAACCCACCTTCCAAGGCCATCAGCATCTCCCCACCCCTCGTACCGATCTGGCCCCTCACCTCCCCTCTACCTCTGCTGCCGTCTTTATATTTCACAGGCCGAAACATAGTGTGTTTTTAAGCAGGGAGAGGATAACTAACAAAGAGACGCTGTCTCTTCATTGTTCCTAGTAAAAGCATTAAGAAAAAAACCCACGATCTTCTGTTTCCACCATTTCACAGAAGGGAGGATGCTCCAGCATCGGGAAGGACACAATCTCAGACAAAAGACAGCTGCTCCCAGGAAAGGGACGACTGTCACATCACCGAGGGTGGTGGAACGGGCACGGATGGGGGTGGTCCTGGGCAACACTGGGGACCACCCACGTTGTCCTGTGTGACCCCAGCCTGGCCTCTTCTTATTGACAGCCCCGTTCCTGGGTTTCGCTCCTGTTTTCTCCTTCTCTGACTGGCTTTTCTTTCCTGTCCATCTAACCCCACAGCCCACCCTAAGACATCTCAACAAATTCATGTAAGTTTCCAGGGCAACCTCAGCCACCATCATGGAGTAGTTGCTCATCACCACCAAGCTTACAATTCCTGAAGTTTACCTCTAGCCTGACCACCGCCCTGAATTCTGGCCTGTTTACTCAACTGCTGTACTGCTGTTTCACAGGGCCCAGGAGTGGTTTCATCCAAAACCCTGGAATGTGGCCCTTTCGGGCCCAGACAGCACAGCTCCTGCAGTGACCCCCCGCCCCCCAACCTTACCTCCCCTTACCCCTCTCCAGTCTCTACCTTTTCCAAACCAACTGTGACATCCAGCCACAGTAGCAGACATCAGATCAACTGACCGCGTTTATCTTGCCAATCAAGCCCAGACTCCAAAGCATGATCTGTGATCTGCTAGTTTCTCCAGTCCCCTTTCCGGCATTTCTTCCACTCCTGACGCAAGCCATGCTCTCCTAGCTGATGGGCGAGTACCTTTCTGCATTTTCCTACCAACAACACCCTGCCTGCCCCAGACAACTCTTACTCCCCCTTCAAGACTCAGCTCAAAGATCACCTGCTCTGGGAAATTTTCCCAAAACCAAGGGCTGCACTTACAGGAGAGGTTTGTATTCCAATAGCACACTGGACAACCTGGCTCACAGTCTGTATCACGGAGAACTGTCATTATAGATGTACTTGTCTGGCTCTCTCACCTGGCTGTCAGTTCCCTGAAAACAGGTCTGAATTCTTCCATCTCCACACACCCCTGCAGCCAACTGCTAAGACAGGGCCTGGCACACGGCAGCAGCTCAGTGAACGCTTGCTGAGTGAATGCACGCACGGATTCTGGGATCCCAGTGACATCTCCATCATGGGTTGTCAGCCCGGGATCTCTAGCAGAAACACCTGCAGCTTCTAAAAAGGTGGATGCCCAGGTCCCACCCAAATCCACTGAATCAAAACTTCAGAAGTTGGGATTGATGCACACATTGAATCTGATGCACAGATCCCCAGGTCGGGGGTCCTGGGAAAAAGAACACCCCCGGGGAAAGGAGGGCTGGGGGAGAACTGGGTCTTTCCCAGGGCTATCCCAAGAGCACCAGTGTGAGCTCCCACCAGGAAAGGTTCTTGAGTAAAAGGAGCAAAGCCCTAGACTTGGGGCGTCAAGAAAGGGACTGAGGTCATCTACCGAGTCTTGATCAAGGGTGGCTGAGCTGGTGACGCCCTGGCTGCCTCGGCCCATTGCCCTCCCCTACTCCACACCTGCCTTCCCTGGGGTCTGCCCTGGCTTTGCCCACTAATGTTCCAGACTTCCTCCTCTGTGCCTCTGTCCATATCCAGCCCTCTCCTTGGCAGCCTCGTCTTTCACAGGACACACGTCTCCATTACTAGAATGGGATGCTGCACGGGGGCAGTGTCCCCCGGCTGCAGACCCGCCCTGGTAAGACCCACCTGAGTGGAGTCCCCACACTGGCCCATTGCCAGCTTTCTCAGTCCGAGAAATTAGGACAGGCTCCAGAGCAAACCTGGCCCCAAGACTTCCCAGATCCCTTGCCTAAATCTCCCCTAATCCCCACTCTCCATGCTGGCTTTGGGGGATTATGAAGATAAGAGCTGCTTCTTCCCAGAGGGGATAACTGGGTATTTCAGCTCAGGAAGAAATGGCCCTCTGGGCAGAGGGCCCGTACCCTAGCATGGGTAAATACTATACTCCAGAGCATCCACCTCCCTCTGGCAGAGATCCTGGGGCCTTCCTGAAAAGCCGTGGTCCAGGACAAATGAGTGTCAGGTAAGGCTGAGGTCTGTACGTCTGCTTCCCTGACTCCTGCACGGGAGTGGGGGAGGGGAGGAAGAAAGGAAAAGGGGACCCGAGGCCTTCTCATGTCTAAGGGACTGGCCCAGGGGGTGACGCCTGGGCCAGGGAAGAAGATTTGGGCCAGGGAAGAAGAAGTTGGGTACACAGGGCCTCCCACACCACCCCTCCACCCCTGCCCACTTCTCCCCCAGGAGCTTTATGAGCTCCCTCTCCGCAGGGGGAGACGTGAAGCTTCCCAAGACGGACTTGCCAGGGCCTCCAGGAACGCTGCAGTGAGAAAACCTCCCGGAGGCGGGGAAGGGCTGGCCTGCAGAGGTAGAAAGGCTGCCCGCCAAAGAGATGGGGACTGGGCAGGACGGGGGGGGGGGGGGGGCGGGATAAATCCCAGGGGGCTGCAGGTCACGTGGGAAGCTGCTGGGTCTGGGATGCGGACCGTGCTCAGGAAGGCAGGCAAGGGCTAAGAGGAGCAACCAGGGAACCAGGGTGGCGCCCCTCCTCCAGCCAGGCTTTTAGACTTTGGACAGCCGCAGTTCCCCTCTGCTTGCCCTGTGGCTGTCCTGACATCCGCTGCCTCATGCCAGGTGCCCCCAAACCCAGGGCCTCCCCTTCCACAACCCAGAAACCGATTCCCTTTCTCTCTGCACCTGGCTTCCTGGGACCCGCACGCTGCTGTTCTCCAGGCGTCTCCAGGTGTGGGAGGTATGGGCCAGAGGGCAAAGTGCTCCTGGGTCAGGGCCAGCAGAGGCCTGCGGAACGGACTGTGTGAGTCTGCCCACGCATGTTGTGTCTGGCCAGGAACACCAGCTCCAGACTGGCGATTAAAGACAGCACAGCAGAGGAAAAGTAGCCATTCTGTAATTACATGCTTCCCGAAGAAAGTGCCTGCCCGTACAGGTAGGCCCTGGGGCGAGGACACAGCCTTCTGGGCCAGCCTCCTCGGCCTGGCCCCAGCCACGCTCATCTAAATGCCACGGCCCCCTCGCCGACACGGAACAGCAACACCTCACCCTGTCTCCAGCGGGAGAGTCCCGGTTGCACGTAAAATCACTGTTTTCTCTCACGGCACCTTCCCTGCTGCAACGTGAGAGCCAAAGCCGTGGAACTTGGCGGAACTTGGGCATCTTCAAGGGAAATTAAGAAAGGGCCACGTGCGAGCTGGCCCTGCCGGCCTTTCTCAATACACGAGTGAGGCTGGGCGCCGGGGGGGGGACCCTGTACACGGATGCGTATGGTTGGTTTGAGAAAGAAGGACCTGACTCGTACACACGCCACCCGAAGGTCTGCTTTTCTTGTCCACAGGGCCAAGAAAGCTGCCCCAGCCTTAAGTACCCACAGGGAGTAAGAGATTCTTCCTGCTTCCAGATGCTCAAAATCTGCCACTCCGCCCCACCGCCAGACACCTCCCAAGACGTTCCCAGGGTGAGGCAGGATGGCTGGTCGAGATCTCTACACCAGAGGCAGGCTCCTGCCTCCCCACTCACACCGATGCTTTACAGGTAGAAGCAACCCCATCCCGCCATTTTAAATGTCAGACTCAAGTGGACCCAACAGAGTAGCTTGAGCCCCTACGAAACCCAGGCTCAGGGGATGCTGGCCACAAATGCCCCTCATGAGCTGGACTTCTCCTGCCTGCTCCGTCATCAAAGGGGGGACACGGGGAGGGCATGGGGCTTTAAAGGAGCGGAAGGGTGGGGAAAGGACTCTATCCATCAAAACAGAACTGTAAAAAACCCGCTACTGAATAGGACCAGATCTGCAGGGCCTGACGCCGAGCATCTGGGTCAGTCTAACAAGCCTTTCCAGAACTAACACCCCTGAGCTCTCCCGCACCACCTCGGTCAGGTTTCCCAGGTGGCCCGGAGCCACGAGTCCCTGGCCCCCAGCCCTTGTCCTTTCAGGACTCCTCATAGGTCCACACAGCTGCTCTTTCCCTTCCCACTCCACCTATTTGGGGAGCAGAAACCAGGTCCCAGAGGCTCAGGTAGATAGGTTACAAACATAGACGGGGACCCTTAGCCTTGACAACAGCAGATAGCCACTAATTAGAACTGGCTGGCCCTTGAACCAAGTCCCCAGGTCACAGCTTTCTTAGCCAGTGCAGGTGGGGAGGGGACCCACATAGTGCCTAAATCACTGAAGCTGGTCCTTTTTAGTAGCCACGATAAATCTCTTCTGAGCATGGCCAGACACAAATCAGCCTTGTCTTCAGCCAGGCAAAGCAAAGCCTCAAGCTTCTTCCTCTTCCGGGCGCATGCCGACCTTGGCACTTCGACCCATCGACCCATCTTCTTCCTCCTGCGACCACCCAGACTGAGGAAGAAATCAGCCTGGCCCTGGTTGCTCCTACCTCAATGACCCATGTGATCCGGGGGGGAAAAAAAAAAAAAAAAAGCCCCCTTGCTGGCCCCAAGGAGGGGTGGCTTCCAGGCCCAGGGCTTCCCGTCACCTGTGCATGGAGACCCAGGTCCCAGCGTAACTCGATAGGATGCCCCACTGGGACACTCAGCTCCAGTCCTACTCTGGGTGCCTCGGAAGCCTGGCTGGCAGCTCCCTGGACACACGGGCATTGTGGTTCCCATTCTCAGCCTCCTTCCTCAGTCCCAGCTACCTCATAATCTGAGCTGCCTGCGGTTCGGCACCCATCTTCAAGACTGGCGCAAATTGCTAAGTCAAAGCCGCGCACCCAAAGCAGAGAACAAGGCGTTTGTAACAGAAATGTAGAACCAAGTTGGCATATACTCACTTTGGTGCATTTGCCCCGATGGGGCATCCATAGCTCTGTCTGCTTAAAGAGCATGGGGTAGAGCCTGAGCCACAGAAGTCAACTACAGAACTTCCACCGCCACCCTCAAGCAGAGAGGAGAAGAGACAGGAAGGGGGAGAGGGAGAGGGTGAGAGGAGAGAGAAAGAGAGGTGAGGGCTGGGGAGCTAGGAGCTGGAGCCGCAGCGGATCCGGATCCGTGCAGAGTGGAGCTTCAGCCTGCTGATTAATTCAGCCTATTTCCAGTCACGCTGCAGATTTAGGGAGGGAGGAGGCGGCAGTGCTGCAACAGCGCCGTGGGAGGGAGGGAGAGGCGAGCAGGGGGGAGGGAGGAGCCGGGCTGAGAGGAGAAAGTTTGTAGATGCTCTGCCAGATGCCCAGGAGCTGGGTCCATTCATCAGAGTCCACCGAGGGGTGAGTGGAGGGGCACCCACGGCCAAGGGGCTGTGCATGCATGGGGAGGAGAGGCCGTGCAGGAGGTGGCTGCTGGAACCTGGGGGCAACCGTGGCACCCAGGGGTACCTGGACTCTCTCCCCAGACCACCTCTCCTTGGCCCCCAACTCACTGGGCAAGGTGGGCGCCCGCCATCCATGAGAGCTCCCCCAAATCACTCAGAGACTCCCCGAACGGAGCCGCGCCAGCAACAGCTCTTCCCACAGTTCTAGCTGCAGGAAGGAGGGGAGGGGGGACTTGCCAGTTATTAATAGCAGCACATCCGTGTGGAGGGGAAGGACAGGCCATTGAGAAGCCTGGAGCAGTGGCTTCTAAGAGGCAGAGCAGGGGGCCCGGAATCAGGCGGAAGAATCCAGTGGAAGAATCCAGCTGAAGGGGGAGGAGCCAGCAGACAGGAAGGGCTTCTGAGGATTCCGATACTTAAGACCTAACAGCTTCCCACCAGGTTGGGGCGAGGAACCCCAACAGCAGAGATGGGCCAGCGGCTGATAATCACGCAGTCACATTTAGACATACCTGCCAAAGAGCTTCTGGGACAGGAGACCCCTGCGGACATGGGCCCTCATCTCCCAGCCAGTGACCTGGGGCTCCACGAGCACTGGGACCCCGAATTTGATACACGGGCAGCTCTCAGCGCAGACCCTCAAAAAGCCTTGGGAGTGGACCGCAAATTTCTCAGCCTGCGTCCAGGCCACCTTTAGGAAGGGGCTGTAAAACCCCAAGGGAGAGGAAGCAGCCCAACAGGTCCAATAACTAGAGAGCCTGAACACTTTTCTCCAGGGCCCTGTTTCCTAGACAACACCAACAACACCATCTCCACCATCTCCAGCTGCAGGGAGGGGAAGAGAGAGCCTCGGCTGAGTTCAAGTCCGCCTCTCTCCTCCCCCCACCCAGCGCAGCCCCCTCCCCGCCCCCCTCCTCTGCCAAATCCAGATCTGAACAGGAGCAGAAATGGAGGGGCCAGGCAGTCCAGAGGTTAAGGGCGGGAAGTCTCCGCGAGGTGCAGGCCACGGGGTGGAGGAGGCAGCAGTGCAGTGGGCTGTAGCCTTAGCAAACCGCCAGGAAGAGACTGGCATCCCCCTGTCCCCTGCTCCCAGGAGACACTTTCCCTTTCTGCTTTCTGCCAGGGCCCTGCTCTGTGGGCACCACAACTAAGCAAGCACTCTCCCTGCTGTGCGATGGGCCCTGGAAAGAACAGCTCATAGGGTCTAAGCCAGCGGCTCAGCGGGACCCCAATGAGGCCCTCTCCCACCCCGCCCCCTGCCACACTGCCAGCCTCAGCAAGTGAAAAGGGATCGCTGCACCCAAGAAACAGAAGCCCAGGCGCTCACTGCCACAGCACCTCCTCCATAGCGGACCCGGAACCGAGGAGATAAGGTTCTGACGGGGACAATGAGGACCAGTAGGTCATGAAGGGGGGCGGGGGGAGAAAAAAATCAACCGGCAACAGCCAAGCTGATCCTGGGCTACAGCCAGGGGACGACGAGCCCTTTCCATCAACCTCTGCCATCCAGCTCTCTTTGTTCCCATGCCTCCGAGAAGCCCTGACTCTTGGAGGCCACCCGGGGTGATCTTTACAAGCCCATGTATACAACTCACGAGGAGGCGCCTCCGGTAGAAACCGTGTCCAGTTCTATTTCTTAACTGCTTGTACTGTCAGTTCCTCAGCTGGACTGTAAGTGTCTCCAAGCCAGGGGCTACCTCCCCACGGCCTAGAGCTCCACCAACCCAAAGGAAGGGTGCCATGAATGCAGCTGATGATGTTTCTAGGACAGGACTCATCTCTCCAGAAGGACAAAGACGAGAATAAAGAAAAATTCTCTAGGAAAAATGACCCCTGACACCTAACCATCTTGGGCTCTCAAGTGTTCTTACTCAGGCTCGAGAGAGAAGCCAGCCCGCCGGCTGGATCACAGAACTTTGTTTCCCCAACTCACTAGAAACCTGGTGTTTCAGCAACACGCTGGAACCAGAGGACAACACCGTCCTCTGTTTTGAGACACTCAGCCTCACCCAGGCAGGCCACCACATCACACGATATCAAAGCTTCAAGGGGGTGCTCCCTGGAATTGAACAGTGCACAGCTCTTACAGCTGTATACAGCAGCCTTGCAGCCAGGCTAGTAGCTTTCCCTCTGTGCCAATCCTACTAGGATGGACCCCTGGAGAGCAGCCAGAGGCATCTGTGAACAGGACGCTGAACATACATGCTTCAAGTTCAGGCCTACAAGCTCTTCCACAGCTGGCCCAGAGGCATGTGAAGCCTGGAGCTGAACGAGCCAGCAGTCAGCCAGGCTCCACCAGGGACCCAGCGTGCAGACCCACAGCTCCCTCTCCAGACCTTCCAAGATCTCTTTGGCAGGAAGATCACTATCCATAAGTTCAAGCTGATAAATATTTCCTAAGCCTTTGCTGCATGCCAGGCTCTATGCTAGGAGCCAGGGACACTGGGATCAAGTGGGACAGACAGATTGTTTCAATACCGTGTGGTGGGCACAGTGGCGGAGGGACTATGACTGCTGGAAAGAGGGTCCTCTGGAGGGGAAGGAGGACTTATCAGGAGAAGGTGATGGCTCTTGAAGAAAGAATAGCAGGAGTTTGTCAGGAAAAAAAAAAATAGGAGCTTAAACGTGGACGGTGTGCCCAAACTCCGAAGCATTCAGAATTACTAGTGCTAATGACCACGGCGGGGGAGGCTAGGGACACTGGGCCAACAGGCAGCAGTGGATTACGGAGGGCTCTGCCCACCACACCCAAGGTTTCAGCAGGTGGTGTGGACCCACTGTGACTTTTAAGCAGAGGGGACAAAAGGCCATCTCTGCATTCTGGATACCTTCGTCTGACAGCAAGTGGAGGAAGGAGATCAGAGACAGAGGGACCCGTGGGAAGCTGTGGCAGAAGTCCAGGCAAGAGACGGAAGGACCTCTGCCGGGGTGGTCTCCGTCACTGGAGAGGGATACTCTGATTGACGGCAGACCGATGCCGGGAGAAGGCAGTGTACCTGGAGGCTGGGAGGTGTACCTGCGTCAGGCAATGAGGAGGAAGGGGGGGGCCGACCTCGCAGATGCCTGGGCCTCCTGGCTCTCACCTCCAGCTGGTTACGCAGCTGTGTTTGGAGTCTGACTGGGGAGCTCTTCTCTAACCACAGAGAGGGTGCCCAACAGTACTCAACATGGCTCAGCAGGTTGGGGCAGAGCCCTACAAAGAGCAAACCAACGAAATTACACACCCCTGGGCAAGAAGTGGAAGACTGGCTTGGCGCCAACCCAAATCAGAAACCTGCTCCCATGCCGCTGCGCTAACTGGTCGACCCCTTGTCCTGTGCTCCCGGCTCCCGGAGCGCTTCCCAGCCCAGCGACAGCACCCTCTCAGGGGGGGGTCACCATCCCGTACCCCAATCCTCAGAGCCACACACCCCCTGTCACTTTTGGCTTAAAGCCTTCCCCAGTGAGGACCCCCCCCCCCCAGGCAAACACAGGTAGGGAGAGTCCAACAGAGGCACACAGACAATACCCATAAGGGAACCGAGCATGGCCTACCACGTGCTTCTCCTTCAGATCCATGGGCCCAGAGTACTGCAGGCATGCCCAGATGAATGTGATCACCCCCAAAAGGAAGGCTCCTCCCCAGCATGTACAAGGCCCAGTGACTCTGTCACAGTCACGGCATCTAGGGAGAAAGACGGAAGAGATCCCGTGAGTCCAGGTTGTTGAACAAGCAGCTACTGAGAAACACGACGGTGTCGTCTATACAACAGAGCACTACATGGCAAAGACTTGGGCACCAGAGCCCGGCCGGTCCTGCCCAGGCCACGCCGGAGGGGTGAAGTTTCCCCTCTGTGAGCCCTCATTTTTGGAGGCACACTACGTTTTGCTCCGCATGTACTCTAACTCACAGACTTCCGGCAAGCAGGAAAAGCGTTGATTTCTCAGCTTTTTAGAAAGTAAAGATTAGGGATACCTGGCTGGCTCAGTTTTGAATTCGAGCCGTGCATTGGGTGTAGAGATTACTTAAATAAATAAACACTTAAAAAAAAAAAATCAGGGAAAGTCATTCATTCATTCATTTTAAGAATAAATAAAAGTTAGGGGGCGCCTGGCTGGCTCAGTCAGTAGAGCATGCAACTGCTGATATCAGGGTCGTGAGTTCAAGCCCCACAGTGGGCATGGAACCTACTTAAGATTTAAAAAAAAAATTTTTTTTTAAATAAAATAATTTAAATAAATAAAAGTGAGCATTAAGGTAACTGGAACCCCCCCACATGCCCACAAACACGTCCCCCGCCCACGTACACGTATGCCCGCACATACATGCCCACACACGTGTCCACACACACGTGCCCACGTGTCACGTAGCCGAACCTCTCGTGTGCTTTACTGATAGGGCAGCGTTCAACGGGCACCTGGGCACACACCTACCAGGACGGGCGATCCGATCTCGACGGCAATCTGGAAAATGAAGACTAGCCCTACCTCCCCACACAACCCCTGACTGTCACCCATCCATCCTGGCAGCCGGCACACTGCAAAGGTTTCAGACCAGGGAGTGTTTGGGTAGGGTGCCACTGAGTAATCTGGTTTGGTGCCCAGTGACTCCTCGTGGAGTAAGCACCAACCTGCTGACTAGGGCAGTTCTTTCTGGGGCCTGTAGCAAAGCCTTGTTAAGAGGAGCTGGTCAGAAGCCCGGGAGAAATGATCCATAAAAGAGCTGTCTAGAAACAACAAAAAAAAGCTGCGTCCAGGAGACCCCAGCCAGGAGGCCTAGGCTCTGCAGTCACCCACTCCACTCTAGGACCCCGTGTGATTCCTCTCATGGTAGCACCAGGGCTGACCTCACGCGTCTGTGCTTCCACGCCTCTCCCTACGCCTGCCTTTGCAGCCGAGGCTTTCAGAGTGGAGTGAGCCAGCCCCCGAGGGTCAGAGACAGACAGTGACACTGGATGTGGCCTCGCAGTGCAGTGACATTTGGTCCTTGGCAGCCAACTGAAATGGGATCCTGAGCGGCTGAATCCACGTCTCCCCAAGGCCACTCTGACTCACGCAGCCCAGGCCATGTTTACAAGCACAGCGTACAGAGCAAGCTCCCCATACGCCCCATCCCAGCAGGGGCTGGATGAGGTAGTTGCCACACAGAACAAGGCACCAGAAGCCAGATGGGGATTGTGCTTAACTCCTTCTGCCAACACGACGAGAGTGAAATAACTTTGCGGCCAGCTGGAACCACAGTGTTCAGAGAGGGCAGCCAGGAGCAGGACATTTTTCTAAGAGTCTCTGTTTTCCCATCATTCCATACATGGGATTCTGGGAAAGAATGGTCCTCAACTGCCTGATCTGAAACCAGCAGCTAGATCCTTAAAGGGCCAGTTCTACCCCTCGTCCAATGTGAAAGAAAGCACAGGCTTCAAAGCCAAATACCCCTGGTTCAAATCCTGGCTCCAACATGTATCAACTGCCAAATCACCTTGGCAAATTACTTGTCTCTCTGAGCCTCAGGGTCCTTGTTCATAGAATGATGCCTATTTCACAAAGAAGGAACAAGAATTACATAAAATATTATATGCAAAGGGTCTAGTACAGTATTTAGCATATGGCAGGTGTTAATAAATACTTGCCATTACTATCACCAAGAAACAAGAAATATGAACAAAGTGCCACCTAGATGAAGAATAAAGACTCAGAAGTAAGGAGAACAGGGGTGCCTGGCTGGCTCAGTCAGTAGAGCATACAACTCTTGATCTCGGAGTCATGAGTTCAAGCCCCACACTGAGCCTAGAGCTCACTTAAAAAAAAAAAAAAGGGGGGGCGCCTGGGTGGCGCAGTCGGTTAAGCGTCCGACTTCAACCAGGTCACGATCTCGTGGTCCGTGAGTTCGAGCCCCGCGTCGGGCTCTGGGCTGATGGCTCAGAGCCTGGAGCCTGTTTCTGATTCTGTGTCTCCCTCTCTCTCTGCCCCTCCCCTGTTCATGCTCTGTCTCCCTCTGTCCCAAAAATAAATAAAAAAACGTTGAAAAAAAAATTAAAAAAAAAAAAAGGAAAAGAAATGAAAGGCATAAAGATTGTAAAGAAATATGTGAAACTCTTTATTTGCAGAAGGCTAGATAATATATGAAAAAATTCTAAGGAATAGAACATATAAGTGTGCAAGGTTACAAGATACAGGTCAAAATACAAAATACAAATGTAAATTAAATTTGTATGTGCTATAATGAAATATAGAAAAATAGGACACTTTCAATATCACTTACAATAGCACCAAAAAAAAACCCCACAAAATACTTAGGGATGACTTTTTAAAATATATATGTAAGGGGCCCCTGGTTGGCTCAGTCAATTAAGCATCCAACTTCAGCTCAGGTCATGATCTCACAGTTTGTGGATTTGAGCCCCACATCGGACTCTGTGTTGACAGCTTGGAACCTGAAGCCTCCTTCAGATTCTGTCTCCCTCTCTCTCTGCCCCTCCCCTGCTTGTTCTCTCTCTCTCTCTCAAAAATAAATAAATAAACATTAAAAATTATTATATATGGCCTATACACTATTGAGAGACATTCAAGACCTAAATAAATGGAGAGATATACCATGTTCATAGATTGGAAGACTCAATATTAACATTTAATGTTTAAATAATTAAATGCTAAAATTTATATTAATATATTCATGCTTATCAATATTAATACCCATACATACCCTATTGGAATGCCTAAAATGAAAAAGACTGACAATATTTAGTGTTGGTGAGGATATGAACCCATAAATTGTTGATGGGAATGTAACATGGTACAATCACTCTGGAAAACATTTTGGCAGTTTCTAAGAAAGTTAAGTATACATTCACTATATATCCTAGTAATGAAAACATACTTCTTCAAAAAGAACTGTATACAAATGTTCATAGCATCTTTATTCAAAATAGCCAAAAACTGGAAACAACCCAAATGTCTGTTCACATGTGAATGAACTGTGGTATATCCATACAATGGAATTCTGCCCAGAAGGAGTGACCAGAGGAGTGACTGATACATACAACACTGTGGCTGAATCGCAAAAACATTTGCTGAGTGAAAGAAGCACAAAAGAGCACATAGCATATGACCCCATTATATAAAATTGAGAACAGGTGAAATTAATCTATGGTGACAATAAGCAGGGAAGGGGTTGCCTAGGGTCATGGGGAGGGAAAGACTGCAAAGGGCACAGGGGTCTTTTGTTCAATATCTTGATTGATTGTGGGTAGCAGTGACGAGGGTGTACAGTTTTGTCAAAACTCTTTGAACTACATACTTAAATAGGTGCATCCTATCTTGTGGAAATATTGCGTCAGTAGAGTTTATTTTTTTTTTCAACGTTTATTTATTTTTGGGACAGAGAGAGACAGAGCATGAATGGGGGAGGGACAGAGAGAGAGGGAGACACAGAATCGGAAACAGGCTCCAGGCTCCGAGCCATCAGCCCAGAGCCCGAAGCGGGGCTCGAACTCACGGACCGCGAGATCGTGACCTGGCTGAAGTCGGACGCTTAACCGACTGCGCCACCCAGGCGCCCCAGTAGAGTTCATTTCTAAAAAGTAAGGTGGGATCTGAGATCCAACTAATCAGCTCTACCAAGCTCTAAAATATCTAGCACACACAAGATATGGTGGATATAAAAGAGAAGGGTTGATGAGGGAAATGAACATTTATCAAGTGCCTACTGCACATAATAACTGTATATATTTACTAAGCGTACGGAATGGTCCTGCTTTGACAAAAGTATAAGATATGGTCCCTTCCATAGAGGGATTTATACTATAGCCAGGTTTTGAATATTATGAGAAAACGTAACTAAATATTCACACTGGCATTGAAATACCAAATGAGAATTGCAAATGGGGGCTGGCGGGGCCAGGGATCCCTTCCTGGAAGAAGCCAAGACCCAAGTGGTGCACTCAGGAAAGCTTAAGGGTGAGAAGAGGGAGAACAAGGAGTCTCAACAAAGGCGCCAAGGAAGAAGTGGACAGAGCCTTTTTGAAAGACGGTGATCTGATCTGTTCGATTAGAGCAGAAGACCTAAGTAAGAGAGAAGAAATGAAAGGCCACATAGAGAGGGGAATCAGGAGCTGAAACGCATAGGTGCTTGAAGGCCAAAACAAAGTGACCCTGGGGAGTCGCTGAAGGTTTCTGAGCAGGTCCCAGTATTTTAAGAGGGTAGAGAACGGATCAGAGGGGGAAGGGAAAGAAATTACAGGCAGAAGAGGTAGACGAAAGTTACAGTGATTTTGGTTTGCCATGACGAGTATCTAGACAAAGGCAGCATAGTAGCCATGGAAACAAAGGGACGGATGCTTCCTGGTGCCAAGTTCAGATCCGGCATCAAAAAGAGCTAAGTGGATGCCCAAGGTTCAGGCGGAGGGCGAGCTGAGGAGTTGGCTGTCCTTCTAATCCCTTCCAATACAATCTTCAGTAGCTCTGCTTATACTCTAGCCATACCCAACACCCAGAAAACACAATGCGGGGGACTTGTATTCAGCTGAATAGCTGTGCCCAAAGGGTACTAACTGATGGATTGATGTTCAGCTGGAAGGAGGTTTTTAATAACAAGCCTCAGGGTTCTCTCCTTGGTGGCATCCTAATCAATATTTTTATCAATGACTTGGGTGAGAAAACAGATGGTGTGCTAATCTCAGATAGCATAAATCTGGAAACAAGATAAAAGTCAAGATCCAAGAAGATCTCAACAGGCTGCACCTAACAGATTCAATTTAACTGTAATAGATTCGATATTATGTCCTACGCTGAGGTTCAAAAACTATTGTATAGGGGCGCGTGGGCGGCTCAGTGGATTAAGCGGCCGGCTACTGATTTCAGCTCAGGTCATGATCTCACAGTCCATGAGTTTGAGCCCTGCATCAGGCTCTGTGCTCATAGCTCGGAGCCTGATTCGGATCCTCTGTCCTCCCTCCCCCACCCCCGCCCCCTCTCTCTCTCAAAAATAACTAAACATCAAAAACTATTGTGTAAAACTACTCTAAGTGGCTTAATTAAGTGCAATTTCAATACAGGTGACATGGCCACCCCAAGCTCATTCCAGTTAGGCTGCATTAACAGACATGTTAATTAATTAACATGCCACATCCCCCAAAAACAGAGAGGTAAGTCTGATTTTTGTACCTATCAGAGCACACCTGGAATATTTTGTTCATTTGCCCGTCACGCACACTGACAAAAGTGGGGAGCTTTCTGACAGCAGCAGAAAGGTTGAGGAAATTCTGATATGAGAAATGCTGGAAAGGATTAGCCACTTGGCCAAAGCACACTTGGTAAGAGCCGTCTAGAAGGACACAATGGCTGCCACATGAATGGAGGGCCAGACTTACTCCAGGGGGGACAGACTGGGACTCAACATGAGTGATATCTTTTACATAATTAGAACTGTATAAAAAAATGGAACAGTCTGCCCTGAAAGGCAACGAGCTCCCCAGCACCGGAAGGATCCAAGCAGAGGCTGGGAAATTATGGAGATAATAAATACATCAGGGAGCAAAGAAGAAAGGAATAACCTTTTATAATGTCTTCTAACCCTGAGAGATCAAGAAATCCAGCAGCTTCTACATATGAAAAGATGCTCAGTTCCACTTGTAATAAGAGACATTCACATTAGACTACCGCAAAAGAACAAAGTTTGGAAGGCTTTCACCATCCAACTTCAAGGTTTGTAAAGCCAGAGCAATCAAGGCAGTGTGGTATTGGCCTGGTAATAGAGAATCCAGAAATAGATCCAGATATATTTGGTCAATTGATTTTTGAGAAGGCTGCAAAGGCAATTCAGTGGAGAAAAGTATTTTCAACAGACTATACTGGAAAAATTGAACACTGAGATAAAAAAAAGGACTTGGAAATACAGTTTGCACTATATACAAAAACTAACTAAAAATGGATCCTACACCTAAATGTAAAAATATAAAATTTCTAAAAGTACATCAAATCTTTGTGACTTTGGTTTAGATTTCTTTCCTCTTTTTTAAAAAAATTTTTTTTAATGTTTATTTATTTTTGAGAGAGAGAGAGACAGAGACAGAGCACAAGCAGGGGAGGGGCAGAGAGAGAGGGAGATGCAGAATCGGAGGCAGGATCCAGGGTCTAAGCTGTCAGCACAGAGCCCGATGTGGGGCTCAAACTCATGGACCATGAGATCATAACCTGAGCTGAAGTCAGACACCTGAGTGAGCCACCCAGGCGCCCCAAGCATCCAACTCTTGATTTTGCCTCAGGTTCAAGTCCCATATCAGGTTCAAGTCCCCTCGCAGAGCCTGCTTGGGACTCTCTCTCTCCCTGTCTGCCTCTCCCCCAATCATGCATGTGTGTGCACGTGTGCACATGCACTGTCTCTCAAAAATAAACATTAAAAAAAAATAAAAAATAAAATGATCGATTTTATCACAATAAAAAAAACCCCACCAACTTCTGATTCTGATTTTGCAATTAGATCTGGCTTATGTTACTAAGCAATACTCCCCCTTTTGAGTTCCATGTCAACTTCAGGGATATTTATGCTCTTTTAAACACATCTTTGATTTTCTCTGCAGTATATATCTTTTCCAAGTACTTCCCAATACTTTTCTGTTCACCTCCCTACTAAGGAATATTGCTATCATGAATTTCTTTTTCAAAAGGAACCTGAAATTAATAAAACTGGGTTCAGGGGCACCTGGGTGGCTCAGTCAGTTAAGTGTCGGCCTTCGGCTCAAGTCATGATCTCCAGATTCACGAGTTCAAGCCCTGCATCAGGCTCTCTGGCTCTCTACTGTCAGCACACAGCCCGCTTTGGATCCTCCTTCTCCCTCCTTCTCTGCCCCTCCCCTACTCTCTTGCTCACTCTCTCAAAAATAAATAAACATTTAAAAAGAAAAAACAACTGGGTTCATATAATTACACTGAGATTTCTGGTTTCCCAAAGGCTGCTGTAAGCCCTGGAAGGGTCTCCTTCCCTTGGGCACCCCTGACTCCCCCACCACTTTGGTCTTTGGAGCTAGGGAAACCCAAAGCAATCAGCGTGAGACGTGTCGAGCTTGAGGCAGGCATCAGGCCGGGTTTAAATCTGGCCCTTACCCTACTTGCCACACCATGTGACCAATACTGTTTACTACTGTCTCAGCAGCCACAGGCGAAGCTTATTATTATACAAACCCCTGATCACCAAACCACACATTCTGGCTGGCGCGTCAGTTCCGGAAGAAAAACATTCCTGTTACAGCTTTGACCTACCCTTTAGCTCACCTGTGCTACTAGAAACAAATCCAGGCTTGGAAACCAGGGTTCAAACAATATTTTTAAAGGAACCTAGCTTTTAGGTAAAGAAAGACACTCTCAAGGAAACAACACTGACACGATAACAAGATAAAAAATATTGACACACATTTACCAGTGGAGAAGTGCCAACCGTGACCTGGGACTTTCTCGCTTGGAACACCAGGAATGGGTTTAGAGGTTTTGTGTCTTTCCAACTCACTATTGTAAGAGCTCAGACTCAACTCACCAGGTAAGGTTCAGTAAAGCCTTGGGCTTAGGTAGTATTTACATTAGTGCCCTTCCCCCTCCTCATAGACACTGTTTCCCAAGCCCAACATTAGGGAAAGGGCAGTGGGACAGGACCAAAGTACTGTGACCTTCACTTCTCATTAGTTCAGCAGGAGTTAAACTTTCCAAAAGGCTGATTCTCAACACTTGGAGCTGGCACTCCCTAGCAACTTCTCAAAATAGAATTGTGAAGGGCTTTCTGTTTTCTTCCATCTCACCGCCCAGCCCTGGCTCTCCCGGTCTAATCTTCTGATGTCGGGTCACCACAAACAAGGGGCAGGGTAGGAGTGGGGGTGGGGGGTGGGGGAGTTCAAGGGCAGTTAACTCTCAATTGTTTGGAGGCTGATTATCAAGGGGATGGTTTGTACTTCACCTCCCCGGTCTAGGAAGCGTCTCCGTGGTATCCACCAGTTTCTCTATTTGAAGTTCTAACAAAAAGAACCAGTGAGCAAGGATGTTAAAGCTAACAGGGCAGCCAATATAAGACTTGCAGATAATTTGTGGATTTTATTTGAACACGCTGCCCCTGTTCCAGGGTTCATAATAGGCTACATTCTGATGTTTTCTGATCTTTAGAGTGATTTTCAAACTTTTTTATCCCATGGACCATTTTTACTTGACTCTTCAGATGATGTGCCTTATCTGTGCCATTGCTTAAAAAAAAAAAAAAATTAAAACCACCTGTTGGAATACGAAGATCAGCCCTTCTTTTGCCAAGATTACCACAGAGACATACCACAGTAGAATTTCTTCTGCAGTGGTTCCCAACGTCTTTCTGCCTCTACACTGTTCTTATAGGAGACATATCCCTGTCAGTAACACTACAATAACACAACAGTTCCGCCAAAATGGAGGAAGAGGTTACGATGCTTTGCCTCCATCCCTTCCTGCTCTCTCAACTGAGAATCACTGAAATCATTTGGCCCCATATAGAAAGACCACAATAAATATTAATGCAAGAAATCCGCCAGTGAACTACCTGTTGGTTACTTACAAATAACAAATGCAAACATGTATTAACAACCTAGTAAGCGCTGGTACCTATGCTATATATACACCTATCGATAGAGATCCTCCGTATACTTTCTCGTTTAAGGCCCTCAATCACCCTGCAAGAAGCTCAGAGAAGTTAAGGAACTTGATTTCTCAATCTCACCTAGGAAACAACTGGTGTAGTGGATAAAGAACTGAAGCATCTGGACCTCAGAGTTCCAGTCCTGGCTCCAGGTGACCTCGGCCCCGCCCTTTTGCCCCTCCCAAAAGTTACTCTCCACATTTGTAAAATAAAAACATTACAGCTCCTCCTTCCCCACTTCCGTCGTCGAAGGGTGCCCGGGGAATAACTGAAGGATGTCACTGAAGCTGAGTGTGTGAACAAAGCATGAGAAAACTAACATCTCCAAAGCTAAAATTACATGCCTGAAGGGAAACAGATTTCAGTGCAAGGCTTCCTCCTTTTTTTTTTTTTTTCCTAGAGCCACACAAAAACTCGGAAGAGAGGGTGGGATGTAGCAGCACGTGACCAAAATCAACGAACACGCCAAAGTGCAGCCTGTGGTTCCACACCAATGAAAGGGCAAGGTTTCCCTGGCATCTGGCACCGGGCACCCGGCAGGGGCTCACGCCGTGGCACGCGAGGGACTGCGAGACTGGACTTCTGGGGTGTGCGGCAGGGGAAGGAGGGCACAGCACAGCAGTCGGTTTGAAGGATGGCAAGTACTGTGTTCCTATAGTTGCTCCTAAGGAGTCTTTAAACATTTCTGGAAAGACGGAAAGAAAAGAAAAGAAAAAAAAAAAAAAAAAAAGGCAGGGCATGCTCAAACTGCACCGTCGCCGCTCAGGGTTTAGCCCCATCCGGTTCCATCCACCTGGACACGGGACGCGGTCAGCACGAGGGCCCGGGCAGCAGCAGAGAGCGCGCGCAGCGGGGACAACGGTCTGAACTGGGGCTGGGGGTGTGGGCCCCCAGAGGCCTGTAAATACACTGGGCTTCGGCGCTGGAAGCCCCCCTGCGCCAGGGCCCAGCCACCACAAACCTGGGGCAGGGTTCTTTGTTGGCAGGAGGCTTCGATCTGACGCGGGACCCCCAAGGGGCCAAGCCAGGACCAAGGACAAGTGTGAGCACCTGGGGAAAGGAAATGGCCAGGAGCTGGAGGCAAGAGCCCGTCCCTTGACTCCCCCTTCGAAGAGATCCCCCGAGGCCATTTCCTGGGTGCAGACCCCAGACTCCTCTCTCCAGAGGAGAATCCAGAGGACGTCGAAGGCCGAGCCCCACGCCCCCTTGCTTCCCTGCTCCCCTTGCTTCGGGCCACTGGCCTTCTCGTACTTACCGGGGCCCAGGGGGCTGTCTTCCTTGCTCGCGTCCTCTTCCCTCCCAGCCCCCTCCTCACTTCACGTCCCCTCCTCCAGGGGCCGCGGCCATGTCCGTTGCTGGCAACTCTAAGGGGGCTTGCCTCCTTTCTCGGACAACGGGGACGCCGCTAGCAAGCTAAAGTTCTGGGCGCCGATTGGTTGAAATCCGAGACGGGTGGAGATTCCTGGCTTCTTATTGGCTGCACTGCGCGCTAGACTGTAGCTAAAATCGTCCCTCTGGGAGCCTGGCGGAATTAAACGCCGAGCGGTGCGGGCGGGAGAGTAGGAAACCCCTGTCCATCCTTGGGCACGTTGCTCTGGCGCTTTCAGGTTCAGAGGTCCTGACTAGAGGCGAGGGCACGGCTTCCACCTCAATTACTTTTCCTACGTAATTATCCAAAAAAGATGGACAGAGCCCCGCCCCAGCCGCCTTCTTTCTTTCTTTTTAAAATCAGCCCTTTTGCAGAGCACCCGCGTCTCCTACTTCTTCTAAGTAAACTCCCTTCTTGTTGCTGTGAACACCTGGCTCAGAGACTAATACTGCAACCAAACCAAAGCTGGAGAATCTAAAGCGATACTAAAGTTTTCCCTTCAGCTCAGCTGTACTCTAAAGGGAAAAACAAGTTAATTTTTTTTCCCCCTAGATAATGAGAGAAATCGTCTAGGAGAGCTCTCTTGGGAAAACAAAGCAAGCCTGTGTCAGTATTTACTTCTGTTTTCCCAGAGATGGAAGTCTGGAGACTTAAGTTTTTTGTGTTTTGTTTTTCAATCTGTTTATAAAGTCGGAAGAGGGTCATGACTGGCCCTGGGAAGTAAGAGCCCCTTTCCCCTGTTAATGAATTATGTAACTAAAATCTCCCTTCTCAAGAAGGTATCCTTTTGGTACCTAATCATGTGTGTTTCAACTGTTTTAGCCCTGCTTAAGACAGTGATTGAATCATGTTACCGTTCTGCACACAAAAATCTTCTGCAGTTTATCCTTGCCTATAGACAAAGTCTGTATGTCTCTGCTTCACCTTCAAAGCCCCTCATAAATCAACTCAGATATAGGTTTCCAGGCTAATTCCCCACAGGCCAATCTAATCCTGCAGCCGCATAGATTCCCCATCCATTTTTAGGCTCCCAACGTGGGGCTTGAACGCATAACTCTGAGATGAAGACCTGAGCTGATATCAAGAGTTGGAGGCTTGGGACACCTGGGTGGCTCAGTCAGTAGAGTGTCCGACTCTCGATTTCCACTCAGGTCATGATCCCAGGGTCATGGGATCAAGCCCCAAGTTGGGCTCCATGCTGAGCTTGGAGACTGCTTGAGGTTCTCTCTCTCTCCCTCTGCCCCTCTCCCCCACACCCTCTCTAAAATTAAAAAATAATAATAAGAGTTGGATACTTAACCAACTGAGCCACTCAGGCACCCCAGATTCTCCATTCTTAAGATGTGTCTGAGACCATCCCACCTCTCTGCTCTTTAACCCAAGAGCTTCCCTACCCTTTAAAGATTCCCTTCTACCAATAAAGCCAACCTTCAAATATACACACATCCTGAAAGTTCACCTCCAATGCTCCCTGCCTCAAAGCCTTCCCTTTTAGTCATTGAAATTCTGTGTAGTGCTATGCCTCTTTGTGTCTCCATTGACGCCTTTACAAAAATAATGCTTTGTACAGCATTATTTTTGTAAGATCTGAAGCTCCCTGAAGGCAGCCGGCTTACCCTGGAAGTCCCCACAGCACTTTACTCAGAGCCTTGTACCCAGTAAATGTTTGCTGAATTGAACTAGCCAATTGCCTATACCTTATGTCTTCCCATCTCATCCCAGAAGGTTTACGTGGCTACATTTGGAAAGTTAACAAGTGTAACACAGTCATCCTGCCTTGCTCTACCTTGTACCCCTGTCTCCTCTAGCCACACTTGTTTCTCTGCTCCGCTGTGTTTCATGAATATCACCCAACAAATTTGAACTGTGCACCTACCAGTTTCAGGGTCTGTGCTATACTCCTTTTACCCCCTGGCCATTCCCTCTGCCAGTACCCCCAGCCGTAAAACTTTGCTGAAGAAGTAAATCAAATCACTCAAGCCAAAGCATACCAGTGGACCCAATCTAAGTTCACCCTGGCAAGACTTTTGGCAGCTCTGAGGTCAAAGTGGTCATGTCTTGATGGCTGTCTAGCAATATCAGGCAGCTGTACCAACCCTTCATTGTTCTGGAGCCTCCTCTGTCTCCCTTCCAAATTAGCCTAGATGAAGAAACCAAGGCCTTCCAGTTGGACATTTCTCATCTACTCCAGCTACTTCTATTTCCTTCTCAACGTGCCTCCAAAAAAGAGAGACCCCTCTTCCTTTCCCCATCTGTATCCTCAGTCCCTCCCCCTACCCCAGTCTCACATGCTATTTGCCATCCCTAGCCCTTAGCTTATCCTGTTCACTGTGCCTGAAATGCCTCTTACCGCCTTTCTTCCTGGCTAACTCCCTATTGTCCTTCATGATGATGGTCCTGCTCTGTTTGTTCCGAATGCCCCTAGATAACCGTATCACTTCACTTACCACAGGAAAATAATATTAATAATGCACTAGTGTTCAGCTATATTTCAACTAAGAAATTACAATTCATAAGAACAGTAACAGTAATAATAATGCGTATTTCCAGTCTCTTTTCTCTCCTCTTGCTTGCTAAGGAGGATTCTGTCTGTGCTTGTTAGGTTCCCAGATCATTGCCCAGCAGTAGATTAACAGGGGAAGGGTAGGACTGAGAAGGGCCAAGTCTTGAATGACTTGGTTTAGTTTGGATAGGAAGAGGAGTTACCAGCTGATGAGAGCAGACGGTTTTAAAAGAGGGGAGGAGCAAGCAAAGAGAAGAGCCAAGGTGGTGTGGATTCTAGAAGAGGTGGAAGAAGTTTGGAGCGATGGAAGAGAGAGGCTTTAGGGCAGAGTGAGAAATACCTTAGATGGGGTGCCTGGGTACTCAGTCGGTTAGGCATCTGACTTTGGCCTAGGTCATGATTTCATGGTTCTCTCAAGTTCGAGCCCTACATTGGGTTCTGGGCCTACAGCTCAGAGCCTGGAACCTGCTTCGGATTCTGTGTCTGCCCCTCCTCTGCTCATGCTCTGCTTCTGTCTGTCTGTCTGTCTCTCTCTCTCTCTCTCTCTCTGTCTCTCTCAAAAATAAACACTAAAAAAAAAAATTTTTTTTAAAGAAATACCTTAGGTGAATAGGTAAAATGCCTTCCCCTATTATTCAATACTGTGCAATGATCTGGGAACCTAATAGGTAAAGACAGAGTCCTCCTTAACAGACAGGAGGAGGGAAAGAGAAATGAACAATAGGAGTTTAAGAAGGTTTCTTATGAACCATGTATGGAATTCCCCCTCTGGCATTTTTCTCAAGAGAATACAATAATATTTGAAGTTGCTTTGTGATTACTTCTGGGTGCCAGCTAACATTTCTTTGTATATAATTCTGTGTAAAGAATGGATATGCCCATTGCTAGGTTTCGTATAGTTAATAGCATTATCTATGTGACATTTCTCTTCCTGTGATCCCCTCGATTCCAAGCACTGTGTCTTACTCATCTGTGTGTCAGTATTGATTAACAAAGTGCCTGGCTTTGTTTAACCATAGACATCTGATGCTTGTGGAATAAATAAGCTGGTGCCCAATTATCCTGTCTCTCTTGCGTTTTTAGTTGCTTCCTTTCTATCAGTTCTTTTCCCCCCAGCTGTGTAAACACTCATAGTTCTCTCCTTAAAACAAAAGGGGAGAGGCAGTAGAGGGAAAAGAGGAGAAAGGATGAAGGCCTTGCATACTCCATGGTCTGTCCTATGTGACACTCTGCCATATAGCTAATGGATCTGCCAGCAGGAAGTTCCCTCTCCTTTATTTATTTATTTATTTATTTATTTATTTATTTAATGTTTTATTTTATTTTTGAGAGACACAGCACAAGTGGGGAAGGGGCAGAGAAAGAGGGAGATACAGAGTCTGAGGCAGGCTCCAGGCTCCGAGCTGTCAGCACAGAGCCCAACGTGGGGCTCAAATCCACAAACTGTGAGATCATGACCTGAGCTGAAGTCGGATGCTTAACCATGGAGCCACCCAGGCTCCCCCCCTCCTTTTCTTTTTAATGTTTATTTATTGATTTTGAGAAGGTGGGGGGTAGAAAGAGAGAGGGAGAGAAAGAATCCCAAGCAGGCTCCGCACCATCAGCACAGAGCCTGACATAGAGCTCAGTCTCCCCAATCGGGAGATCATGACCTGAGCCGAAATCAAGAGTTGGTCGCTCAACTGACCGAGCCACCCAGGCGCCCCAGCTCCCTCTCCTTCTGCGATGCAATGTCTCTGTTATACTAGCCAGTAGTAACACCTAGTGACTTCACCTTAGGTAGTATAGCCAACAGAGAATCACTGCTTCATTCATTTTGCGACCCTGTGGAATATTTCAGAGATCGAGCTGAACATTTCAGTGTAATTTGAATTTAAGAAACGTGTTTCAAACGTTATTAAATCAGCCCGAAATAAACCTCAGTTTGAAACTGACCAATGACATCATACTATGTTGACCTACCTGCCAATTGGTCAGCACATGTTTGCTGAGTTCCTTGTATGTGCCAGGACTGGAACTGGACGCTGGGCATACGGTGGTGAAGAAAACTGACAGGATCCCACCCTCCCACCCTCAAGTCGCTAATATTCTAGTGGAGGAGACAAGGTGTTAAAGAAATAATTACTTCATCACAAGTGTGCAAAGTGCTGCAAACAAGCATCTCTAATGGCATCTTAATATCTCGGTTGGCTGGGGCAGGCTTTCCTGAAGAAGTAACGTTGAAGCTGAAATCTGAAGGATGACAAGTTAGCCAGACAAAGGGAATGAAAACAAGCATCTCAGAGGGAGAGGTGGAAGGAAGGCGTAAAGGCCCTGAGGAAGGAAGATATGAGACCAAGGAACTGAAGGGGATTCCTGCATGACTGGATCAGGGAAGGGGGAGAGTGGAATGGTGGAGACAAAGCCAGAGGTGTCGGGGGGCAGCTCATCCGGGGTCTTCTGCAACACACTGCAGGTTTTGAACTTTATTCTAAGGGCTCTGGAAAACTCATGGATGGTTTCTTGGTAGGGGGGTTGGTAAGTAATCTCCACAGTCAGTGTGGGACTCGAACTCACGAGCCCCGGATCAAGAATTCCCTCTTCTACGGACTGAGCCAAGCAGGCACCCCTCTTGGAGGGTTTTCAACAAGAGAGTTGAACAACAAGAGAGTACCACGGTCCAATTGGCATTTACAAAAATACTCATTTTGGGGGCGCCTGGGTGGCTCAGTCGGTTAAGCATCTGACTTCAGCTCAGGTCACGATCTCAAGGTTCACAAATTCGAGCCCTGCGTCAGGCTCTGCACTGACAGCTCAGAGCCTGGAACCTGCTTCTGATTCCGCGTCTCCCTCTGTGTCTCTCTCTCTGCCCCTCCCCCGCTTGTGCCCTCTCTACCTCTCAAAACTAAACAAACAAACATATTTTTAAAAATTAAAAAAATAAAAATACTCATTTCGGCTGCTGAGTGGGGAACGGATTGCAGAGAAGCAACAGCAGCTTGGAGAAACCTAGAGAGAAGGCTTGGCAGTAATCTGTTCGACGTAGCCCCAGTGCTAAGGGGGTAGCAGCCGGCGTGGCCAGAGGTAGATGTTGCAAGAGATATTTAGCAGGTAGACTAGGCAAAAGGTAGTGATTGATGGGACGTAAGGTCCGGGGAGAAAAAGGGACGAATGATACCTAGGTTTCTACATGCTGGACCTCACATGGCATCAGTTCTAATGGCAAGGTACTTCTGCTCAGCCCCAGATGCCTCGAAACAGCCAGTTGAGAGCAAAGCACAGAACAGAGAAGCACCATCCAGGAAACAATTCTGACTGTTTATGAGACTTCACTTCATCTAGATGCAGATCTGAGGGGCGCCTGGATGGCTCAGTCAGTTGGGCGTCCGACTTCGGCTCAGGTCATGATCTCATGGTCCGTGAGTTCGAGCCCCACGTCGGGCTCTGTGCTGACAGCTCAGAGCCTGGAGCCTGTTTCGGATTCTGTGTCTCCCTCTCTCTGACCCTACCCCGTTCATGCTCTGTCTCTCTCTGTCTCAAGAATAAATAAATGTTAAAAAAAAAATTTAGATGCAGATCTGAGACCTGGGTCAGAGAACGTGGGTGACTCCGCAGGACCTGATGCAGGTTTTGAACAAGCCCCTCCCCCTGTGCTAGAACATCCTTCCTCCTGGCCTTTCCACCTAATCATTTGTTTAAAGGTGGCAGCATGAGATGGTGATGGTCGAAGATCTCTGGGCTGAAATTCTTTTAACTCCACTGAGCTAAACACCGCAATCAGAATCAAGAGTCCTTTGTCAGAAATCAATGGCGGGATCCACATCCTGCCAATCGCTAAGTACCTCTATTGCTCTGAAGTTCCAGACAGACCTCCAGGCACTTCCAGGCTCTTTGGAAGGGTGGACCAAAGGATCAAAGGACGTGAGCGGACAGTTTACACAAGAAGAAACTGAATATTAGGAATCAGTTTTGGGGGGAAAAGGTTCGATCTCACTAATAAGCAAAGAACATTACCTTAAAACAAACACAGAGCCACCTGGGGGGCTCTGTTGGTTGAGCATCTGACTCTCGATTTCAGTTCAGGTCATGATCTCACGGTTCATGAGTTAGAGCCTCCACCTCGGGCTCCATCCTGACAGTTTAGAGCCTGCTTGGGATTCTCTGTCTCCCTCTTTCTCTGTCCCGTTCCCCTGCCCCTGCTCCTGTCTCTCTCTCTCAAAATAATAAACATTAAAATAATAAATAAATAAAAGTAACACACAGGTGCCATTTCTCACCTATTAGATATAATAATAAAATTTAATAACGCTGAGTCTATGGTGAAATTTGTATGTTTATACTTTTTTTTTTTTTTTTTTTTTTTTTTTTTGCATTGCATCATACATGGTTACAATATTTTTGCTGGCCAATCTGACCGCGAAATGATCAACTCTCTGTCTTGTATATCTCTTTCCATGGTAATGCCACTTTAGGAAATAGTTCCAAAGCTGTGGGTCGGTGGGTACACCTTAAACTTACACAATGTTATATGCCACTTAGATCTCAATTCTTTTAAGGGGGAAAAAGCAAGAATAGCCTAAGCAATTGGATGGGTTATCCAAACAGGGTCATGGTAGAGCGTGGAGCAGACTGGAACATGTGGGGTCACAGATGATTGCCAGATGGCATGCTGTTTGAAAGGGAATTTTCATGAGGAAAAAAGGGAATGGTCTGGAATTAGGCACAAAAGCAGGGAAAACGGGGCTGCTGTTTCCCAGCCCTGAGGTACTTGGCTTTGGCAGAAGTGCTTCTTCTGATCAGGGACCGTGGGAAAAATGACCCTTTATTTATTTTTTTTAATTTTTTTTTTAAATTTATTCATTTTTGAGAGACAGAGCATGAGTGGAGAAGAGAGAGGGAGACACAGAATCCGAAGCAGGCTCCAGGCTCCGAGCCGTCAGCACAGAGCCTGACATGGGGCTCGAACCCACGGACCGCAAGATCATGACCTGAGCCGAAGTCGGACACTCAACCGACTGAGCCACCCAGGCACCCCGAAAAATGACCCTTTAATTTAATGGGAAGGTCACTCCTTAGAGCAAGGAAGCAGATAGCAAGAGGGTCCTTTGAAGATCCCGAGGCTGGTGGAGATTTTCCTCACAAAAACACGAGGGCTTCCGACAGCACAGCAGGAAGGGATGGAAGGAGATAGCAGGGGAGGAAAAAGCCATGAGGAAATGGCTCAGAGGCTGAGAAAGGGGGCAGATGCCAGGGCCAGGCCTCTGGGGTGGTGACTGCGAACTGGAAATGGCCTGAATGTTGATTACACTTCTTCTTTTTTTAATGTTTATTTTGAGAGAGAGAGAGAGAAACAGAGTGTGAGCAGGGAAGGGACAGGGAGAGAGGGAGACAGAATGCGAAGCAGGCTCTGGGCCCCCGAGCTGTCAGCACAGAAGCAGACGCAGGGATTGAACTCGTGAACCATGAGACCATGACCTGAGCCGAAGTCAGAGGTTTAACAGACTGAGACACTCAGGCACCTCTCCCTCTTTTATTTTTTTTTAAGATTAAAAAAAAATCTTATTTAAGTGGGCTGTATGCCCAGCATGGGGCTTGAACTCACAATCGTGAGATTAAGAGTCACGTGCTCTACTGACTGAGAGAGCCAGATGCCTCCAAAGATTTTTTAAAAATATTTATTTATTTTGGGGAGAGCACAAGCAGGGGAGGGGCAGAGAGAGGGGAACAGAGGATCTGAAGCAGGCTCTGTGCTGATAGGCTGACAGCAGTGAGCCCTATGTGGGGCTCAAACTCACGAAATCACGACCTGAGCCGAAGTCAGACACTCAACCGACTGAGCCACCCAGGTGCCCCTAAAGATTTTATTTTTAAGTAATCTCTACACTCAGTGTGGGGCTCAAACCCACAACCCCAAGATCAAGAGTCTCATGCTCTTCCGACTGAGCCAGCCAGATCTTGCTTGATCTCAGCTCAGGTCTTGATCTCAGGGTGGTGAATTTAAGCCCCATGTTGGACTCCATGCTGGGCACGGAGCCTACCTTAAAAAAAATCTGTGTATTTTAGTGTATTTAAATTAATTCAATAAAAAATACATTACCTCAATAAGGCAGAGAGAGAGAGAGAGAGAGAGAGAGAGAGAGAAATAAGAGACAAAGGTATATGTATATAAAACAATCTCCTCTCTCAACTGAGGCGATGTTGCCCCTAGGGTTATTTAGCAATGTCTGGGGACACTTTTGGTTGTCACAACTGGGGACTGCTACTGACATCTAGTGCATAGAGGTCAGGAATGTTACTAAATGCCCTACAATGCACAGGACAGCCCCCACACCCAGGAATTATCTGGTTCACAATGTCCATGATGCCATTAGTGTATCACCTTACACTGATCTTTGGGATTCAGTGTAGGAGGGGCCTCTATTTTCTTTGCTTTCCAGAAATAACTAAACAGCATCTCACTGACATCCAGGTCTTCTGCATGCTGCAAAACAGCTATTTTTAATCTTCCAGAATAGAAGCCATATTTCACTGCTCATCGATAGGAATTGAGCCTAACCTAGCTTGCCTGTTGTGGTCAGAGAGCTTGGAGCATTTCGTGGAGGGACTGTTTTGGAAAGTCCTTCTAGAAGAGGTTGGAGCCGTTTTCTGAAGAGCCAGTATTAACTCTCTGAAGATAAAGGAAAACACCCTTTCCCCTGTCACTTTTATATATTTTAAAGTACACTTTTTAAAAAATGTTTATTTATTTTGAGAGAGTGAGAGAGAGCATGCGCTTGTGTTGGGGAGGGGTGGAGAGGGAGAGAGAGAATCCCAAGCAGGCTCGGCACTTCCAGTAAAAAGCCCAACGTAGGGCTCCATCTCAAGAACGGTGACATCATGACCTGAGCTGAAATTAACAGTCGGACGCTTAACTGATTGAGCCACCTAGGCACCCCTCCCCAACACTTTTAAATAGAGAAGTTGATGCAGAAAAAGCATTTGACAAAATACTGCATCCTTTCTTAATAAAAACCCTCCAGGGGGCGCCTGCATGGCTGCTCAGGTCATGATCTCGTGGTTTGTGGGTTGGAGCCCCGCTTTGGGCTCTGTACTGACAGCTTAGAGCCTGGAGCCCACTTCGGATTCTGTGTCTCCCCGTCTCTCGGCCCCTCCCCTGCTCATGCTCTGTCTCTCTCTGTCTCTCAGTAATAAATAAACGTTAAAAAAATTTTTTTAATAAAAACCCTCCAGAAGGTCGGGATAGAAGGAACATAACATCATAAAAGCCATATGTGAAAGGCTCACAACTAATATCATCCTCAATGGGGAAAAACTGACAGCTTTCCACCTGAGATCAGGGACACGACAGGGATGTCCACTCTCACCACTGTTGTTTAACATAGTGTTGGAAGTCCTAGCATCAGCAATCAGACAGCAACATGAAATCAAAGGGATCCCTTTTGGCAAAGAAGTCAAACTTTCACTTTTCACAGATGACATGATACTCTAGGTGGAAACCCGAAAGACTCTATCAAAAAACTGCTAGAACTGATACATGAATTCAGCAAAGTCTCAGGATATAAAATCAATGTACAGAAATCAGTTGCATTTCTGTGCACCAAAAATGAAGCAACAGAAAGAGATATCAAGGAATCTATTCCATTTACAACTGCACCAAGAACCATAAAATACCTAGGAATGAATCTAACCAAAGAGACAAAAAATCTATACACTGAAAACTATAGAAAGCTTATGAAAGAAATTGAAGAAGACACAAAGAAACAGAAAAACATTCTATGCTCATGGATTCAAAGAACAAATATTGTTAAAATGTCAATACTACCCAAAGCAATCTACATATTCAATGCAATCCCAATCAAAATAGCACCAGCATTCTTCTCAGAGCTAGAACAGATGATCCTAAAATTTGTTTGGAACCACAAAAGACCTCGAATAGCCAAAGTAATGTTGAAAAAGAAAACCAAAGCCGGAGGCATCACAATCCGGACTTTAGCCTCTACTACGAAGCTGTCCTCATCAAGACAGTATGGCACTGGCACACAAACAGACACATAGACCAATGGAATAGAATAGAGAACCCAGAGTTGGACGCACGAATGTGTGGCCAATGAATCTTCGACAAAGCAGGAAAGAGTAGCCAACGGGGAAAAGACAGTCTCTTCAGCAAATAGTACTGGGAGAACTGGACAGCAACATGCAGAAGAATGAAACTGGACCACTTTCTTACACCATACACAAAAATAAATTCAAAATGGATGAAAGACCTAAATTGGAGACAGGAAACCATCAAATTACTGGAGAAGAAAACAGGCAACAACCTCTTTGACCTCACCTGCAGCAATTTCTTACTTGACAGGTCTCCGAAGGCAAGGGAAGTAAAAGCAAAATGAACTTTTGGGACCTCATCAAGATAAAAACTTCTACGCAGCAAAGGAAACAGTCAACAAACTAAAGGCAACCAACGGAATGGGAGAAGATATTTGCAAATGACATATCAGAGAAAGGGCTAGTATCGAAAGTCTATAAAGAACTTACCAAACTCAACATCCAAAAAACAAATAATACAGTGAAGAAATGGGCAGAAGACAAGAATAGACACTTTTCTAAAGAAGACATCCAGATGGCCAACAGACACATGGAAAGATGCTCAACGTCGCTCATCATCAGGGAAATACATATCAAAACCACATTGAGATACCACCTCACACAGGTCAGAGTGGCTAAAATTAACAACTCAGGAAACAACAGATGTTGACAAGGATGTGGAGAAAGGGGAACCCTCTTGCATTGTTGGTGGGAATGCAAACTGGTGCAGTCACTCTGGAAAACTGTGTGGAGGTTCCTAAAAAAACATAAAATAGAATTACCCTACAACCCAGCAATAGCACAACTAGGAATTTATCCAAAGGATACAGGACTGCTGATTCATAGGGGCACATGTACCCCAATGTTTATAGCAACACTATCAACAATAGCCAAATTATGGAAAGAGCCCAAATGTCCATCAAGTGATGAATGGATAAAGAAGATATGGTATATATATGCAATAGAATACTACTCAGAGATGAAAAAGAATAAAATCTTGGGGCGCCTGGGTGGCTCAGTTGGTTAAGCGTCCGACTTCAGCTCAGGTCACGATCTCACAGTCCGTGAGTTCGAGCCCCGCGTCGGGCTCTGGGCTGATGATGGCCCAGAGCCTGGAGCCTGCTTCCGATTCTGTGTCTCCCTCTCTCTCTGACCCTCCCCCATTCATGCTCTGTCTCTGTCTCAAAAATAAATAAACGTTAAAAAAAAAATTAAAAGAAAAAAAAAAGAATAAAATCTTGCCATTTTCAACAACATGGATGGAACTAGAGGGTATTATGCTAAGTAAAATAATATGTCAGAGAAAAACAGATATCATATGTTCTCACTCATATGTGGAATTTGAGAAACTTAACAGAAGACCATAGGGGAAAGGAAAGAAAAATAAGTTACAAACAAAGAGAGAGACAAACCATAAAAGACTCTTAAATACAAAGAACAAACTGAGGGTTGATGGGGTGGGGGTTGGGGGGGGCGGGGAAAATGGGAGATGGGCATTGGGGAGGGCACTTGTTGGGATGAGCCTTGGGAGTTGTATGTAAGCGATGAATCATGGGAATCTACTCCCAATGCTAAGACTACACTGTATACACTGTATGTTAGCTAAATTGACAATAAATTATTATTTTTTTTTATAATTTTTTTTTTAACGTTTATTATTTTTGGGACAGAGAGAGACAGAGCGTGAACGGGGGAGGGGCAGAGAGAGAGGGAGACACAGAATCGGAAACAGGCTCCAGGCTCCGAGCCATCAGCCCAGAGCCTGACGCGGGGCTCGAACTCACGGAGCGCGAGATCGTGACCTGGCTGAAGTCGGACGCTTAACCGACTGCGCCACCCAGGCGCCCCTGACAATAAATTATTAAAATACATACATACATACATAATGAAGGAGAATAGACAGTCAGGGGCACCTTGAGGGGCACCTTGCTGGCTTAGTCTTAGAGCATGTGACTCTTGAACTTGGGGTCAAGAGTTCAAGCTCCACGTTGGATGTGGAGATTACTTAAATAAAACTTAAAAGAAAAAAAAAAGATAGGCTTGGGAAGAAGAAAGATATATTAGTGGAAAATGAACTAGGAAGAGGACGGTGCACCTGGGTGGCTCAGTCAGTTGAACGTCCAACTCTTGATTTTGGCTCAGGTCATGATCCCAGGGTTGTGAGATCGAGCCCCTTGTCAGGCTCTACAATAAGCACAGATCCTGCTTAAGATCCTCTCTCTCCCCCTGGCCCTTCCCTGCTCGCACTCATACACACACACTCTCTCTCAGAAAACAAAAACAAAAACAAAACCAAAGAAACTAGAAAGAGGAGCCCATGGAGACAGGGAGCCAGCCATCCTCACCTCCCACCCCAACTTCAGGAACCTTCTCCAGCACTTTATTTCCCAAACACCAGCTCCAGACTTCTCTGCCTGGCATTTGGGACTCATTTTTTACACTGCTTCTTAGCACTTGGGTGTAAAGACAATTTCATTAACTACATTTACGCCCTCTGGGAGCACAGACAGTGCCCTTCTGCTTTTAGTTCCTCGCAGATTATCAGAGTGGTTGTTTACATATACGTTTGTGTCCCAAGAGTAGCACAAAAAAATGATAGTGAGGACACTGTCTTTGCTTAGGAAAAGACTTGATATGTGTTTTAAGGAAAGACGAGGCCCCAAATGCCTAGGTCTGCAAGCGCCAAAGTGGTAAGAGAGTGCACCCAAATGTTCTACACTGAAAATCGAACCAAAAATCTGGAGCTGGACAAGAGAGGAAAGAGCAGAGAGGAAGGCTGAGCAATGTGGATGGGGGTTGGAGCCTGAACTGTGGAAACAGCAAGGGACTTTCAGGAAAAAAAATGTCCCTGATAGGAATTTAAGGTTGTGTTTCTACAATGTAAATCCCCACACCTCCCCAACCCTTCAGTGGAGACATCTACGTAGATAGATGCCTGTGTGAGGGGTTGGTTTGGAGAAAATTCAGGGGCAAGGGATGTTTCACATCTCCATCAGTACCGTTGGATGAGGCACCACTCCAGTGGGATTGTGGGAGAATCCCTGACGCAGTTCAGCCGGGACCAGAAGTGACCGTGACCAGGCTACATCAGTCGAACAGGATGCAGCGCATCAAGGAAGCGGTCAAACCTCCTGCAGAGAAGTGCTCTTTGTCAGTGAGCAGTCACCGCCCCTCCTTCGGGGTAACAGACAAGCTTCCTGAAACTTACATGGTACTCTCGGCTCACCCCTCACCCTCTTAGAAAGACTACCTGGATGGTTCATTCGGTTAAGCCGCTAACTATTGATTTCGGGTCAGGTCATGATCTCACAGTCTGGGAGTTCGAGCCCCACATTGGGCGCTGCACTGACAGTGCGGAGCCTGCTTGGGATTCTCTCTCTCCCTCTCTCTCTGCCCCTCCCCCACTTGTGCTCGTGCTCTCTCTCAAAATACATAAACTTTAAAAAGTTTGTTTTTTTTTTTTTTTTTTAAATAAGACTTTCCTTCTGCTTCTAGGTCACTGCTCTGTTCTGGTTCCTCTCCCACTCACTGCTCACCCCTCCCTAGTCCCCGTGCTGGCTCCCCTTCTGGATATTGGCATGAGGAGGGCCTCCACTCTTCTCTGCTCAGGTTTTTCTCTAAGCCCCTGGTCCTGAATGCTGGATATATTCTGAGGACTATCCACATTTATATCAGTCTTTTTTTTTTTTAATGTTTATTTATTTTTGAGACAGAGAGCACAAGTGGGGAAGGGGCAGAGAGAAGGGGACAAAAGATCCAGAGTGGGCTCTGTGCTAGCAACAACGAGCCCGATGTGGGGCTCAAAGTCACGAACCCGTAAGATCATCACCTGAGCTGAAATCAGACCCTTAACCACTGAGCCACCCAGGTGCTCCTTGTATCAGTCTTAATCTCTCCCCTAAACTCCAGATTCACTTAGCCAATTGCTTACTTGACATCTCCCCCCGCCCCTGCCGGAGGTCTAAGAAGCATCTCAGACTTGGAGCATCCAAAACATGCTCATGGCCTCTCCCTGGAACAGCTTCCTTCCCCCCTCCTTGCAGTAAACAGCATGAGCAAACACTCACCTGCTCCAGCCGCAACCTGTCAGGTTTGAGTCCTGCCTTTTCCTCACTATCTGTATTCAACTACCAGCAAGTTCTGTGGACTCTAACTCCAAATTACAGCCCTAATCTTATTTTAACGTTTTTTTTTTTGAAGTTTTATTTAACTATTTTGAGGGAGACAGAGAGAAAACGAGTGGAGGAAGGGCAGAGAAACAGGGGAACAGAGAGGATCCAAAGTGGGCTCCGTGCTGACAGCAGAGAGCCCGACGTGGAGCTCAGACTAACGAACCGTGAGATCATGACCTGAGCTGAAGTCAGACGCTTAACCGACTGAACCACCCAGGTGCCCCTATTTATTTACTTTAAGAGGGGGCGATGAGAGGCAGAGAGAGAGAATCCTAAGCAGGCTCTACTCTCAGTGTGGAGCCTGACGTGGGACTTGACCTCACCACCAAGAGATCACGACCTGAGCCCAGATCAAGAGTCAGACACTTAACCGACTAAGCCACCCAGGTGCCCCCAGCCCTAATCTGTCCACTTCTCTCACTCCCAACTCTACCACCGCAGTCCAGGCCACTGCTAGCACCTGCCGTCCGGCTGCCATGATTCACTGCCAAACTCAGTTCCTGCTGCTTCTCCAGCTTTCCTCCACCCAGTCTCTGCCCAGTAGCCACAGGGACCTCCTCATGACAGAAGTGAGATCATGTCACTCCGCTGCTGGAACTCCTGGAATGGCCTTGTGAGCAGAAAATTGTATCTATTTTGATCATTACTATCTTCTCAACACCTTAGAACAGTGCCCAGCCCGCATTCGATGACTTTGACTAATGAGTGCATAAGGGCCTTCCAAAGGCTGTGAAGTAACCCACAAGAATATCCACCGGCTTCTGACTTCGTGCTTTCTAAGCATTAAGGACCAAGTACTGAGTACTGACTACTAAGCATCCTTCCGATTCATTTTCCTGAATAGTTCTAAACCAGCTGGGTGATGCCCTGGGGGACACACGGGATCGATGACAGTGTCAGCAATAGTTAACCTTTATGCAGGGTTACTATGTACTCTGCACTCTTCTAAATGCTTTACGTAACTCATACTAACCCTATTAGGCTAGAAATACTATCATTTCCACTTCAGAGATGAGAAAAATGAAGCCCGTAGGGTCCAAGTAACTTGCCGGGTTCCAACCAGGCAGTCTGGCTCTAGAGGCTAGGTTCTTTTCTTTCTTTCTTTCTTTAACAGCTTTACTGAAATATAATTCACATACCATACAATTCACCCATTTAAAGTATACTATTCAAAGGCACCTGGGTGGCTCAGTCGTTTCAGTGTGTGACTTCTTTTTTTTAAACATGTATTCATGGGGCGCCTGGGTGGCGCAGTCGGTTAAGCGTCCGACTTCAGCCAGGTCAGGATCTCGCGGTCTGTGAGTTCGAGCCCCGCGTCGGGCTCTGGGCTGATGGCTCGGAGCCTGGAGCCTGTTTCCGATTCTGTGTCTCCCTCTCTCTCTGCCCCTCCCCCGTTCATGCTCTGTCTCTCTCTGTCCCAAAAATAAATAAACGTTGAAAAAAAAATTTAAAATAAATAAATAAACATGTATTCATTTTTGAGAGAGACAGAATGAAAGCAGGGGAGGGGCAGAGAGAGGAGACACAGAATCTGAAGCAGGCTCCAGGCTCTGAGCTGTCAGCATGGAGCCCAATGCGGGTGTCAAACCCACAAACCATGAGATCAGGGCCTGAGCCTAAGTCGGACACTTAACCGACTGAGCCACCCAGGCGCCCCGAGCATCTGACTCTTGATTTCAGCTCAGGTCATGATCCTGGGGTCGTGGGATCAAGCCCCATGTCAGGCTCTGTGCCGAATGTGGAGCCTGCTTAAGATTCTCTCTCTCTCTCTCTCTCTCTCTCTCTCTCTCTCTCTCACTCTCTCTCTCTCTCTCTCCCCCTCCCTCTAGGGGCATCTGGGTGGCTCAGTCAGTTAAGCGTCCAACTTCGGCTCAGGTCATGATCTCGCGGTTTGTGAGTTCGAGTCCTGCATCAGGCTCTGTGCCGACGGCTGAGAGCCTGTAGCCTGCTTCGCTTCGAATTCTGTGTCTCCCTCTCTCTCTGCCCCTCCCCCACTTGTGCTCTGTCTCTCTCTCTGCCTATCAAAAATAAATAAAATGTAAAAAAGTAAAAAAAATTTTAAAAAAAGATTTCCTCTCTCTGCCCCCTCTGCCGCTTACACACTCTCTCTCTCTCTGTCTCTCAAATAAAACAAAATAAAATAAAAATGAATAAAGTAGGGGTGCTCAGTCGGTTAAGTGTCCAACTTCGGTTCAGGTCATGATCTCACTTTCACGAGTTCTGTGCTGACAGCTCAGAGCCTGGAGCCTGCTATGGATTCTGTGTCTCCCTCTCTCTCAGCCCCTACCCTGCTTATACTCTGTTTCTCTCCCTCTCTCTCACTCTCAAAAATGAATAAACATTAAAAATGAAGAAAGTTATCATTCAGTGGCTTTTAGTATATGGAGAGATGTGTGCAACCATCCTAGCAAGCGACTATAGAACATTTTTAGAATCCGAAAAAGAAACCCTATCCTCCGTAGCAGTCATGTCCATTTTCCCTCCACCACTAATCTACTTCCTATCTTACGGACTGTCTATTCTGAACTTTTCATATAAGTAGATTCATAGAACACACGTGATCTTTAGTGACTGGCTTATTTCACTAAACACAATGTTTTCGCGATTCATGCACATTGTAACATGTATCAGTACCTCATTCCATTTATTTATTTATTTATTTATTTATTTATTTATAAATGTTTATTTATTTATCTTTGAGAGAGAGAGTGAGTGGGGAGGGGTGTGCAGAGAGAGGGAGAGAGGGAGAATCCCAAGCAGGTTCTGCACTCCCAGCGCAGAACCCAATGCGGGGCTCCAACCTGTGAACCGTGAGTTCGTGACCTGAACCAAAACCAAGAGTCAGTAGCTTAACCAACTGACCCACCCAGGTGCCCCAGTACTTCATTCTTTTTAGTTGCCAGTAATACTCCGGGGCTCCTGGGTGGCTCAGTCGGTTAAGCATCTGACTTCTGCTCAGGTCATGATTTCATAGTTCGTGAGTTTCAGCCCTGCATCAGGCTCTGGGCTGAAAGCTTGCTTAGAGGCTGGAGCCTGCTTCGGATTCTGTATCTCCCTCTCTCTCTGCCCTTGCCCCACTCGCGCTCTGTCTCTCTCAAAAATAAATAAAATTTAAAATAATAATAATAACTAGTAATATTATTAGGATAGACTGCATTTTGTTTATCCATTCACTCATTGACGGACGTTTGAGTTGTTTCCACTTTCTTTGGCCATTATGAATAACGCTGCTGTGAACATTTGTGCGTAAGTTTTTGTGTGAACGTGTGTTTTCATTTCTCTTGGGTATTACCTAGGAGCAAAATTGCTGGATCATGTGGGATACAGAGACAAGTTTGTCTCTTTTATTTTAATTTATTTTTAATTTATTTTTTTTTTATTTTTCAGAGAGAGAGAAAGAGCGCAAGCAGGGGAGGAGCACACAGAGAGAGAGAGAGAGAGGGACAGAGGATCCAAAGCAGGCTCCACACTGACAGCAGAGAGCCTGATGTGGGGCTTGAACTTGCAAACCTCAAGATCATGACCTGAGCCGAGATTGGACTCTTAACTGACTGAGCCACTCAGGCGCCCCTAGAGACAAGTTTCTTAAATGCCTCTCTATTGAGCCTCCTGTAGTGAAGGATCCTATGAATCAAATGACCAGTTTGGTGTTAACATCAGTCTTGAGATTCTTTGCATAGTTGGCACCCGCCTGACTTTTTGGGTGACCTAAAACCCGAGCGGTGAGGGATTGCCTCTGAGAATGACAGAAAATGTCCCCAGAAGAAAAACCCTTGCCAGTTGCAGATTCCTCATGTCAGGTCATTCTCCGACAAGGTTGATGTCACTTCCTTTTCTAAAGGGAGACATGAGTTTGTATCAGTTCACCTGCTCCCTTTCATCCATGGCCCTTTCTGTTCAAGGGCAGAAATTTGCAAGGGGACTGGTTAGTGTCTGGATGTGCTGTTAATACAGAGGAATAGGATATTCCTATGTTTAAAAATAGGTCATTTTGGGGCCCCTGGGTGGCTCAGTCGGTTAAGCGTCTGACTTCGGCTCAGGTCATGATCTCACAGTTCGCAGGTTCAAGCCCCACATCAGGCTCTGTGCTGACAGAGTGGAGTCTGCTTGGGATTCTCTCCCCCTCTCTCTCTGCCCCTCCCTGGCTCGCACTTACTCTCTCTCTCTCTCTCAAAATAAGTAGATAAACTTAAAAAAAAATTGGTCACTTTAAGGGGACACCTGGGTGGCTCAGGTTGAGCGTCTGACTTCGGCTCAGGTCACCATCTCACAGTTTGTGAGTTCGAGCCCCGCATCCAGCTCACTGCTGTCAGTGCAGAACCTGCTTTGGATCCTCCGTCCCCCTCCCTCCCTGCCCCTCCCCCACTTGCGCTTTCTCAGAAATAAAAACAAACCTTTAAAAAATAATAATAATAGGGGCGCCTGGGTGGCGCAGTCGGTTAAGCGTCCGACTTCAGCCAGGTCACGATCTCGCGGTCCGTGAGTTGGAGCCCCGCGTCGGGCTCTGGGCTGATGGCTCAGAGCCTGGAGCCTGTTTCCGATTCTGTGTCTCCCTCGCTCTCTGCCCCTCCCCCGTTCATGCTCTGTCTCTCTCTGTCCCAAAAATAAATTAAAAAAAAAAATTGAAAAAAAAAATTAAAAAAAAAATAATAATAATAATTGGTCAGTTTAGGTATCGAGTGTAACAGAAGTCTCATGAGTACTTTTCCCAGCCCTTCAGCTCACGCGTGCACCCCCTTTCCAGCCCCTCAGCACCGGAGGCTGTGTCCGCTCAGAGAGATGGGTCTTTCTCCCCCAGGGAACTTGTCTCAGGGCGTGCAGATGAATGGAAGTTAGCTGTGGAATCTGCGTGGCCGACAAGCCCCACACAAAGAGCAGAAAGGTTTGAGGGGGGATTGCTTCGGGACTTGCCAGAGGACGGCACTTAAGATTCTTCCGGTTTCTCTGCTGAAGTCCCTTGCCGGGCTGGTGACACCGATGACTCAGCTGTCCCCTCTCCTTCTACACTACCATATTCCCCACCTCAGGGGGACAGCCTCGGGGGCCTGTGGGTGCAGTAATGGCTGTGTGATCAATGTCAGCTAATAAACACCGGAGGCCTCAGCCAGCCCTGCAGCTGAGCAGTTCATCTTGAGTGAAAAGGCCAACCCATGTCGGTTGTTGCCTTGGTTGTGTTTAGATTTTATCCTGGGTGTGGTTAGTGCGTTACTCAGTGCCAAACAAACTTTCGTGCTCCCTGAACGTCTTTATTGGACTGAAGTTCAGAGCTGTTTGCTGTTCTCGTAATAAAGCCTTGAATTCACTCACTGCCTTTCCTTGGGGTCCTCTCACAGCTGCTTCCCGAGGTCCTACCTCCCTTCTGCCTAGGACATCCCCGCGAGATGGGCCGCAGTCCGCAAAATCGTAGCCATATTCTCCAAGGCAAAATGGTAGGACAACCACGCTAAATGGTTTTGCTCAGGATCACACAATAAATGGGCTGTGGGTTGAGGCTGAAAATAAAGTCCTAAGCTTGTCATTCATCACACCCTTCCCTCAGCGGGTGAGCTTAAAGCACCTCTCCACTGGCCTCTGAGTTTTCCAGGGGAGGGGCAGGTTCTATAGGGGGCAGATGCCTGCTGCACAGCCGCCTAGGGATCCCAGCCACTTGGAACGTGCCCTTCCAGCTTCTGGACTAGAAGGGAAAATCCAAGCTGAACTCGAAGGTACAGTATGTTTTCCTTATCCTTGATAAACAGCCAGGCCACGCCAGGCTATTCCAGGGTTGCAGAGTTACAATTTGGCCAATGCTGCTGATATGTAAGCTTCAGATTTGGAAACTGAAAAACTGATTAAGACCAAATTTACCTTGCAGGGGCGGGGAGGGAGGAGAAAGAAAGAAAGAAAAATTCAAACAAGAAAAAATATACAACAAACTTCATTTTCCATTCAGCATTAGAATACTAGTTGCTTGGTATAGCTCATAATTTTCTAGTTAAAAATAATGCATGGTGGGGCGCCTGGGTGGCTTAGTCGGCTAAGTGTCTGACTTCGGCTCCGGTCACGATCTCGCGGTTCGTGGGTTCGAGCCCCGTCTTGGGCTCTGTCCTGACAGCTCGGAGCCTGGAGCCTGCTTCTTCGGATTCTGTGTCTCCCTCTCTCTCTGCCCCTGCCCTGCTTGCGCTCTGTCTCCATCTCTCTCAAAAATAAAAAAAAAAGAAGAACACTTTGTGATGAGCACTGGGTGTTGTACCTAAGTTATGAATCGCTGAATTCTACTCCTGAAACCAATATTTCACTGTATGTTAACTAACTAAAATTAAAATTAAAAAAAAAAAAAAGAAGAAGAAAAAGAAGAAGAAGAAAGAATGCAGATATGGCCATCCAGGAAAAAAATATATCCCTAAAAGATAAACATTTGAATTTCCTCTATGAAATGCATTCTCTCCACAGGACTAATATTGCCCCTAAAGGGGAATAAAGAAAATTGGTTTTCAGAAGATGAAAAAAACTGTACATATTCCAATTGTTGGTGAGCCTCCAAAGCTCATTTCTGCCCAACAAAATCTCATTTCTTGGTATTTAATTTCCCTCATTAAGGATTATTTGAATTCAATTTACTTTTTTTCTTTGGGGGGAATTAATGAAATCCTGAAAAGGTTTAAAACACCGCTTTATGGGAAGGTTTGCTCTCTCCTACAAACTCTCCGTCAGTCATAGCCTACCATTAGCTCTTATCGTTTCTAGACGTCTTAACTATTTTTTTAAGTCTAGTACTTTTTTCTTTTTCTCTTTCTCTCTCTCTTTCTTTCTTTCTTTCTTTCTTTCTTTCTTTCTTTCTTTCTTTTTAGAGAGAGAGAGAGAGAGAGAGTCCTAAGCCGACTCCAAGCTCAGTTACAGAGCCCAACTCAGGGCTCAATCCCACGACCCTGGGATCATGACCTGAGCCAAAATCAAGAGTCAGATACTCAACCGATTAACCACTCAGGCACCCCAAGAAGTCTTAACTATTAATTGGGAACCAGACTCCCAGGGAGTCTGTTGGAATTTGTTGGGCAGAGAAGTGTGAGCACTGGGAAAGAGTATGTCTCATGGCTCAGGCTTGTCTCTGTCCCCTGTGCTTCTCAGCCGCATGGCTCACTTGGGTGGTTGCTTGTACTTGGAAGTGACTAATTGCAAGAACGTCATAAGTGCAAACTTTGTAAAGGAAGGTGGGAGAAATCCCTCTTAAATTTTGTTCCAGTGCCAAAGCTGAATCACCTCAAGCCACATTGTTTAAAATCAAGTATATGGCCCCGAGGGGCGCCTGGGTGGCTCAGTCCGTTAAGCGTCTGACTCTTGATCTCAGCTCAGGTCTTGATCTTAGGGTCGTGAGTTCAAGCCCCCGTTGGGCTCTATGCTGGACGTGGAGCCTGCTTAACATTCTCCGCCTTCTCCCCCTCTCGTGTGCTCTCTCTCTGTCTAAGAACAAGCAAACAAAAAACCCACAAATTAAAGTCAAGGATACAGCCCCAAACACTTGACCTTAGAACCTGTAGACCTAGAACCTCACCTGCTGCTGCTTCCCAAGATCCACTCTTTAAAGGCAGCATGCCAGGGGTGCCTGGTGGCTCAGTTGGTTAAGCGTCGGACTTCGGCTCAGGTCATGATCTCACAGTTTGTGAGTTCGAGCCCCACATCGGGCTCTGTGCTGACAGCTCAGAGCCTGGAGCCTGCTTCACATTCTGTGTCTCCCTCTCTCTCTGCCCCTTCCCTGCTCATGCTGTGTCTCTCTCTGTCTCAAAAATAAATAAACATTTAAAAAAAAAAATTTTTTTTTTTTTTTAAATAAAGGCAGCATGCCTAACGTGGTTGCTTGTTGGGGGCGGGTGTGAAGACAGAAGTTGGTGGACCCCAGGACTGGGGAGAATGAGGACCCTTGCCTGATCGCATGAGATACTGTATGTGAAGATGCTTTTCAACTGCCAAGTCTAAAGTATATGATAAGTCTTCCTTCTAACTATGTGAGTAAGCTGCATGAAGGAAGGCATGTTTATTTAAGGACGATGACCAGATCCTTGCCTTGATTTTTACCGCACAAACCTGAAATAATTGATGACTGTTTATAAAAGCCCTTTTCTATCTTTGGGCGGCAGGGCCTTCATGAGAGCGTGTGATATATTATCATCTGTTTTTCCACCTGGCCTTCTGCAGCCTTGTCTCAAATTGCTGGCTGCTTACTTATTTTTCATTGCAATCCTGTCCTTTCTCCTTGTGTCCATAGAAACTGCCAGTAAGGCAGGGACCTGTCCTTTCAAGGGGCCTCTGAGATTCTCACAGCTTTGCTCTGAACCCCAGAGCTTTCCCCACTTAAACCAGAAATAGAGCTGGTGTATCTATTGGTGATGTCTTCTAACTCAGACCAAAAGTGTCCTCTTTCCCATCTGAATGCTGCTTATGACGTGTCCCGCTGAGAGGGCCCTCCCTCAGGGTTTAGCTGCGGGGGGGATCAGAGGCCTCATACTTCGATAAGCCGGCTTAGTCAGTTATCATGCAGAATGATGTGCCCCCGGGGCGCCTGGGTGGCGCAGTCGGTTGAGCGTCCGACTTCAGCCAGGTCACGATCTCACGGTCCGTGAGTTCGAGCCCCGCGTCAGGTTCTGGGCTGACAGCTCAGAGCCTGGAGCCTGTTTCCGATTCTGTGTCTCCCTCTCTCTCTGCCCCTCCCCCATTCATGCTCTGTCTCTCTCTGTCCCAAAAATAAAAATAAACATTGAAAAAAAAAATTAAAAAAAAAAAAAAAAAAAAAAGAATGATGTGCCCCCAACATGAAAAGGCACAGGTACTGAAAAACCCAGCTTTGCTATCAGGGAAAAATGTGCATTAAATGCTTTTCATCACTTTTGTGCCTTTTAAGGGTTTGGCTGACAAAGGAATTTGTGAGAAAGTTCACAATATTTTAAAATATTTTTTAATTAATTAATTTATTTTAATTTAATTATAGAGAGACAGAGAGAGGGAGCACGTGTGCATGAGCAGGGGAGAGGTAGAGAGAGAGGGAGAGAGAGAATCACAAGTAGGTTCCATGCTGTCAGCGCAGAGCCCGATGCAGGGCTCCATTCTAAGAACCTTGAGATCGTGACCTGAGCCGAAATAAAAATTGGGATGCTCAACCAACTGAACCACCCAACGGCACCCCCCCCCCACCAATACGTCTGATGCACTTTATACTTCCGTGTTCTAATTGCTACTGAGGCAGGATGTTTGGGGGTTATGTTGGGCCTAGCCAGATAAGCCCAGATTTGAATTCTACATTTGATACTTATGGGCTACGGGACCTCTCTAAGCCCCAGTTTCTTCATCCGTAGAAGCTGGAAAACCAGGGAACCTTCTCATTAGCTTGCTAAGCGACATCACGAGGTAATGGTCAGGAGATACTGAGCACAGCACTCAGTACATAGTAAGTGGTCAGTACCAGGTGGATGTGGCTGTCGTGACCGTAAGTGAAATGGGGAGCTGACTAAGAAAGGGAAAAAAAAACCTGCTTTGGAAGAGAAGGAGCCAAGTTAAATTCCACACAGAATTTTACAAACCTTATGTTTAAAAAATTATCACATTTATTTTGGAATAGGTAATACATGCAACTTAAGTCACTCAAAGGAAACAAAGAGGTATACAGTGAGAAACAGGTCCCTTTCCAGCCCTGTCCCTTCCTTCCAGGTCCCCTCTCCAGAGGCAGCTAATATACAAGTTTCCTGAGAATCCTCCCAGAAATTGTCATTACTGAAAAAATTCCTTGTGAGGGACATTAGTTTTTATTTATCTATTTTTTTAAGTTTTATTATTTTTATTTGAGAGAAGGAGAGAGCAAGCAGGGGAGGCACAGACAGAGGGCGACAGAATCTCAAGCAGGCTCCACATGGCCAGCACAGAGCCCGATGCGGGGCTCGAACCCACAAACCACAAGGTCATGACCCAAGCTGAAGTCAAGAATTGGACACTTAACAGACTGAGCCACCCAGATGCCCCTTGTTTTTATTTTTTAAGATTTTTATTTATTTTTTATTTTTTTAATGTTTACTTATTTATTTTTGAGAGACAGAGAGAGACAGAGCATGAGCAGGGGAGGAGCAGACAGAGGGAGACACAGAATCCGAAGCAGGTTCTAGGCTCCAAGCTGTCTGCACAGAGCCTGATTCCAGGCTTGAATTCATGAACCGTGAAATAAATGACCTGAGCTAAAGTCAGGCGCTCAAGCGACTGAGCCACCCAGGCACCCCTCATTTTTATTTTTATTCATTTATTTACTTATTCATTTATTTTTAATGCTTATTCATGTTTGGATAGACAGAGACAGAGTGTGAGTGGGGCAGGGGCAGAGAGAGCGGGAGACACAGAATCCGAAGCAGGCTCCAGGCTCCGAGCTATCAGCACAGAGCCCGACGCGGGGCTCGAACTCACGGACCGTGACATCATGACCTGAGCTCGTGTTGAATGCTTAACTGACTGAGCCACCCAGGCACCCCTCATTTTTATTTTTTAAGATTTTTGTTTTTATTTTTTTAAAGCTTATTTCTTTACAGAGAGAAAAATAAAAAAGAATCCAAAGCAGACTCCATGCTGTCAGTGAAGAGCCCATTGAGGGGCTCAATCCCATAAACTGTGAGATCATGACCTGAGCCAAAACCAAGAGCTGGATGCTTAACTGAGCCACCCAGGCACCCCGGATTTTTTTTAAGATTTTAATTAAAAAAAATTTTTTTTAACATTGATTTATTTTTGAGAGACATAGTGCGAATAGGGGAGGGACGGAGAGAGAGGGAGACACAGAATCCGAAGCAGGCTCCAGGCTCTGAGCTGTCAGCACAGAGCCCGATGTGGGGCTCAAACCCACGAACCGTGAGATCATGACCTGAGTCGAAGTCGGACAGTCAACTGACTGAGCCACCCAGGCGCCCCAAGATTTTAATTTTTTTGAAGTAACCTCGACACTCAGTGTGGGCCTCGAGCTCACAACCCTGAGATCGAGCGTTACACGCTCCACTGACTGAGCCAGCCATACACCCCAGTTGAGGGAAATTCGTTTTGATGAGCATTGCGATGGAATACCTTGCTAAACACCAGGCAGAACAGTTTGATAATAAAGACAGCTGTCTGTGTGGTCTTGTTGGATCCCAAGCTTAGGGAGTATTTTGACAGTATAGCTAGTTGTCTGCAGCCTGAGCCAGACAGGATAAAGTCTTTCTAGCTATAATAAGACACATGGGCTCAGAAAAGCAATATGATTCAGAAGCAGGATTCCTAGCTCCCAGAGCAGAGAGCCCCTCATCTGCGGTGGAGGACGTCAGGGCAGGGCAAAGCCACACTGTGGGATCTGAACTCTGCACTGTGAACTCATTCCCGACATTCCGCATTTGCCAAGCCCACATTGCTGACATTCCCCCAGGGCTTAGGGTCTCTGCCTTCCTCCTGGGCAGAGATACTTGAGGTAGCCTAGCTTTGCCCTCAGCTGCCGGGGGGTCCGAAGCACGGGTCAGAGAAGGCAACGGGCAGAGGCCGGGTGGAATGAGCAGGGATCCCTTCCTTCCTTCTCTCCCTGGCCTGCTGGAGTCCGGTGTCTCTTTTCGTAAAATCCTAAGATCTTATATTTATCCATGGTCGACTTGGTGAATTTAAACCTGCCCAGGTCCTAAGATGCACCTGTTAATTGGATAAACAGGGCTATTTGTCGCCACACTGTTAGTAGGGTGAGTGTGTGTATATATAGAGCTAAGAGAGCTCACTCACTTGCCTTCAGTCTTCTGTCAAACAAACGAGTATTTAATCACCCCAATTGAAAGAGATTCTGTGACCTCGGCAACACATTCCAGTACTTAACTCTATGTCAGGAAGTTCCCACTTGGATCTAACCCCAGTTCGCTACAGCTGCAGTTCCTCTGGTAGCCAGTATTTAAGGAAAATAGTGGTGATCGTCTTCTGTGTGCTTGAAGACACTAGCTTTTGTCCCTTTAATTCAAAAATCTTTTAATGTTGATTATTTTGGGGACAGAGGGAGAGACAGACAGACAGAGTGCGAGGGGTGGGGCAGAGACAGAAGGAGACAGAATCTGAAGCAGGTTCCAGGCTCTGAGCTGTCAGCACAGAGCCCGACGTGGGCTTGAACCCACAAACCACAAGATCCCGAGCTGAGCTTAAGTTGGATGCTTAACAGACTGAGCCACCCAGGCGTTCCTGTCCTTTTCATTCTAAATGAAAGTCCATCCAAGTTCCTTCATCTTTCATTTACGTTCAATTTCTAACCCCTCAGTTACTCCTTCGGTTCAGGTCTGCGTGTTCTCTCCTTTTCAGGGCCTCCGAAACAGGCCAGGGACTCCTGAAGAACTTTCCCTCCACAGAACATAGGGAAGGATCCTTGAGGTGGCATCTATTTGTCACTTCCTACAAGCATCCTCTTTCCCTGCATCCTACAAGCCTTTGGAGCCACTTGTCTGAATTTATCTTTGGCCTGTGTGTGTATAAGCACAGCTTTACAAAGCAAAAGGTTTTCTGACTTTCCGAAATATCAGAGTGAGTGAATAAAGACACTCCCTTCTGGTCTCCAGGCAGTTCTGGTATTTATATTGATCTTAGCTCACGGTGATGCCTACAGAGATTTCATGTTCCTAAAGCCCAAACATTCATGTTAACTTGGGAGAGGATGGAAATTTGTTGTCTTGAGCAGATCCAAGACTCAGGAACTCAGCAGTTGACTCCTAGCCCCAGAAAGGCTGCCAGCAAGACTTTGAAATGAGTTGCTTTATTTCTTTGGGGCGCAGAGCAGGAGAACAGGATGGCATCAGTAAACTTCCCCTGTGTTTTGTGACAGGGTAAAGTCTCATAAAACCCTCAGCTAGACAAAGTTGAAGGAGGAGGAGTTGGAAGAGGAGGAGGGTGGAGGAGGGGGAGGAGGGGGAGGAGGAAGAGGAGGAGGAGGAGGAGGAGGAGGAGGAGGAGGAGGAGAAACCGGAAAAACAAAAAGCATTAGAATTACTTTACAAGCAATCCTCTTCCAAATGAAATGAGCCTAAAGAAAGCAAGAAAATGCACTTTATCAACTAGTCCTCATAACACCCCACGTTCTTAAGGCCGACGGCTCTAAAGCTGTCATAGATGAAATATCTATGCTATATAAGATAGCTTATCTCAGGGCGCCTGGGTGGCTCAGTCGGTTAAGCGTCTGACATCGGGTCAGGTCATGATCTCGTGGTTCGTGAGTTTGAGCCCCGCGTTGGGCTGTGTGCTGATAGCTCAGAGCCTGGAGCCTGCTTCGGATTCTGTGTCTCCCTCTCTCTCTGCCCCTCCTCTGCTCATAGCCTGTCTCTCTCTGTCTCTCAATAATAAATAAATGTTAAAAAAAATTTTTTTAATTAAAAAAAATAATAAGATAGCTTATCTCATAGATAAAACGGGCCAAGCTCCTAAAACGTAGTTGGCGCTCAGTTCAAGTTGTGTCTCTTCCTGACTATATTGCTGATAACAAGAAAGGTTAGAGGAGCCATGGAGTTGACATTATTCGAGTTGCCAGTTAAAACCCTTAGCTGTGTTGTCATGCAAAACACAGCCAGTAAACGGCATCTGTGGTTGAACTGCTCAGGGAGAGTGGTTCCCGGTGCCAATCTAGTTTGGGCTGTCTGGCCACCTTGGGAGTGGCTTTGCGGCGACAATGAATCCCTGCAACCAGTCTTGCTCCTCTCAGTCCCGACTATTATCTTAATGTCATGGTCCAGATGCCACGGTAATAGTAATAACGGTAACAGTGAACATTTCTTAAGAGCTTACTGAGGGCCAGGCTCTGACTTAAACACACTACGTGCATTATTACGTCTAGGCTCCTGAGACAAAATGTTCAGACACCGAGGATGCTTGCCAGAAGGCAGGACACCACAAACCTTGCAGCGGAACCATGTCAATCTGAAAAAGTTTGCGAAGAGAGGATAAGTTCCATAACGCTCTGCCCTCAGGCCATAAAACCAAAAGAAGAGTCTAGCGGAGACGGAAGGCATGTTTCACACAAAAAGGGAGGGGGATGCAGCTTTGGGGTTTATTAAATAAACGGGAAAATATTACTTCTATCCTTTGGTAACCACAAGGGGTTGAAACTTGTGGTTACAGATTTGGGGGTCAGGAAGAGTGAGAGGGGCGGGGAGTCTTGTTCATTTCTGATTTCTGTTTTTGGCTCCAGGGAAGTAGGGTTTCCATTGCATAGGGTGCAACTGGATATTTCCTCCACGCTCCATCGCTGGGACCTGGCAGGCGACATTTCCTGGCATTCAAGAGCAGCTAGTCCCGGCAGCAGCGAGGTCAAATCCATTTTTGGAGCCAAACACCAACATTCCTTTACAGTTAGTGCTACAACCTCTGAGGAAGCTCTTGCCTGTCTAGATGGACCTCTACTGGCAACCAGAGGGAGTTGCCCAATTTTCCAGCCTACGCAAGAGCTCCCCTTCGAAACGTTGGACTCCTCGTCACAACGGAAGCCTCTTGCTTCTTTCCCTTGCTAATTGCCCTGTGGTTGATGATGACAGGTAGGGTTGACAACATGAGCAAGTTGAAATTATCCCACTTGCTAATTAAAGCTGTGAAGTATGCTTTCCTGTAAAACATGAAACCACTGAATGTTTGGATGTGCCCAACCTCCTGGCCTTGGCAGTGATTGTCTTGAATTAGAATGAGACATGTGTCTCTCAGGGGTACCCCCTGGCCAGCTACAGGGTGGTGGTGAGATGTTTCCTCTCTAGAAGAGCCTTAAGGCTTTTGTAAGAGAAACTGTGTACCAGTGCTCACTTATAAAAGAATGTCCTGGGGGGACCTGGGTGGCTCAGTCAGTTGAGCGTCGGACTCTTGATTTCGGCTCAGGTCATGATCTCAGGGTTCGTGTATTCCGGCCCTGCATTGGGCTCTCTACTGGAGAGCCCGCTTTAGATCCCCTGTCCCCCTCTCTCTGCCCTCCCCTGCTCTCTCTCTCAAAACAAACAAACAAATTAAAAAATAAAATAAAATAAAATAAAAAGTTATGACTAAGGAACATTTTGCAACAGATTAAGGAACATTTACAACAGATTATCTAATTTTGCTTCCTTTCCGTGACAGCTCTGTTTTGACTTGCATTCCCCATTTTTCCAGACAAGAAAATTAAGTCTCGAACAGGTCATAACCCCCGTCAGAGATCACACAGTCACTTAGCAGAAAAGCTAGCATGAGAACCACTTCTCCCATGCCAAATCCTGCTTGTACTTCACTGTGTCTCCTGGGTCAGTCCTCCCGTCCTCGAGCTGGAAGCCCGGGAGTCACCCTTCCTTCCCGCTGTCACTCACCTCTCCCTTCAAATGCAGCAACGTGCAACCACACGTCTCCACGCTCCATCACTGAAAGCTGTGGTTTCTCTGGCAGTAAAGATCCCAAGCCCGCCCATCCCACAGCCCCTCTGGCCATCTCTGACTCACCAACCTAGTCCAAACTCACTTAAGTGGTTGCAACAAGCTTCTGAAATTGTGGTTTAAATATTTATTTGTTGTTTTTTTTTTAATGTTTTATTTATTTTTGAGACAGAGGCAGAGCATGAATGGGGGAGGGTCAGAGAGAGAGGGAGACACAGAATCTGAAGCAGGCTCCAGGCTCTGAGCTGTCAGGACAGAGCCCGACGCGGGGCTCGAACTCACGGACCGTGACATCATGACCTGAGCCGAAGTCGGACGCTTAACCGACTGAGCCACCCAGGTGCCCCTAAATATTTATTTGTTTACTGATGTGTCATCCACCTTTCCTCACCGGATCGTAAGCTCCACAAGAACAGGAATCCTGTCCTTTTAAATTCACCAGTGCCTAGGTCACAATGTGCCTTTAGTGTGTGTTTGTGGGACGAATGAGTGAAAACATGCTAATCCAGCAATTCCACGGTATAGTAAAACACTCATGTCTAGGCCCCAATTCCTGGGATTTGACTTTATCTGGGACAGCACCAGGTATCAATACATTTTTTTCAATATTTGATATATTTTAAAAGCTTCTTAATGTGGTAACGTATATATAATACCATTTTAACCATTAACCACCAGGGAGTGCCTGGGTGGCTCAGTCGATTAAACATCCGACTTCGGCTCAGGTCATGATCTCACGGCTCGTCGGTTCGAGCCCCGCGTCGGGCTCTGTGCTGATTGCTCAGAGCCTGGAGCCTGCTTTGGATTCTGTGTCTCCCTCTCTCTCTGTCCCTCGCCCGCTTGCTCTCTTCCTCTGTCTCTCTCTCTCAAAAATAAGTAAATGTTCAAAAAAAATATTTTTTTAAAAGTGTGCAGTTCAGGGGCGCCTGGGTGGCTCAGACGGTTGAGTGCCTGTCCCTCGATTTTGGCTCAGGTCATGATCTTATGGGTTTGTGAGTTCGAGCCCTGCATCTGGCTCTGTGCTGACAGCAAGGAATCTATTTGACATGCTCTCTCTCCCTCTCTGTCTGCCCCTCTCCCACTCACGTGAGCGCATGTGCATTCTCTCTCAAAACCAACATTAAAAAAAGAAAAGTATATAGTTCAGTGACATTAAGTACATTTATGTTATTGTGCAACCATCAACTACCACCCCCCTGCAGACCTTTTTCATCTTTCCTAACAGAAACTCTGTCCCCATCACACACACACACACACACACACACACACACACAGAGCACCCTTCTGTTCTGCTTGGCTTGGGTTCCATGCCCCATCGAGACACCTGACCCCTTACATGCACCCTCCACACCCTGGCCCTGCACCTTTGGTGATATCAGCTTCACAAAATCCCAACCTGGCTAACTCAGACCCTTTGCCTGCACTGCGTCTACAACCAGGCAGCCAAATTTAACCGGTTAAAGGCACGCAACCAGGCTGAGTGGCCTCTTTTGAAATTAAAACCACAAATCCAAGTGGAACCTCAGCACAACCTGCAATGTTTCCTGAGTCGATTTCATGCCCCACAGTCCAAAAGTTCAGTTTCATGCCTTCTGACCAAAGCAAACTTCCTGTGCTCTTCCTCCCTCCCCCACCCAGGTGTTGACCCCACTCATTTATTTATTTTTTTTAATGTTTACTTATTTTTGAGAGAGAGACAGAGCATGAGCGGGTGGGTAGTGGCAGAGAGAGGAAGACACAGAATCTGAAGCAGGCTCCAGGCTCTGAGCTGTCAGCACAGAGCCCGACGCGGGGCTCGAACTCACAAACTGCAAGATCATGACCTGAGCTGAAGTCAGATGCTTAACTGACTGAGCCACCCAGGCGCCCTGACCTTGGAACTAGAAGTTTACAGTGCAGAGAGATTGCATCTTCCCACCACCATTGCCACGCATGGACCTGTATCTATTCTCATCTGTGCCGCTCATTGTCCGTGAAAATGAGTGAGCCACAGGGACTTTGCTTCCCAATCCCTCTTCTCTCCTGCATCCCAAAGATTCCCTGTCTACTAGATAATTCCCTTGAGCATATAAAGCATGCCCTAACAGGTCCCGTATTTAAAATCCCTTCCTTGGGGTGCCTGGGTGGCGCAGTCGGTTAAGCGTCCGACTTCAGCCAGGTCACGATCTCGTGGTCCGGGAGTTCGAGCCTTGCGTCGGGCTCTGGGCTGATGGCTCGGAGCCTGGAGCCTGTTTCGGATTCTGTGTCTCCCTCTCTCTCTGCCCCTCCCCCGTTCATGCTCTGTCTCTCTCTGTCCCAAAAATAAATAAATGTTGAAAAAAATTTTAAATCCCTTCCTTGGCTCTTTAAATCCTGTTCTTTGCTCTGCTGTATAGAAAAACTCTTTTTTAAAAAAAGACTTTATTTTTTAAAGTAATCTCTACAACCAAAGAAGGGCTTGAAACCTCAACCCTGAGATCAAGAGCCCCGCACTCTACGGACTGACCGAGCCAAGCACCCCTATCCCAAAACTCTTATATAAGAACTGCTTTTACTTGCTTGCACTTCCTTACTTCCATAGTTTCTCTGTCCCCCAGTTCTTTATCCCCTCCAGTCAGACTCTCACCCCCCAGCTCCGCTGAGATTCTTCCTGTCCATTTCACCAGCAATCTCCAAATTCAATGATTGCCTGACTTCCTCTTGCCCATCCTCTCTGGTAACATTGGACATGGTTGACTACCCCCTCCATATGGAAACACTTACTTTCCCCATCAATGAAATGGGCATAGTCATAATATCTACTGTGTGTGGTTATTGTGGGGACTAATGAGATAATGTGCATAAAGCCTTCAGACTTTCACTGGCTTCAAATTAGTGCTCAATACCTGTGGGCTAGTCTTTAATATTTTCATCTTTCATGAAATAAGGGGTTTGTCCATGTAATGCTTGTCTAATTAATACTCAGTTTGTAAAAAAAAAAAAAAAAAAAAAATTAAGGGCATCTGGGTGGTTCAGTTGGTTAAGCATCGACGAGTTCAGGTCATGATCTCATGGTTCCTGAGTTTGAGCCCCACCTCGGGCTCTGTGTTGACAGCCCAGAGCCTGCTTTAGATCCTCTGTCTCCCTCTCTCTCTCTGCTCCTCCCCTGCTCACGCTCTCCTTCTCTCTCTCAAAAATAGATAAATATTAAAAAAAATTAGAAAGCAAAAGGACATCAGAGGCTCCAATAAATTTTTAAAAATGAAAAATCTTAAGGGAGAAGAAAAGGGAGAGTCTCATATGCAGAATGTTTTATTACTTAAAAGAATATGATAAAACCAATATCAGAGGAAATTCCTAGTATTAAAATTGCTAATGTTTCTTTCTTGTAGGCGTAGGAACAGCGGGGAAATTTCCACCTTTTGGATACATCACTTGTATTTTAGCTCATAGCTAAAATGGAATTGACTTCATCTTCTGTGCTCTTTTTTTTTTTAAGTTTATTTATTTATTTTGAGAGAGAGAGAGCATGTGCAAGCGTGGGAAAGGGGCAGAAAGAGAGAGAGAGGGAGAGAGAATCCCAAGCAGGCTCCACACTGTCAGACCAGAGCCCAATGTGGGTCTCAATCTCATGAACCATGAGATCATGACCTGAGCCGAAATCAAGAGTCAGACACTTAACCAACTGAGCCACCCAGGTGCTCCCATCTTTTGTGTTCTCGTGAAAGAGAGATGTGGAAACTGAAACAGAAGGAATAGAGCTAGCCTGCTCTGAACTTGACTCTGGCATTGCTACAGAGAGCAGTCAAAACAGAGTCCATTTGCTTATCTGTGCTTTTATTTTTTTATTTATTTACACCGTGATGCCAAGTGCTACTCACCCAGATAATGGCCACACCAACAGCCTTTACTGGAATTTCTCAGCTGCGGGCAGCTTAAGATCCCAAGGGAGTGCACAGGGGAATGAGTTCCCAATTTCTCTTGGCCCATAGCAATTCACATTTTGATTCCTGTAATCTAGGACCTATTGGGAAGATTCCAGAATCCCCATGACTCATTTATTCAGTAAGCATTATCTTCTCAAAGTCTGGCCCAGAGAATAGCCTAAGAATTACCGGCAATGGGGCACCTGGGTGGCTCAGTCGGTTAAGCATCTGACTCTCAGTTTCGGCTCAGGTCATGATCTCACAGTTTTGTGAGTTCGAGCCCCTCATTGGGCTCTGTGCTGACAGTATGGAGCCCACTTGGGATTCTCTCTTTGCCCCTCCCCCACTCATGCTGTCTATGTCTCTCTCAAAATAAATAAATAAACTTTAAAAATTATTTTAAAAAAAGAATTACCTGCAGCTGCTTATTTAAAATGTGTATTTCTAGCGTGCCCACTTAGCTCAGTTGGTAGAGCAGGAGGCTCCTGAAATGCATATTTCTGGGACTTTCCCAGACCTAATGAGCTAAATATTTCTAGGGTGCTGGAGTTTGCATTTTTTCAAGTTTATTTATTTGGGGGAGGGGCAAAGAGAGGGGGAGAGGGGGAGAGAGAGAGAATCCCAAGCAGGCTTTACACCAGCAGGCGCAGAGCCCGATGTGGGGTTCAACTTCTCTCAACATGAGATCATGACCTGAGCAGAATCCAAGAAGAAACTTAACCGACTGAGCTACCCAGACGCCCCTGGAGTTTGCATTTTAAACAAATCCCCAGGGATTCTCTTGTGTATTAAAATGTAAGAACATTAGAAAAGAATTGCTGGCTCTTTTCTCCATTTTATAAACTTGCTCTTTTTTTTAATGTTTATTTATTTTTGAGAGAGAGAGAGAGACAGAGCATGAGTGGGTAAGGGGCAGAGTGAGAGGGAGACAGAGAATCCAAAGCAGGCTCCAGGCTGTCAGCACAGAGCCCAATGAGAGGCTTGAACCCATGAACCACGAGATCATGACCTGAGCTGAAGTCAGACGCTTAACCGACTGAGCCACCCAGGTACCCCATAAACTTGCTCTTTGGTCCAGAAGGGCATCTATGGTTCTACCTAATGGAATACTAGCTATTCTTCAAGACGACTGTTATCACCTCCTCCATGAAGCCTTCTTGGACTCTCTATCTCCAACTTATCTCTCTCTCCTGGACTCCCTTAACACTGAGTCCGTGTGCTTCTAGAGCACTTGTCATGCTGGATCACATTACTTAGAGTCAGGTTTTATTTGAGGAGCCAAGAAAAACAAGACATGGTACCTGTTCTTGAAACTTATAGTCTAAAGGGGAGCAGGACAGGTAAGTTGATGGCCAACATATGGTCTTGAGAAATTGTCAGCAATGCAGTATGCTGAGTGCTGTGAGAATGCACTGGCAGGACCAGAGCATCATGGGAGGCTTCCTGGTGGAGGTGGCACCTAGATAGAATATTAAATGACAAGACAGGAGCCAGGTGATTCTGGGGAAGGCAGGGAGAGGAGGCACTCGGGCCCAAAAGAGCAGTATGTGCAAAAACATGGAGGTAAGAGAATTACAGAGTTATTCGGGGAACTGCACGTCATTCAGAAGGGTGGAGACGACGAGGCTGGAATTGTTGGCAGGAGCCAGCCACAGAGGACCATATGGGGCATGCTAAGGACTTTGAACCTTATCTATGCCCTCAATTCAATTTGTAGTTAGAGAGCCCACTCTGGTTGCCATGTAGATAATGATTTTGAAGGGGGCAGGATGATCAGTAAGCAGCCCAGGGCAACCCTGCAGAAACGATGGTGATGCGGACCAGGTTAGGTGATAGAAATGGAGTCAGGGGGTACAGGAAGGGAAGTCACAGGATTAGCTGCCGCACTGGCAGGCTCAGCATCAGAGGCCACGCTCGAAGCTTGAGAAGCCTACAAAGCCTTGGCTCACAACTTGACCAAAGGAAATTCTAAGGTCAATTGAACAGGTGGGAGTAGAATTTCAATGACCAAGTTTCGGTTGTCACTGGTGGCCTGGCTCTTTCCCACTAAAGAGAAGTTCAGAAATGTGGGCTCCGAGGACCAGCCTGAGACAGGCTGGAGGCTGCTCCTAAGTTAGGGGGTCAACTGCTAGGTCAGTTTCCTTTGGGCTTTGAAGGCTCAGTAAACGCCAAGGTAATGTCCAGTTCTTACCGGCAGGCGGCAGCACCACAATTCACAAAATGCAAAGCGAGAAACCGTTTCTGACGACTAAAAAATAATCGCAAACCCCAACCCAACCGAAAAGAGAGATTTTTTTTTTTTGGTGATTAATTTATGCATTCTGAAGTGACTGATGTGACCAGTTTGTAATCAGCACGTTTTGCTACAGTTACAACAGGTTTGCATACCAGGATGTGACTTTGACCTCACAACTTGACTCTTCACTCTAACCATCTTTTTGCTATTTAACATTAGCCACATGCATGCCAAATGCTGTTGCCTCTAGTGCGGTTTATTTTCTCTACATGGGATGATTTTGGGCAACTGTTCTCTTAAGTTTCTGAGTCTGGGTCTGTTGAAAAGAATTTTTGTGGAAAAGACCACATAACAAATGTTGAAGGTTTCAGTGGGGTTTTTGTTTTGTTTTGGTGGGTTTGTGTGTTTGTGTGTGTGTGTGTGTGTGTGTGTGTGTATTGTTGTTGTTGTTTTTTAATAAGTCAACCAACATTGCTTCATTTCAAGACATTTGTTTTTATTTTTAAATGTTCTCTTCCAAATCTGGTCCGTACGCATATATTTTTGCACAGATATACTGAGTCTTTTTTAAAAGGAAGTGCATACTTTTTTTCCCCCTGTTGTCTTAGAAATTTATACTCCTTTGAGATCTCACCCACTTCCTTAGCTTCAAATATCACATCACACAGAAAAGCAGCCACATCTTTATCTCTAGTCAACTTCTGTTATTTATTTTCCATCCATCCATCCATTATTCCCTCCATACACTGTGCTGGAGCTGGGAATACAGATGTGAAAAGGGATGGTCCTGTTTCTCTGGGAGCTTGTAGAGCATTAGGAGGGAGGGAGGGTGGGGGAAGATTTTGAGCAAATAATGCTGCCATGAGATTGGAGGGACTGTGGGAATTGTGAGGAAGAAACCCTAAAACTGGCTTGAGGGCCTAAAAGGGGTGGGGTGGCTCCAACTGAGCAGAGGAAACTGCATGTGCCAAGATATGGACACTCAGAAGCTTATGGTACCTTCTGGAAACCTCCATGGTTTAGTTTGGGTGGAGCATGTGTGTTGGCTGGAGACAGAGTGGGGCTGGCAGGCAGGAGCCAGATCCATAAAGGTCTTGCAAGGAACTTGAGATATTATTGTCTTGTGGATGATAAATATCTTAGTTCTCATTGATTTTCACTCTGCAGGCAGAGTGACAAAGTAGTTTGAAGATGAAAATCTGACCGTGGCCCACACTTGCTTCAGCATCCTATAGGATCAAGTGCCTAGTTTTTAGCAGCACTGAAAAGGCCTTGCATGAGCCTCTCCAAATGCTTTATCCACGTCCCACATTCTTCATCATCCCAGTGAGATGGCTTCCGTGAATCCTGTCTTACTGTCTGGGCTTTGTACATGCCGTCCTCTCTCCTAAAACGCTCTTTTCCTCTCGGGCTAATCAGAGTCTCAAACCTTCTTCCTCAGCCTTCCCTGGCCTTCCCTGGACTAGGTCAGGTCCCCCGCTGTATGCTCCCAAAGGTGCTAAGGACTTTGGACTGCAAATGTCATACTCTCGATGGTATGTTCCCATTTAGGCTGCAAGCTCTGTGACAGGTCATTCCGCTCTCTACAAAGTAGTTGCTCGGTTAACATTGTGGGGAGAACGAATGAATGCATTGAGGTTTTCAACAGCATCCTGGACATTTCCACCTGCATGTCTCCTAGAATGATGAACTCTCCATTTCCAAAACTGGACATTCTTATCTCCTTCCCTGCCCCTTCCCTGCACAACTCCTCCCCTGCCCAGTTAGCTAGTCCCCTTGACTGGCAAAGTTCTCTGTTGTTCCCCCTACTCAAAACAAAGAAATGCAACTCTTCCCTCGCTTCCTTCTCCTCTCTGCTCAGCAGCTAAGTCCTACCCTTTCATTTCTCTCTCTCTCTCTTTTTTTTTTGGCCACCATTCTAGAATTACAAAGTAATTATAAAGTATCATAGTTGGAAAAATACGGATTTTTGAAACAAGACAGGCCTAAGTTCAAGTCTTGGGTCTATTACAATTGGGTTTCCTTGGGTAAGTTAAGAAGCCTAGTTTCTAAGCCTAGGCTGAGACTAAACTCTAAGCCTCAGTTTCTGAGTCTGTAAATGGGGATATTTTTATCCACCCTGTAGAAATGCTATGACTTTAGCATACTCCAGGTAGTAAATAGATAGTCCTCTTATTATCTTCACTACATATCAGACATGTCCAGCTCAAAAGCCTTCAGAGGTTGGTAATCGCTTGCCAATGAACCCTAAGCCATACATCTTGGCCTTGCCTCTTATTACTCCCCCCCCCACCCCAAATACTAAACTCTGGGCAATCTGAAATATTGGCTAATTCTGTCACTCTTTCCTCCCTGCTTTCAGGTTGCAGTTCAAACACCAAGCCCTCCCTGATTACCTGAGCACCAAGTAACTGGCTCCCTCCTCTGAAGTCTTATATACGGTTCAATGGGAATTAAGTAAGGCCAGCTGTGTTGCCTTGCAGACTAGGCAACTCTCCTCTGGATTACAAACTGCTGAAAGCAGAGGCTTTGGAGGGTTCATCTATTCCCTCCCATAGTGCCTTGCATGGAGTTGATGCTCAATAATCACTTGGTGAAAGAAAAATTCATTTTCCTTATTTCGATGGCTTGTTTTCTCTATAGAATCAGATGTTTTGTCATTCTCCTCTCAGCACTATTTTGTTGGCTTCCAGAGAGAACATTACCATTTGATACGTTCTGTTCTCTTTAATTGGAAAGAGCTTTTGGAACTGAAAAATATGAATTACTTCTTCAAGCCTCATCTGTCGCTACCCTACTTATCTCCCTGGTATAAGAATTACTTAGCATTGAACAGAACACGACTCTGTCACGCCTCCGTTCCTTGTACATGCGTGCTGTTCCCTTCGCCAGGAATGCATCTATCTCCACCTCTCTGTCTGGTGAACTCCTACTGGTCTTCAGCTCAAACATCATCATTCACCTTTTCAGGGAAGGCTATTCTGAGATGAGAGTAGCGGTCCTTCCTCGCATCTTTTTGGCTTATTCAGCATTCCCCCAAATAATTCTAACATTACATACGGCATTTTTTGTTTACTTTTAATCCCCTCTAGACCTTGAATTGCTTGAGGGCTAGGATTTCTGTTCATCGTTGTACCTTCTATACCTAACACCTATACTCATACCTACGCTTAGCATATTTCAAGCACTTGATTAGATCAAGGAGCAAAGAATATATTCGCCTAACACTGCAGTTTGGACCGGATTCTCAAATATTTCAAAACCTGGTCCTCTATTTGGAGTGCTTCATGCTGGAGGGAGATTTCCGCACCCCATCACCACTCCCCGCCAACTGCCTCGGTTTGGTGGCAAGAAAAGGGAAGTGATTAGGCTGTGGTGAAGAGTCACCCCTTCAGGGCTGGGCTGTAATTTACCCGCCTCGGAACCGAAAGGGTTACAGCGACCCGGAGGCGGAGCCACGGCGGTGCCACCTGCTGCGGGGCGGTCTGGCGCAGGCGCCTAGGCTGCTAGATGGTGGCTACCTGCGCGACCCGGGCGGAGGAGGAGCGCTTGCGCTCTGCGCTTTTCCGCCGGGGGAAGTCTCGCGGGGGCGGGGCGGGGCGGGGCCGCGCGGAGAAGTTCTCGCGGGACCCCGACGAGGAGCGGAAGCCAGGCGGCTGTCCTGCTTCGGCGAGCGGGCGGCGGCGGCGGCGACGGCGGTGTCGACGAAGATTGAAGCGGTGACGGCGACGGGCACAGGCGCTGCCCTAGGGGAGCAGCAGCGGGGTCGGTGGCTGCTCGCACCGCTGCGGAGGGGACGGCCGGGCGCGGAGCGGAGCAGCTGCGCCACGGTGAGTGCGGCCGGCGGCGGCGGCGCTGCTCCGGTGCCTCTTTCCCCCCCGCTCCGCAGCGGTAGTTGGCCCGCGGGGACCGGGCCGGAGCCTACCGAGGGCTGCCGGGGCTCGGGTTCAGAGTGGCGAGGCCTGTGGCGGGGGACGGAGTCCCCGGGGCTCCGGGCACCGCGTTTCCCCTTTTGGAGCGCTTCCTTCCTGGGGCACCGTCCTCCCCCGGCCCTTCGCTCGGCTCACAGCCCTGGACCCTGGGGCAGGAGGCCGGGGGCTCCTAATTAAGTTCTACGCTTTCTTCGAGAGGGTTTGCGCAGAAGGGGCCCGGGAGAAGCCCGGGAGCCCTGGGTACTCATTCTGTGAGTCAGTCTGACTTGGCCCGGGAGGCGGGGGATTCGCAGCGGCTGCATATGTGGTGATTGATGCTCCTTCGACCTGCACGGCCACCACGTCACCATCTCCTGGTGTCTTTGGGCCGAATTTGGGGAGGGACCCCACCAACCCTATGAATACCATGAGTGAGAACCTTTTGCTCCTGGAGCCGGTTGAGATGCCTTTACGTCTGTCGCTTTTTTTTTTTTTTTTTTAATTTTTGAAACTATCCTGTGAAAAATTGTTGTAAAGAACAACAAGAAGCAGTTGGTTGAAATGTTCCGAGGAATGATTTCAATGCGAGAGGCTAGAAAAGCACTGGTACTTTAAATTTGGTCTTTTAAACATAAGTCGTAGGAGTTATAGCTTGTTTAGGGAGTTATTATGAAAGTCCGATTTGCAGAGGAGCCGAAGGGCACTCGGGGTCTATCTTTTGGCTCTGTTGCCTCGGAAACGAGTCTAAAAGACACACGAAAGAGTTAGCATAGTCTCTTTGGCTTTCCTGTCTCACTTTTTCGCTTTGCACTTCTCCAGTAGTTGCCTTTCCTTTCTCCATTTCACTGAGTACACTAAATGCTTACTCGTGTAATGCAAGTCATTTGCTTCCTCCCTGCCCCCGTTGTTGTTTTTTTTTTTTTTTTTTCTTTCTAATCTACTTCCCCTTCCTCCTTTTTGTCCCCCTCTTGGGCATAATTTTTCGAGGTTTCTGACCTTTGGTGCAATTCGTATTCTCCCTCATTTAGAGAGTCCGTTTTCTCTCTGGGGAAGATACCCTCTTTCCTCCTTTATGGGTTCCTTCAGTCAGCCAGAAGAGTTGCCAGAGAACCTTGCCTAGACTTTTAAGTTCTCCCCCTGGGAACGGGGAGGCTCAAAGGATTGAATTCATCCGTAAGTAATCAATACCACCAGTAGGTCACAAGTGTAGCTGGCTTGTGTTATTTGTGTTTTAGTTGTTTTCATTTTAACATTGTACCGTGTGACTGCTTTCTTTTTTCTTTCTAGGTTTCTCATGTTAGTAAGGAAGATTGGGTCAATTTGGGGCTTGTGTGACTTTTTTTTTTTTCTTTAACATTTATTTACTTTTGTGAGACAGAGAGCAGGGATGGGGCAGAGAGAGAGGGAGACACAGAATCGGAAGAAGGCTCCAGACTCTGAGCTGTCAGCACAGAAGCCCTACTTGGGGGCTCGAACTCGGGAACCACGAGATCATGACCTGAGCTGAAGTCGGAGGCTTAACCGACTGAGCCACCCAGGGGCCCACTCATCATCTGACTTCTTTTTGGCTTTTAGTGGGAAGTGGTTAATGTTGAAAAACAAACCAGTCATAGACCTATATATTACAATAGAACTAAGATAACGTGAAATATTTAAGGGAATGGAATTTATTTAGACCGCCGATGAATTAAAACCTGGCCATTGTGATAATATGAATTCTTTGCCAGGGTTCTTTTAATTACTCATCTTTGTTATTGTTGTTGAGGGGTTGTTTGTTGTTGTTGTTTTTTTTTTTTTTGACAGAGAGGAATAACTAGTGTTCCATTGCTCCTTCCCTTGCTCAAAATTTTCTGAATTCCCAAGGTAAAAAGCGAAGTTAATTCTTATAATCGGCTTTTTCTGATACTAAGAGCAAGCATTTAAATGCTTGAGGGAGTTCACTTCGTTAGCAAGTGTATTCAGATCTGAGGGATTGCTAGCTTTTAAATACCACTAGTTGATGGTACTTAGCGATTTTTCTGAGAAAAATCTGTTATGTTGCCTGTTGGGCTGCAGCAGTTCTGATTGTTACCTAGAACAGAAGAGTAATAGATTTTGGAGAAATTAAGTAATACGGAGTAGAGACTCACCGCGCTCTGCTGAGAGAAATTAATTAGTTACTTGCTTAATTGAGAAGAACTTTCCAGCACTACTGAATGGCTGTTGGGAGTCCTTGGTTTTATTTGTCAAAGTTGGCTTTTTCCTAGTTGAGCCGAGTGAACACGCATTATTTTCATTTTATGCAAAGACCTTGTAGTGCATCGTGTGGAATGCAAAGTTTAAAATCTGGTTAAGGCGCCCTTCTAGTACAACAGTGATGCTTCGAATTTAGTGTGCATGAGAATTACCGTGAGTCTTACTTTAAATCAGGCTCTGGGCCTAAGGCCCCTACCTTTTGCAGAACTCCAGAAGGCACCCCACAGTGAATCAGTCTCTGAATAGGGAGGTTTTGATGCTACTGGTCCAAGGACCAAGACTGTTGCTGCAGAATGCAGCTGTAAAATAATGAGGATGGAGTGGAATGCGGCTTTCAATTAGTCCATTTAAAATCACACCTTCTGTATATACAGAGTAAATATTTAAAAGCCAAACAGAGCAACTGATGATAGATGTGATTAGTCTTTATATGCGTAAGTATGTGAGCATTGTTAGGACTGTGATGTGGAGCAATTTAATTTTAAACTTTGTACTTAATAGGGCTGTTAATTTACCTACGAGAATGCTCTGCTAAGTTTGTACGCAGATGGAAGATGGACGATGTAAGAATATAGTGGCCTGGTATTTGAAAAGTACTGGTGATACTAGCCAGTTAACACTTCTTAGCACTTTGCGCCAGAGACTCTATGAAGGCCTTTACACATGGTATCTCTCTCTTTTTAAGATTTTTTAAAATTTCTTTTAATATATATATTTTTAATTTTTTAATCTTTATTTATTTTTGAGAGAGCGACAGAGTGTGAGTAGGGGAGTAGCACAGAGAGACGGAGACACGGAATCCAAAGCAGGCTCCTGGCCCTGAGCTGTCAGCACAGAGCCCAAAGTGGGGCTCAAACCCAGGAACTGTGAGATCATGACCTGAGCTGAAGTCGGGCCCTCAACCGACTGAGCCACCCTGGCGCCCCTTTTTTTTTAAGACTTTTAATTTTTTTTTTTTTTAAGTATTTTTTACACCCAATGTGGGGCTCAAACTCACAACCCTGAGATAAAGAGGAGCATTCTCTAAGCTCTACTGACAGAACCAGCCAGGTGCCCCATGGGCTATTTCTTTTAATCATCAAAATGGCCTTAAAAGGTAGATGCTGTTAGCCCCATTTTCCAGCTTAGGGAAACTAGGAATTAGAGACTATAAGTTATTTCTCTAGTGTTCCCCATCTAGTCAAGTGGTAAAGCGACAGTTGAATCCAGGTTTGACTCCAGAACACCAGTAAGATTTTGGTGTTTGTTTTTTCCTTCTTTCTTTTTTTTAATGTTTATTTTATTTGGTTGGGGAGGGGGAGAGCACGCCTGGACGTGCAAACGGGGGAGGGGCAGAAAGAGAGGGGGACAGAGGATCCGAAGTGGGCTCTGTGCAGACAGCAGAGAGCTCGATGCAGGGCTCGAACTCAGGAATCCAGGCGTCCCGGTGTTCGGTTTTTTCTGACTATAAAAGTAGTGATGAAAATATAACTGAGGTATATGGTGCAGAAAATGAAAATATTTTGTGACCTTGCTCCCGGAGATAACCATTGTTAACCCTTTGATTTTTTTTTTTTTCTTTAGCACATGCTGATAAATAATGTTTTGCTTTACAGAAATGGGGTAAACAAATCTTTCTTCATTTTTGTTTTTAACTTGATAATATCTTTTAGTATTTATATAGAAATATATTTCATAGACATTCTCATGGATATTGATCAGGTATATATGCATTTTGCACATGGTGTTTGTCAGTGTTTCAGCAAGATAAATGTAGGAAATGGAATTGCTTGTTCAAGGGTATTTTTAAATTGTCAGTAGATACTATAAAATTACTTTCCAAAAAGATTGAACTGATTAATTCCCTGCTCCTGTGCTCTGTGATGGTTTTATTATTACAATCCAATACCAAGCATTGTCAGGCATATAGTAGCAGCTCAAATTGTTAAGTGGATGAACATTGAATAAAGAGCCTGGGAGTCTGTTCAACCAGAGAATTGCAGAGGCTAAATATTATAAACCTTTAAAAAATTGGGCAACTAGTAGGTGAAAGAAATCTCATTGTTGTAATTTGCAGTTTCTAACTAGTGAAGTTGAACATCTTCTCTGTTTTAAGTAGAATCACATTTAAAAAAATTTTTTTTTCAATGTTTGTTTATTTTTGGGACAGAGAGAGACACAGCATGAACGGGGGAGGGGCAGAGAGAGAGGGAGACACAGAATCGGAAACAAGCTCCAGGCCCTGAGCCATCAGCCCAGAGCCTGACGCGGGGCTCGAACTCCCGGATCGCGAGATCGTGACCTGGCTGAAGTCGGACGCTTAACCGACTGCGCCACCCAGGCGCCCCTAAGTAGAATCACATTTTAACTTATTTTGTTTTGTTTTGTTTTTAATTTTTTTTAACGTTTTATTTATTTTTGAGACAGGGAGAGACAGAGCATGAACGGGGGAGGGTCAGAGAGAGAGGGAGACACAGAATCCGAAACAGGCTCCAGGCTCTGAGCTGTCAGCACAGAGCCCGACGCGGGGCTCGAACTCATGGACAGTGAGATCATGACCTGAGCCGAAGTCGGACGCTTAACCGACTGAGCCACCCAGGCGCCCCCCCCCTTTTTTTTTTAATTTTTTTTTTTTAATGTTTTATTTATTTTTGAGACGGAGAGACAGAGCATGAACGGGGGAGGGACATTTTAACTTATTTTGAATGACTTAATGTCGGGCCCTGTCCAAAGCACTTCACGTATATTATCTATATTACCTAATTTAATGGTGAATGAATCTTATGAAGTAGGTGATACTATCCCCATTTTACAAATGAGAAATGGGGCTTGTTTAAAAGGCTTACCCCCCAGCAAAAAAAAAGGGGGGGGGCTTGCCCAAAATTATAGCCGGTAAGCACCAAGGTCATTAGTTCAACCCAGATCAACCTGCTTTTAGAGACCATGGGGCCTTAACACTAAGTGATATTGCCCAGTGAATGTTGTGTATTTTTATTTTCTGTAAATTTGGGGAAGAAGAGTTAAATGGAAGGAGAACAGATCCTACAGATACCTTTAGGAGACTGCATTTTAGGGTTCAGTGCACATTGCTTGAAATGAACGATTCAAGTTGCACTTGCTTTAGAATTTGCTGTGTGTGATGGACTGAAGGAAGGGTGTATGCTGAAACAGTTTTAAGTATTCTCATTAGGGTTCAGTGTACTCTCCACCCATCTTCTCTGTTGAAATCATTGTGTCCACTTTCAGCTTTCTTCCTTTTAGTCATTAGTGTTGTGTATAAGATAGTTTTGTTATTAATGAAACACACCCCGTTGAATAGCCTGAGTGCTCTTTTCTGTGGCTAGCCTGATAAGCTGACCCCTCCAGGTCTTCTCCATGAGCTGCTAATTTTTATTTGGCACAGCCACAGAAGTATTGATTGTGCCTGGTTTTCATTTGTCTCAAACTGTATCTCACAAAGCAGTAGTTACTTGAAACATGATTTTCAAGAGTGTTAGTCTGTTTATGCTTTCTCTAGGAAACCTGTGGTAGATGAGTTAGGTAACAGGAAAACCAGTGTTGAAAACTGTCTTGGTTTTTATGCTGCTGCTGTTCGGTTGGTTACACTGCAGTTGTCTGAAATTCCGAATGAAATAGAAGTTTGCGCCCTGTTGCAACATAGCACCTTGACAATGACAGTGCTTTGAGTTTCTGTCCAATTTTTCTGATTTCTCTTTTTCAAAAATGCAGCTCCTTATTTTTGTTAGATCTGCTCAGTTATTCTTAGGTTTCCCATCACTGATAACATGGTTCCAACAGTCAGCCCTGGAGACCAATTAAAATAAATACTCAGTAGAAAACATTGACAGGCACATAGAGATTTTGAAGCCTTTGCAAAAAAATAAAAATGGGTACACATATTGGAGAGTAGTCAAAGAAGGAAAAGCAGTTGTTAATGCCGGGAAAAAGTAAAGGATTATACTAGAAAGGAAGGTTGGTTGTAATATATTTAAATCAGCAGTGAAGAATATTTTGCAGTGTGAAACTGCTTAAACCGGAATATGTGGTATTACTGGGATGGGGCAAGGGGAAACTGTCGGGGGTGAACATCTTGCAAGCAATAGGTCATGGCTGGAATAAATTTAAAAACAACAGAAGCATATTATATAGAAATACTGTAGGTGCAAAAAGAAAGCTAAAAACAGAATTGAGGGTGATTGCTTGTAGGTGTTGGGGTGGGGAACTGCCCCTTTTTTTTAATAAGCCTTTCAAAATCTGTGACTTTCAAAATTATATACATGGGTTAGTTTGATTAAAAAAAGCAACTACAGAGAGAATAAATAAAGGGGGTTTAAGGACACACAAAAATAAATACTTTGAGCCCTGGCTGGCTGAGTTAGTACATCATGTGACTCTTGATCGTGGGGTCATGAGTTCAAGCCCCATGTTGGGTGTCAAGATTACCTAAGAAAATTTTAAATAAATAAATACTGAGACTAATTGTATCTTTTTTATATATATATTTGCTAGAGCTCTCTCTTTACTTTCCTCTCTTAGAGCCAGCCCCACATGGGATATCATGGCCTGATAGAATAAACATTGGTTTGGTTGATTAGTTTACCTGCAGTAGAATGTTTGGCTTTCAGAATTTGACTAAAGGACTTTTTATTACTAGGTGATTTCTGTCCTCTTTGGTAATGCTCATTTTCTTCTAATCTTAATATTCCCAGCAGGGGCGCCTGGGTGGCGCAGTCGGTTGAGCATCCGACTTCAGCCAGGTCACAATCTCGCGGTCCGGGAGTTCGAGCCCCGCGTCAGGCTCTGGGCTGATGGCTCAGAGCCTGGAGCATGTTTCCGATTCTGTGTCTCCCTCTCTCTCTGCCCCTCCCCCGTTCATGCTCTGTCTCTCTCTGTCCCAAAAATAAATAAACGTTGAAAAAAAAAAATTTTTTTTTAAATATTCCCAGCTGATTTACTGCTTAGTCCTTTTGCAGCTATGCCTGATTAATGCCCCAATTGTTAACTTTAGAACAAAGGATGATAATCACCCATGCCCCTCAGATGAGCTCTCTGCTAGGTGGTAATTATCTGAGAACGGTGTCACTATAAATAATCTGTCCCCATTCTGCCAGTGTCCCGTGTTGTTTTCTGCTTTTATTTAGCCTGTATGAAAACAGTAACTGAAGACAGAAATGGGGCTTTATTTTCCTTTAGTTACGCAAAGGTCTAGGTTGTGGCCGTATTGGTGCCTGGAGATTTTTTTTTTTTTTTTTACAACAGTGATTGTACTGCCCACAGTTCACCATCACCTAGTACACTACCTAAGGGTTATTATGGAATCTTTACCTGCAAAAATGCAACTTGGTTCATCTTAGTATTCCTTTGGTGCTGAGAGAAGCAGCTGTTCTCAGGGTGACTGAGAGATTTGTTAGACTTCCTGGCACCATCTCCCTGCACTTTCTTTCCCCCGGATAAGACATCTGGCAGCTCAGATTCGGAAAAGGAGATTCCTTTCAAGTGTAGTTAGGATTTAAGCTTTGCTCCTTAGAGTAGTGAGAAGTGATGTAGAAGCTTCTTCTGGAATTGCTGAACTTTGGACCTCTATTTCAAGGGCTCTTTGGAGTCCAAAGTCTTGGGGGTCTTCAGGGGAGAAGGAGCCTTAGGCAAGAATAGGTCTTCAACAAAAGGCTGGAGCCTTTTCAAGCGTCAGAGCTGGATCTCCTCTATTTCTGGTTGCCTGAGCTTGCCGATCAGTCTGGAAGCGATAGAGGGAGAGCTGCCTTGCTCAGAACAGCAAATTGAATTTTAAAAAGTAGTTCCTAGGTTCACTTTGACCTGCTTTCCTAGGAGCAGACCGAGGTTAGTTTCCGAGAACAGTGAAATAAAGCAGCTGAAGACCAAAGCCACAATTGCTTGCTTTTGACTGGATACGGGACCGAACATTTTCAGAACACCAGAAAGGTCGGCAGGGGGAAAGGAAGGAGATAGGCCTGTGTAACCGGGAAAGGCTGGGTGCCGTCCGCAGGGCGAGGCCTTTCTTTGGGTGGACTGCATTTCGGGCCGGAGGAGCAGAGAGCGCAAGGGGCGAGGGAGGAGAGGCGGAGACCGAGAGGGTCTTCAGCCGGCTCCTCCTGAACACCGCGCACACCCAGCGGGAAGGAAGAGGAAGTGTGTGCGGGAATAGCTCGAGCGCCTGCCGCCATTGGCCGGCGGGCCTGTCAGTCGCCTGGGGGCCGAGCCTGCGAAGAGGAAGGAGGCGATCGGGGCTCCTGCCTGCGAGGGAGGGAGGCGGGCCGAGCCAGGGGGCGTGGGGGCTGGGGCGGCAGGCAGATTGGCAGGGCGGGGCCGCCTTCGGTGCTGGCCACTTCTCTCAACCATCCCTCTTGTGATTCAGGGCGGCATTGTGTGTCCCGGAGTGCACGAGCCGGCCCCGAGAGAGCGGCGAGGCCGAGCCCAGGGCGCTGGGTGGCTTCGGCAGGGAAGACTTCCTTCCCCCGGCTTCAGGCTGCTGAGCACTGAGCGGCGCCCAGAATGGAAGCCATCGCCAAATATGACTTCAAAGCTACTGCTGACGACGAGCTGAGCTTCAAAAGGGGGGACATCCTCAAGGTAAGTGTGATGCCACGCAGATGCTGAGATGGCCTCCCCTTGTACTCCCCTACCTTCGTTTACCTTGATAACACACAAAGAAGCCGAGCTCCTCCTTTCTCAGTGCCCGCGTTGACCATTTACCATCGGGCGCGCTCTGGATAGCTGAGATAGATGCTGAGTGGAATATTAAATATGACTTAAGACGGTTGGGGTGATGTATGGTCTTTAACTGCCTTTGTGTGAGTGCCTCCAGTATCTCTATTTGCTTGTTGTTTGCACGTAAAGTCAGAGCAGCGTGATTGTCACAAGGAAGTATCGGAGTAGCCTGATACATTTTGCAGTTTTATTAAGCATTAGGGGATTTTTTTTTTTTTTTAAAGACTTAAACTTGAAGTATTTATGTAAAAGCACTCAGTCTTATCTTACACAGTCAAGGTTTTGCATTCTGGAACATGATGCTAGTTGGTTAGAAATTAATTTCCTCTAGTTTTGAGAGGCGGTTAGAAGTATATACCAAAACTCATTAAAGAACCTCAGTGTATTTTTATTCTTTGTGAGGAAACTAGTGGAGTTCTAAATCCTGAGGTTTGTTGCGTTGTTGTACAAGTCACAGGGCGATTTTCTCAAAAGAAACTTGAGCAATTACCCTGTGTTAAACTCTAATTGCACAAAAGAAACCTGCTGACAGTTTAAAAATCAGCTTCTTTACAGTTTGCAGCTCATTCTGAGCCCAAACTATTTACACGAGGATTCACTTTCCACCTGGCACATGGTAATTATGTTGTTTACCCAATTGACGGCAGCAGCTTGCCCTTTTGGGTATGTAATTTATTTTTACAAGGGTGGGTGTTATCGAATAATGTGTCAGCTCTGCATGAGGAGAACCTGAAGTTGAGTGTTTGCATGTTCACTGCATCCCAACTTCCGACATTTTTTTCCTCTGAGCCTAGTCTGATGGTTGGGGGTTTGCCACCCATTTGTTTACTACCCCTGAATGAAAATTATGAGAATTTTACAAAGAGGCACAAAGTGGAAATGTAGAAATATCCCCTATAGAAGGACGGGTTTTTTTCTTTTTTGTTTTTCGTTTTTCTTTTGAGTCCTTCAGACCTGTGCATAGCTACTATTTTGCTCTCTTTGCCGGAGGCATAGAGTTCAACTCTGAAGTTACCTGCTCAGTAGTTTCTTGATGTTAGGTTGTATTTCATAGAAGGCAATATTGAAGAGCCCTTGAAAGAGAAGGAAAGCGTGTTCTTTTCAGAACTGTTTTTTTGTGATGCCCAGCTTTCTCAGGGTATTCTCCAAGTCAGCACTGAATTGTCAGCAGACAGAACCAGCTATAGGTTTTAGGGTAATATATGTGTTCTGTTTCTGTTTTCTTAACTAGAAGTCAGAGCAAGGGACCAGACATAACTTGAACTATTAAATTACTCTTTCATTGGTGTACAGAGGAGTAATTTGATGTGTTCATAGGTGATTACTGTTTTCAACAGATAACCAGCTTGTGGTATCATCAGAAGATTGGCTACTCGAATATTGTCCTCCTGAAACCAGTGTAACAGTGAACATTAACTATAGTGGAATTTAAACAGTTGGCTGTTCAACTACCCGTATCTGTTGCTTGTGCGAAACCCTGTGGGGCCTTCCCTGCCGCCCCCAATACAAACGTAGATTTCTCCATTAAGCTTACCCAAGAAACTTAAACCTAGAAGCCTGGTAGTTCATATTTTCCTCTACGTTTACCCTGTTACATATTTAGCACTAAAGCAACAAAACTAAGGATTTGAGGTCTATTTTTTAAGAGTTTTTAGGCAAGAGCTTTTCCCTGAGTGTTAACACTGAAGTTTATCCTAGACCTAGACCATGAGGATCTTGTAAGTTCTCCAGCTTCAGTTGGTAAGCTCACGAACAAGTGTGAAACCCTTCTCTCCCATCCTATAATTAGAGGGTACTGTTTAACATTCCCCCAGAAATTGTTCTGTTGGGAGAGAAAGTGAGTCAGAGTACTCACATTTACTTTCAGATTTTCTTTGGGAAGAGAAAAATACATATATTTGCTTCTTTCCAATTTGGTAGATAACTGGCATATGAAGTCATAATGTCATTATTACTCTTGAATGGTGACCGTTAGCTGTTTGTTAGTAATCTTGTGGCTTTACTCCAAAAAGAAAAAAAAAAGTGCTAATACAGTAGTTGCCCTTTGTCTCATGATTCTGTGGAACAGCTGAGTGAAGAGGAGGGACATTGCTTTGTCTTAAGAACTGTTATTTTAAAAAGCAGTGTTTTCTCCATTTGATTATTCAGGGAGTAACTGGTTTCATTTGAGTGGCCTTGATTTGATTTGATAGCTCTTAAGGATGTTAGTTGTGAGCCAAAGCATGTTTATAAGTGGCTGGAATAGCATTGACCAGTTTGACATGATTGAAATAGGGCTATATTTTCCCTCTTTTGCTAAGGGAGGGTGTGTGTACATATGGGCATCGAATACATTTTATTTGAAGATAATGCCCTAGAAAAGGGCTTAGCCCTTTGCCTCTGAGTTCAGAAAGATTACCTCCTCTCACTGTCTTGGAGCGCCTGGTTAACTTTGGTTAATGTGGACCCCATCCTCCAGCAGACCACTTCTTTACTTTCTTTCTACATGTTGACTCGTGCTGCTCTGAGAAAAGAGACAAAAATGAAAACATTTCACTGGAAACCTAAAATAGAACTAAATGCTTCAATATATCTCCTTTGTTACTGTCCCTTGTCTGTGTGTGTGTGTGTGTGTTTTTTTTTTTTGGAGGGGAGGAGAAGAAGGGCACTGGGGCATAGAAATGGAAGGAATTGGTCTGTTGCAATTTTCAGCCTTGCGTGGCTGAAATGAACCTAAATTTCCCTGCCGTTGTAGTGCAGGCTTCAGATAGTCCCAGGGGTTCTCCACCAGACAAGGCCCCTGAATCCTCTCCCCTATAGAGCATAACACATCTGAGCTTACCTCCGAGGTAGATCTGTCATTTAGGGGCTTATGTGCCTGTGCTTCAGGCAGTGCTGCGTACGAATTAAGAGACCATTTTGAGCTCTCAAACCTGTGCTCATTCCTTTCTAGAGTTGGTGGCTTTTCTTTGCTGTCAAGGCAGACCTTTGATTCTAGAAGAGAACCAGCAGTGGCTCGTCTAGGTGTCTTCTGCTCATTTGGCACTAACTACCTTTATCAGTTTCCAAGACTGCTTTAGAAATTGGTCTTGAGGGGTGCCTGGCTGGCTTGGTGCACGTGACTCTTGATCTCTGGGATGTGAGTTCAAGCCCAGCGCTGGGTGTAGAGATTACTTAAAAATAAAAATCTTGGGGCGCCTGGGTGGCGCAGTCGGTTAAGCGTCCGACTTCAGCCAGGTCACGATCTCGCGGTCCGTGAGTTCGAGCCCCGCGTCAGGCTCTGGGCTGATGGCTCAGAGCCTGGAGCCCACTTCCGATTCTGTGTCTCCCTCTCTCTCTGCCCCTCCCCCGTTCATGCTCTGTCTCTCTCTGTCCCAAAAGTAAAATAAAAACGTTGAAAAAAAAAATCTTAAAGAAAGAAAGAAATAGGTCTTGGCTTCACACTCGGCTCTTTGAAGCATTCTATCTTGGTGCAGATGACCGTTTTAATGTCACATTTACTGAGCATCTTCTTTAGCCACACCCTGGGATAAGTTGCTTTGAAAGTTGGGGAAGAAATACAGGTTATACTTTCTCCCTTCAGGACCTCTAAAATCAAATATGAGAAGTGAAATTAATATGTGAAACAGGATATGGCAGTATACAAAATTAGAGGATTTTTAGAACAGGTGAGGACCTTTTAAAAGGTCTTAATTTAGATTTTATTTTTTAGATGAGGAAGTGGCCCACAGAGGTTAAATGATCCAAGATCACAACTCTTAGTAAGTACTAGTAAGGAACTGGGTTTTTTTGTTTTTTAATTTTGTTAAATGTTTCTTTAGTTTTGAGAGAGACAGAGCATGGGGTGGGGGGGGGGGGGGCAGACACAGAATCTGAAGCAGGCTCCAAGCTCTGAGCTGTCAGCACAGAGCCCGATGTGGGGCTCGAACTCACACTCTGTGAGATCATGACCTGAGCTGAAATCAAGAGTCAGACTCCACCGACTGAACCATCCAGGAGTCCCAGTAAGGAACTGGTATTTATTTAATGGAATACCGAGTTGTGTCACACACTGTGTCTGCCAGAGTAATAATGTAGGAAGGGCAGAGATTGGTAAGAGCTGAAGTCTGAGAATGATGGTTGGAGGGTGTGTGACTTAAACCCGACCTCGTGAGATGGTGAGGGGGAGTGGGTGCTTGTGTTTGAGATAGGAATGCTAGAATGGGGTTGAAGACTGTGCCATAGTAGAAAAGAAGGTAGAATTGGAGCAAGATAAGAAAAAAGAGTAAGAATTTGGTCTGTCTTTAAGCCTTTAAAGGCTTTTAGCTGATGAGGGAAGTGTTCTGTGATAGGAGGGAAGCCTGGAGCCCCAGCCTGGAAGGTTGCAGTTAGCCGCCTGGGAGGCAAGTGCCTGCATAGGTGTCAGAGGCTAGGAACAAAGGTCGGGGGTGGATGGCGTTGAGAGATGCTGGGGGAAAAATAATGGAATTTCTGCTGGGGATATTTGGAATAAATCCGTGTAGCTGAGAGAAGAATGCCCACTGAGCCTGTTCCTGAGAAGTCAGGAATCTGAACTGGGGTTGAATTGGTAATAGTTTTCACAGCCGCTAGAACTCCTGAATTTGGGTACAGGAGTCTCATTTCAGGTATTTGAATGATTAAACACAGTTTGGGATTTAAAGTACTTAATAAGGAACTGTTTCAAATTCCTAGTATCAATCTGCTTGGTGGAAGCATTTCTCTGCCTGTTGATAAGAATTCTTACTGATCTTGTTGACTAAAACCAGAATTTTGCATTTAATTTTTACGTATGAGGATGATTTGAATTCTCTTAGAACAAATGATTTGTTTGTTTGCCTTTGACTGTACGCACTTTTCCCCCGTCATCTGAATGGACTGTTTCCACGTAGGTGCTAAGAATGAAATTTCGGTTCCCATACAGGGCTCCTTCTGGGGGCCTGGCTGAAGACCAGTCATCCCTGTTTAGAGGAAGAAATGAGTAAGGAAATACAGTGTTCCTTCGGGGGTCTTTCGGTTTGAATAGCTCCCATTTATGGAGCATTTACTATGCCCCAAAGTCGTACTTTATTTCTAGTTTGGGTACTAAAAGGTTGGCCCTCATTAGCCTCATCTTACACCTGCAGAAACAGGCTCACAAGTGAAGTAACTTGCTCAGGTTCACACAGTGCAGTAAGTTACAAAGCTGGGGCTTGGTCTCAGGTCTGGCTGCGATGCTCCCCCCGACAGCACGTTACTGCTCCTTTTAACTGTCAGGTGTGAGTAGCCCAGAAATGTGAGGCATCAGCAGACCTGCTTTGCTCACCTGCCAGGCCTGGACAGCCGGCTTGTGGAACTCTTCTACTGAGTGACTTATTGGACATCCTGTCTAAAGTAAATTGACTTCAATAGTGAAAGAAGTGGAGAAAATGAGGTCATTTTGCCTGTCACATTAGCAAAGATGATAAAAATTGACCCCACCTTGTGTTGGCCAGCATGTGGAGAAACGGGCTCTGTCACCTTCTGCCAGCGGAGGTTTGTACCAATAATGCAGTTTTTCTTAAAAAAATTTTTATAATGTTTATTTCTTTTGAAAAAGACAGAGCCAGAGCACAAGCACGGGAGGGGCAGAGAGAGAGAGAGGGAGACACAGAATGGGAAGCAGGCTCCAGGCTCTGAGCTGACAGCAGCGAGCCCGATGTAGGGCTTGAACTCATGAGGCATGAGATCATGACCCTGAGCTGAAGTTGGACTCTCAACCGACTGAGCCACCCGGGTACCCCAACAATACAATTTTTCTGAATGGTGTCTTGGTGACACGTATCAGAACATGAAACGACCCAGCAATTCTACTTTTAAAAATTTATTCTAAGGGGGCGCCTGGGTGGCGCAGTCGGTTAAGCGTCCGACTTCAGCCAGGTCACGATCTCGCGGTCTGGGAGTTCGAGCCCCGCGTCAGGCTCTGGGCTGATGGCTCAGAGCCTGGAGCCTGTTTCCGATTCTGTGTCTCCCTCTCTCTCTGCCCCTCCCCCGTTCATGCTCTGTCTCTCTCTATCCCAAAAATAAATAAACGTTGAAAAAAAAAATTTAAAAATTTATTCTAAGAAAATTCTCAAACAAGTTTGTGTAAATGTAGACATAGGATATTTACTTCAATTAATATATGTACCACCTGGAAAATAAGTTTTTGCAGTTAAATTATGAAACATGATGCATTTCAGACATGTTAAAATGTGTAAAAAGAGGCATCTTTAAATTGATGGAATTAACCATATTACAAAAAACAAACAAACAAAAAAAACACCAAAACCCCAAACCTAAGTAGCCCATTAGTAGGACGCTACGTAAGCAGGTTATCGTGCCGTGAGATGGAATGCTATGAAGGTGTTAATGTTGGTGTAAATCTATGTCAACACAGAATGTCTACACTTGGCACAGAGAAGTGTTTAAGTGGATCTTTTTTTTAAAAAGTAGTAACGTAACTAGTACATTGAGTGCTCAGGATGTCCTTGCAGGAAGCTAAGTATTTTACTTCCATTCCCTTTTAGCCCTCCAAAGAATCTTAACAAAGATGCTGTTATTCCCATTTTACTGATGAGGGATGTGAGGGTTAGGTTCAGTAAGTGGCCCGAGTTCACCAGTTAGCATTCAGATTCAGACCGGTTTGGATCCAGATTCTGTGTTCTTAACTGCCACCCTGTAGGGCCTTTTCATTCCCAAATGAGGTCAAACTGGAGAGGGAGCTCCCATTAGGGGTATTTCTGTTTGCTTGCTAAATATGTGGACTTTCTGAATGGTCCTCTAAAAGGTAACAGTGGTAACCTCCAAGGGGCTTGATTTCAGGTGATTTTTTTTCCTTCTTCTTTTGTACTCTTTTGTCTTACTTTAACCAATTTATAGTTTTATGAAAACAATAAAGTTATGGGGCATCTGGGTGGCTCTGTCTCTTAAGCATCCAACTTCAGCTCAGGTCATGATCTCAAGGTTCAAGTGTTCTGGCCCCATGTTGGGCTCTGTGCTGACAGCTCAGAGCCTGGAGCCTGCTTCGGATTCTGGGCCTCTGTCTCTCTCTGCCCCTCCCCTGCTCACACTCTGTCTCTTTTTGTCTCTCAAAAATGGATAAATATTTTTAAAAAATTAAAAAAGTTATATTGAAATAGTAGTTACCATTTTATATCCATTTTATTTGACGGATATTCCGGGAAGTTAAAGTGCTCTGGTCAGCATGTTTGTTTTGTTTTAATGTTTGTTTATTTTTGAGAGAGACAGAATGCGAGCAGGAGAGGGGTAGAGAGAGGGAGACACAGAAACCGAAGCAGGCTCCAGGCTCTGAGCTGTAGGCACAGAGCCTGACACGGGGCTCAAACCCACGAACCGTGAGATCATGACCTGAGCCGAGGTCGGACATTTAACTGACTGAGCCACCCAGGTGCCCCCAAGATTTATTTGTTTTTTAATGTTTATTTATTTATTTTTTTTTTTTTTGAGAGAGCTAGCTCGCATTTGTGTGAGCAGGGAAGGGGCAGAGAGAGAGAGGGAGAGAGCGGGAATCCCAAGGAGGCTTTGCATTGTCAGTGCAGAGCCAGACTTGGGGCTCGTTCTCACCAATTATGAGATCGTGACCTGAGGTCTAGATTTGGACTCTTAACCACCTGAGCCACCAGGTGCCCCAGTTGGGTTTTTTTAATAGCTGAGACTTAACCTGCTTTTAAATCTTTAGGCTGAAATTCACTGTGTGTCAGTGTCCTAAAACTTAGAGACATTTTAAAAAGTGATTCAAAATGACTTCAAGGAAAATCTTGGTCCTTTTGGCAAGTTTGGTGAAACTGGCCCCTCAGTTTCACCTCCTTGTGGATGTGGAATGAGAGACATCTGTAGTATTGTGATAAAGAACACGTACTCCAACACTCCAGGCTAGACCTAGCTGCTTTGAATCCCAGCTCAGCCATTGGGAGAGCTGGCATTTTGATCCTGGGCGATTTACTTTGTGCTTTGGTTCAACCATGTGTAAAATGGAACGAAGAACACCTACCTTCCTAGAGTCACAATGAAGATTTAAAAAGCTAATATGTTAGTGTACTTAATGCTGTGATTGGACTAAAGTAGACGACAAGGCTAGCTGCCATTAGTTTGTGTTTTGATTAGTTTTTAAAAAGGTTTGTTTGTTTATTTAAGTAATCTTTACGCCAAAGGAGGGGCTTGAACTCAATGACCCCAAGATCAAGAGTTGCACCCTCCACCGACTGAGCCAGCCAGGTGCCCCTGCCATTAATTTTATTCATGTTATTCAGGTACACAGCTTTGATAAGATGTCAGTCCAACCGATGGCTCAGGTTAAGTCACATGACTCTACCCATAAAACCAGCCAGGTTCTTGTCTTGACATTACCTCAAAGTCAGAACTGTTTAAACCTTGTTGTAGAGCTCAGCTAAAAGTATGGCATTGGTGGAGGGTTGTGTGGAAGACAAGTGGTTTCTCCATCCTTAAAGTCTTTGGTTTCTCTCAGGATTGAACCCAAAAGCGAGGAAATGGGCACCTGCCCAGCATTCTGCTGGGGGCCTTCCTTTTGTAGACTTCTTGGCTGAATGGAGCTTTAGCGTTGTGCTATTGGCCAACATTGAGATAGGTGAGAAACAGCCTTGGGAAAGTTCGTTATTTTATTTACTGTAGGGGTATTAAGGAGTCTTTCACTGTTTGTAAGTGTCCTCGGCGAGAAAAGATTCTCTTCTGGTCTCAGTGCCAGAAATAGGCGGATTTTCCCCCCAAACAACTTTCTAAAATCTTAGAGATGCTTAAATACGGCTTTAACATGTTTCCTTCTTTACCTTATAGGAAAGCTTAGAGCCTACTTGTGTCCCATTTCTAGCATCAGTTCTTATGTTTTCTGTCCAGATATTTTTACCCCAACAGGTGCTGAGGGTTGTGGGTAAAATATTGGAAGTATTTTCTCACTTTAACAATAGCTTGCTTGCTTTTTGCTTTTTGTTTCTAATACCTCTTTAATGTCTATTTTTGTTGTTAATTTTTAACTAATTTATTCTTTAACAGCGGACTTTTAAAACCTAGGTTTAGCAAAATGACAAAAGCCTTCTGTAGAACTTTGCTTTTGAAAAATACAAAAAGCATCAAATTAGTTATAAAGTGAGGGGAAATTTTGAACCTTGAAACTGTAGGCTTTGCAGAGAAATAGAGGGGAGCATGTGTTATCAGTGAGAAAATAGGTTATTGCCTGTCGTCTTTGTGTTATTCTCGCATAGACCTTTATTTTCATAGAGAAGTATGGTTTATTTTTTATTTTTATTTTTGAGAAGTATGGTTTAAAATGGATTGCTAGGGGAAAATATATTTATAGCATTTTATTAGCAATATTTCCACTTTAGTTTAACATTTAAAATTACGTTAATACACATTCATAGAAAAAAACAGGAAGCTCAAAATCCTGCATGTTCCCCTCCCCCTGTAATTTTATGATTTCAGATCTCTTCTAGGTTTTATTATTATATATACATTTTCGTAATGCTGTAACTGTAGTAGACTTAAAATACAACATATGTTACCATTTTCCCATATTGGTTTTACTGATTTTTTTAAAAATATTTATTGATTCTGAGAGTGAACATGAGCAGGGGAGGGGCAGAGAGGGAGACGGAGAATCTTAAGCAGGCTCTGAGCTGCCAGCAACTCAGGCCTTGATTTCTGGAACCATGAGATCCTGACCTGAGCTGAAATCAAGAGTCAGATGCTTAACCGACTGAGCCACCCAGGCATCCAGTTTTACTGATTATTTGTAATGGTTTGATATTAAGTACTTTTAAAGTTAACGATCATAATAGACTTAACTATGTCCCTATTGCTGATATTTACCTTGTTTCTGATGATAATTTTGTTCATAATTTCAAAGGAGGTTCTTGGTGTATATGATCTACTTCCCAAAAGGGCTGAACAGATTACCTGCTTGACTTTGGTTAAATGACAGTGGCTCATACTGCATAGCCAGAATACATAATAGCACAGCTAATGTCTGCTTCATGCTTCAGTCTCCTTTAACACAGAACATTATTTCTGAGGCACATTTTATTTTGTGCTATTCCTTCTGCTGATAATTTGCTTTTATTTATTTATTTTTAAGTTTATTTGTTTTGAGAGAGAGAGAGCGCCGTGTGTGTAGGGGGGGATGGGCAGATAGAGAGAGGGAGAGAAGGAGAGAATCCCAAGCAAGCTCTGCTCTGTCAGTCCTGGAGCCCAGGGCGGGACTTGAACTCCTAAACCGTGAGATCATGACCTGAGCCAGAATCAAGAGTCGGACACTTAACTGACTGAGCTACCCAGGTGCCCCTAATCTGCTTTTATAGCTGTGTCAGGTTAATAAGTAATTTTGATAGCTGAGAAGTTTGGTATGTATTCATAGATGTAGTTTTATTTTATTTTATTTTACTTTTAAGTTTATTTATTTATTTAAGTAATGGCTACACCCAACATGGGACTCAAACTCAGAACGCTGAGATCAAGAATTGTGGGCTCTTTTGACTGAGCCAGCCAGGCGTCTCTTGTAGGTGTAGTTTTAATTCCGTTTTACTTTGCCTAAATGAAACCCTTCTAGAGGAAATCATCCATGGTAACTTATGTTTAGAAAAACAAACCAGGTTTTGTTAGTTGATGCTGTAAATGTTGAGCTCTTTAGAGCCAGGACCTTCTGCTGAGAGCTTTTAACAAAAAGGTAGAATGACTTGCTGAAGCATCCTCACCTTACATGTACTGCAGTATGAAGGAAAAAAAACTGTTGGTAACGGTTTTCTCTGGATATTTGAGATTATGGTGAATTTTCATTTTCTGTAGCATGTATTTCTATAATTGATGTTTTTGTAAACATTTGTTTCATAACCAGAAAAGCAGTAAAAAACACCACCACAATAATTTTTCAAATGTCAGTTTGCAAATCAACAAACATTGGGAGGCCTGTTTTGCTTTCTTAACAAGAGGGAAAAAACACTGTACAGCCTCGTGGAGCAAATTTGTTTTATGTTTTATGTTCTATGTTTTTTGTTTTACTCCTCTTGGTTTGGAAACCCAAACATCCTCCACATCATCTAGGACTATTGCACAGGCTTTGTGTAGAATGTGTGGCCGTGAACTAGAAGCATGCTCAGCCCTTTTCCTTGTGAATAGTTTGGCCCTGAAACTGGTCTTGCCACCCAGATCTAGTTATTTCCCACTCATCTTTTCCAGACAAGTGATATGAAAGGAATGTTATGTGCTTTCCTACATATTTAATGTTCACTTAAATCAGTTTTCAAACTGGATTAAAATTACTAATGCAGCCAAATTGCACTTCTCAGAGGTTTAATTACTCATTTCTCCTTTTGTCCATATTTAGGTCTAGTCAAACTGACATTTTGTTATTTATCAACTTTAATAGAATGTGTAGCTTAGAAAAGTAAAATTAAGACAAAAAGGTTTGAAGTTATTAATGGTTTCTAGTTAATCTATTACGCAGTAAAAATCAGGTGTCTTCATTTTATTCTTTTTTAAAATATTTTTTACTGTTTTATTTATTCAGAGAGAGAGAGAGAGAGAGAGAGACAGCATGAGCGAGGGAGGGGCAGAGTGAGAAGGGGACACAGATTCCGAAGGAGACTCCAGGCTCTGAGCCGTCAGCACAGAGCCCGATGTGGGGCTCGAACCCACGAGCCATGAGATTGTGACCTGAGCCGAAGTCGGACACTCAACCAACTGAGCCACCCAGATGCCCCTCATTTTATTCTTTTTAAACACTTATTAGAATTATTTAATAGAAAAGTGTAAAAGAGAGTTGGGCCATACTCCTGTCACCCAGATAACTGTTTTTGTTTTGAAATTAAATAAATAAATGTTGCATTTATTGTTAGAAAATGTAAAAAAGGAAACTCATTGGTCAGGTTTTCTGTCACCTTTCAGGAAAAAAAAATTAATGAATATAGCCACAGTTACTTTTTTAATGCTTTCCAGATACAGTGAGAAACACTTTGAAACCATACTCAAAATTTTAATAATGAAAATAAGCAGGTACTTCACCTTATGGAAGCAAGGACAGGGTTTCTGTTGAAGTGTACCTCTTTTGAAAATAGCAGTAGCTCAAAGGATTTCTATGCCAGGCTGTTAGAGAAGATCATAATGATTACTACTTTCTCCAAGTGACATGATACAGCTGAATCACAATAGATCTTGAACCTGAAATTGGTGTCAGTTTTCTAAAACTGTGTTAATATTGTCCATATGAGATATCCAGGTGAATTTGTGACTAATGGCCACTTAGTGCTAGAAGTGGAAACTAGTATCCCTACAGGTCTTTTCTTGAGGTTAATTGCATTATTGGTTTCCCCAATTTAGGTTACTGGTGTGGCAGAAAGAACAAATACCTGTCCAGTTAGATAGTAAAGGCCTAGCAAAAAGGCATGCTTCTCATCTCCATATTCTCAAATAACCTGATGAGAAATTATTCTTGTATTACCTGCTTTGAGGTTTAGGTTTTGAGTTTTATACATAAAATAATAGCAACCTCCATTTGGAGTGAACTATGGTATTTACAGCTATAAATTTCCCTCTAAATTTTGCCTTAGCTGCATCCCATAAATTTGGTATGCAGTTATTTTTTTTTCATTCATCTCAAAGTATTTTCTAATTTTCCTTGTTTTTTTCTTTGACCCACTGGTTATTTAGAAGTGTGTTGTTTAATTTCCACATATTTGTGAATTTCCCAGAATTCCATCTGGTGTTGAATTCTGTTATAATTTCATTGTGCATGTAGAACATACTTTGAATTATTTCAGTCTTTTTAAGTTTATTGGTGCTTGTTTTGTTGTCTCACAAATGATGCTGAAAAATGTTCTGCACATTCGAGATGAGTGTTTATTCTCTTGTTGTTGGGTAGAGTTCCATAGATGTCTGGTAGGCGGGGCCTGGCTGGCTCAGATGGTACAACATGTGACTCTAGATCTCAGAGTCATGAGTTCAAGCCCCATGACAGACAGAGATTAGGAAAGAAAAAAGGAAAGGAAAGAAAGAGATGTCTATTAGGTCTAGTTGGTGAATTATTTTTTCCTTGAGTGTGTCATGATAATTGTGGAATTTTGGTGAATTCTTACAACTGCTTATCCAGTATCTTGGTAAATCATGACAAATTACTGAGTATGTCCTACGTGAAGGGTACTATGCTTAGTGCAAAGGGTTCAAAATATACATAAATATTTAGTAATACGCTGTTTTAAGAGCTGTGCCAGAGGTGTGCACTGGATATTCTGAATGAAACAGACTTAGTGAGACATGAGTATTGAAAATTTTTTCGACATAATTTAGAAATGCTCAGGACCAATTTGTCCATCCAGCTATGCTTGATTTACTGAGAACTTCTGTTTCTAACATTAGTAGAGCTTGCTCTCAGCCCTGAAGACATGTTGGGAGTTGTCCTAGAATACTTAAACCTGGATAGTTAATGGCCTTTCCTTGTATTTGGCAGTTATAAAAGTAGATGTGAGCCATATTGGTAACAGCGTGGCACGTGCAGGATCTTCAGAGTAATTATGACCCTTCTTTATTTAGATAAGACCTTATCTAGGTAAGTGTCTTTAAACTCAAATTTTGTGTCTCTGACACCACAACTCCCTTGAAGGAACTATTTATTTTTAAGTTTACTTAGTGTGAGGAGGGGAAGGGCAGAGAGAGAGGGAGACACAGAATCCCAAGCAGGCTCCAGGCTCTGAGCTGTCGGCACAGAGCCCAACGCGGGGCTTGAACTTACGAACCGTGAGATCATGACCTGAGCTGAAGTCAGATGCTTAACCAACTGAACCACCTGGGCGCCCCAGAAAAAATATTTTTAATGTTTATTTATTTTAGAGAGAAAGACTGTGAGCAGGAGAGGGGCAGAGAGAGAGGGAGACACAGAATCCAAAGCAGGCTCCAGGCTCTGAGCTGTCAGTACAGAGCCCGATCTCATGAACTGTGAGATCATGACCTGAGCTGAAGTCAGATGCTTAACTGACTGAGCCACCCAGGCAACCTCAAAAACTTATTTATTTTTAAATATTTATTTTGAGAGAGTGTTAGCAGGGGAGGGACAGAAAGAAGGAGAGAGAGAATGCCAAGCAGGCTTCTTGCTGTCAACTCAGAGCCCAATCTGGTGCTCAAACTCATGAACCATGAGATGTTGACCCGGGCCAAAGTCGGACACAACCAACTGAGCCACCCATACACCCCTATTTTATTTTTTAAGTTGTTTTTATTTAAGTAATCTCTACACCCACCATGGGGCTCAAACTCATAACCCCAGGATCAAGAGTCGCACATGTTCTTTCGACTGAGCCAGCCAGGAGCCCCTGTGTACATAGATTCTAAAAAGTACATATACATACACACACTGAAAGTTTAACATTCTCTTGAGTCCATTAAGTAGTCTCTTAAGTCCCTACTTAATGACAGTTTTCTAAAACTTATAAATTTGTTTCTGTGGAAGGTGTTATTTCTCATGTAATACATGCTAATGACATTTTAAGGCTGGAACACAAAGTGTTGGGTCTCCATATGCCTGCTCTTTAGTGCTGCACTGTTCAGTACTGTGGCCACTAGCTATATATGACTATTAAAATTTATTAATTTAAGTTAGGGGCACCTGGGTGGCTCAGTCGATTAAGCATCTGACTCTTGGTTTTGGTTCAGGTCATGGGCTCATGGTTTGTGTGTTGAAGCCCCACGTCAGGCTCCGTGGGTTTTGGGCTCAAAAGAAGTAAACTTAAAAACAAACAAAAAAAAATTGTGTCAAATAAAAAAAATTCCATCTTCACTTGCATTGGCTGTATTTCAACATCTCAACAGCTACATATGGCTAGTGACTACTGTATTAGTGCAGACATAAGATATTTACATTGTTGCAGGAAGTGTTTTTGGACCAGCTCTGCTATACATTGTCCCTACCTAGATAGCATTGTTAGTGTTCAAAGTATTTTGGGTTTTACCTTGGAACGCCAGGAATCCTATCTTCTCTCCTTGTAAAAGCGTCCAAGGTTACTCTGGTCCTTGGAGGTGAGGCCCTGGGGCAGACTTGGTGTGGGAGAGGGAAGGCAGAATACTGTTGTAGGCTGGGGGTAGAATTGGGGTGGGCTCTCTCTTAGGAGTTTTTCCCTGTCTGTACTCCTCCCTTTCCTTGTGAACTTTTGGTTTCTCAAGCCCCCTTCTTCATGGTCCTGTGCCCTCTCTACTTCCAGCCTGTGCAGAGGCAGATACTTGGAACTTGTTGCCACCTGGTATTGTCTTTTCTTTTGAAAATTGAGGGACCAGAAGAGTGCTCATAGACTAGCTCTGCTGGTATGACATATGAGGTTGTCCAGTCTAGTTCTCTCCCTTCTAATTTGGGTTCCTTGTGTCACTGGATGTGTAATGTGGTCTTGAGCTAAATGTGCAGACAGCAGCATCTGAGGTACATCTAGAGAGCAGAGGCAGCATTTCTTTGAATTCAAAAACCATAATTATTGTGTTTTTTTTTCCCAGAACTGTGTTACGTAAATAATCTTAGAGAAAGTCTTAGTCTTCTTATAGAGTCATTTTGATTCTTTGTGTCAACTTGTTCTAAAATTTTGCACAATATCCTCATCCAAAAAGCTCTACAGTGTTCTGTTGATGAATACTTTTGCCATTAATGTCAAATAATGGGTCAGTTCATCTTTATGCTATCTTTAAGCAAAATTTGGTCAAGTTTCAGTTGGTTGCATAGTTTCCCTGAACACCGAGCTATTTTACATCTTCTGGTCTTTGGTCATGTCGTTCTTTTCGTCCAGTGTAATCTTGGCTGTCTCCCATCCTTCCCTCATTACCTAGAGCAAACAGGTCCCTCTCCACTGCCCCTTGGCTCCATTGTATACATCTGGCCACAGCGTATTTCTATTCCCTATATCTCAGTAGGGCTCTGTGTCTCTGTCTTGACAGTGCCTAGCAATATGGTAGTTCATTGGGTTGGAATGGAAGCATTGAAATCCACACCACTTTCATCCTGCTCGGTACAAATTAAGTCCATAGTTGATACTGTCTTTGTTCTCACCAGCATTGCACTGTCAGAGGTCAGGCTTGGTTCTTATGTTGCCTCGGCTGTTTTTGCATTAATTTAGGTGATACAGACCAGAAATAAGAATTCTTGAATTTCTGTTGTATTTTCTATTCCCTTATTTTTTGCGATTGCCTTAGGTTTCTTAGCTACTTTTTTGTGGAGTCTTTGTAAAGTTTAATTACATTTTTCTGTGCATATAATCTAAAGAATACTCAATCAGTTTTATTTTTAAGTTATTGTCCAAAAAACATTTCCAGTTTCCTCCAGTTTTTTGTTTTGGGGCATTTATTCCATCCATAGTCATTGTGGTATTTATTTCAGCAGATAGTCCCTAGGTATATAAGAAATATTGCTATAGGAGATTCTGAATATTTAGGCTTTCTCTCTTGAGTTTGTCCTTTGCTTTATTATTATTATTATTATCTTTAAAAAACGTGTAATTTTGAGAGAGAGTGAACATGAGCGGGGGACAAGCAGAGAGAGAGAGAGGACGACAGAGGATCCGAAGCAGGCTCCATGCTGACAAGGAGCAAACCCAATGTGGGACTCGAACTCATGAACCACGAGACCATGACCCAAGCTGAAGTTGGACTCTCAATGGACTAAGCCACCCAAGCGCCCCTGTTCTTTATTATTTAAGTGTAAGAAGAAGAAAGAGGAAGAAGAAGAAAGAGGAGGGGTGCTTGGGTGATTCAGCTGGTTAAGCATTAGACTCTTTATATTGGCTCAGGTTGTGATCTCACAGTTCCTTAGATCGAGCCCCACTTTGGGCTCTGCACTACAGCACAGAGCCTGCTTGGGATTCATTCATGTTCATTCATATTCTCTCTCTCTCTCTCTCTCT
>NW_024412448.1:662370-671890 GCF_014898765.1 Herpailurus yagouaroundi | reverse complement strand
TCCGACACCATGACCCATGACACAGGGTGGTAGGGACACAGGGAGGGGAAGGAGGAAATGGGGGTGGCCGCATTCAGAGAAGGGAGCCAAACATGTGACAGAATTCAACTTGCACTGCCAGACCCTCTAGGGTGCTATTAGATAGGTGGTAAATGACACATGCGTGCAGGCTCGCTCGCTCTCTCAAATAAATAAACTTAAGAAAGGATAAAACAGGAAAACATTTTCCAAGAAATAGTTTGAAGTAACCCTGATGATTTGTTCTGATTTACATAATTTACACAAGTCATAGCCTTGAAGAATGTGCCAGAGAACAACTTCACAGAGCACTGGATTTCAGGAAGAGGAGTCTTTTCTTATCAGATGTTCTCTTGAATTTACTGCTAAAAAGTGAGGTGGGTTGAGGGGAAGTGGGAAGAATTTCTTGTTTTTGAAACTTTGCCAGAACGCTCTGCTTCCAGACAATTGCTTGAACTCTTGTGTCCCTGTGCTTCCAGGGATGCTTTCTGACCTCCTGTTAGCAACACACCTAGGAGTGGAGGCATGCTTTGTGGTGCCAGGCATAGCTGTAGCCAACCTGGAACAGGCCCAAACCAAATGCGATCCTGAAGTCAGAATGAACAAATGGTATAAATAGCGTACTCTCCTAGTGGGACTCTGGAAAATCTTCATGGGAGAGTGATGCAGGCAGATCTGACAAGCTTCTGATTTGTTCATAGGCTGACATTTCAGTTATTCTAGGCCCTGAGGAGTGGGTTTCAACCAACAAGGCACTAATACCTCCTTTTCAATTTACCCGTAGAAGCCAGCTCTTGGAAATGTACATATACTGGTGATAAACTTGGAGCCGGAACAGTGACTGACCTGTGTTAACATTGTAGCCTTGTGATATTCACAGAATAATTAATTTGCATCTGTACTGTGGCCTGGCTTTAGCCATTGAATCTATGAGTCGATCTAAGCTTCAACGTTAAGCATTAATTTTAACGGGGCACCTGGCTGGCTTAGTCGGCAGAACATGCAACTCTTAATCTCAGGATCTGGAGTTCAAGCCCCTCGCTGGGCATGGAGCCTATTTAAAACAAACAAAATGTTTAAAAAAATTCCAGGGGTGCTTGGGTGGTTCAAGTCGGTTAAGTGTCCAACTTTGGCTAAGGTCATGATCTCACAGTTTGTGAGTTCAAGCCCCACATTGGCTCTCAGCTGTCAGAACAGAGCCCGCTTTGGATCCTCTGTCCTGCTCCCTGCCACCCCTCTCCCTCAAAAATAAATAAACATTTAAAAAAAGTGTTGGGTGTCTGTGCCTCTTCATTAGTAATAGGATGACTTCTGAATTAATGGTATCCTTAAAGCAAAAGGACTACATATATTTTGCGTTTTTCTAGTTGTGGTAGGTGGATTAGAGAGTCCTTAAGTTAAGTACCATCTCTGTTATGACTGGTTCCATTCTTCAGTAGGCTGGTTGGCTCGAATCAGAAAGTCCACATTTTTTACCAACCCAGCCCCTGTCAGCCCCCAGCCCTTGTCTCAGGAGTCATGGGAGGTGACTAAGCAGCTGAGCTCAGAAGAAGCAAAGGAATAAATGGGGGTTTTTTTTCAGTACAAGGTTGATCAGAGTCTTAAACTTGAGTAAAGCAACATAAGATTTATATTTGCCTTCTTAAATATTTTACCTTTGGGTCCTGGCATTGTAGTGTGAGAAACCTCCAGTTTTGCTACAACTTTAAGCTACTACTCCTTGTTCTAACTTAAAATCATTGAAATAACTTATAGTTTTGATACATCCCCTTTTGAACTCAGGACTATCTGGTGGTAAGTTGATGTAAAATGAAGGAACTCATAATACATTCCTGAGATTTTTCTCTTCATACACTGTGTTTGGGTCAGTACCCAAGCTTTTGTGTGTGTGTGTGCACACGCACACATGTGCCAACTGTTTCGGTGTGCTTGGGACTCTGAGTTGGGCTGGTTGAGGCTCTGTGTCCCTGTGAATCAGTGTGTAAAGGAGACCATTCTCTGAAATGCATCTTCTGATAAGATGGTGATTTAGAGGATTTATAGTAACATAGACTCAGATGTAGTGATTGTGGACTGTAACTAAGTCATTTTGGACTCAGAAGTACTGCATGAAATGGTAGCTACCATCTGAGCAATCAGAACCTTCTGGGTAGGAGGAAACAGGAGTCCAGAGATGATGTGAACATGGAGATGCCTTTCTAAAGTAAAGCTTTGCTAGAGCAAGAAAATTAGCTCTTACTGAGCTCATGGTCTTGGGAGCCAGGCAGGCTTTGGACCAGGTACTTTGCTCCTTAATCTTCTCAACAGCTCAGTGAGAGAGCATTTTCAAATGCCCTAATAGCAACTCAGAGAGGTTGAGTAACTTGTGCGAAATTGCATAGCTAATGAGTGGGAGGGTAGGCATTTGAGCATAATTTGATCAGATTTAGATTTTGAACTGTGGGCTGATCAGAAGGCAGGCATTTATGTTGATTTAACAGCAGCATTTTCTAATAGGTCCTAGAACAGTGAGATTACCAAAGCTGTGTTTTGGAAAGATGACTTTGACTAGGGAAAGGTTAGAGGCAAGATAGGGTATAGGGGTGAAGACCCAGGGCTGGAGCCAGAGAGTCTGGGTTTAGACTTCAGCTGTGCTATTTACCGTGAGTGATGTTGGGCAAGTTTTTTAACTCCTTTGTGCCAAATTTCCTCATTGGAAAAATGGGGATACTGACAGTACTCACCCGATTTTTGTGAGGATTAGGTGAATTGAGATACGTAAGTAGGGGCTCCTGGGTGGCTCAGTCGGCTAAGTGTCCGACTTCGGCTCAGGTCATGATGTCCTGGTTTGTGAGTTCAAGCCCCATGTCGAGCTCTGTGCTGGCAGCTCAGAGCCGGAGCCTGCTTTGGATTCTGTGTCTCCCTCTCTCTGCCCCTCCCCTGCTCTTGCTCTCTCTCTCTCAAAAATAAACAAACATTAAAAAAAATACATAAGTATTTAAAATTGCAACTATGTAGTTGTATCCCACCAGGGTGCTGATGGGATAAGTCCTCAGGAGCAGAGGAGAGTCGCAGTCTAGAGGGCATTACAGGGGGAGAAACGCCTTCATTGGGCAAGAGGTGCAGGTGGGCAGGAAGACTGGGAGGCTTTGAGGCTAGGACACCCTGGTACCGCTAACCAAGGTGGGAAGGTGAAGGATTAGCTAATTGGGGAAAACAGCTTTAATGCTAAACCATAGGAAGAGGTTTAACTAAAAATAATTGTGGACGGTTTAGAATCTACCCACGGGTGAATTAAGTAAACGGTAACAGGACCCACCTCGTTGCTCACAAGGTAACTTCCTTCTGTATCTTCCATGGCAAGAAGCAGCCTTAACTTGGAGGAGCATGAATCACCCCTGTGACTTAACTGCTGTCGGCAATTCCTATTTCACTGTCTGTCTTAAAATAGAGTGATGGATGGGATCGTGACCCTTTGTGGCAAATACCAGAATCTATTGGAGTAGACTTTCTAAATTGGTTACAGTAGAATGTAATTTTTATTTATAGCTAATAGCATAGCCCTGTAAATGAAAGATTCAAGCGAGAATTCCCATGTAAGATGCTCAAGTACTGAAGTCTTGTGTTAATTTTATACTTCTCATTAGCCCAGTTATGCTTATTATGGTAGGCCTAGGTAAAGCTTCCTGGCTTAGCTAAAATGATTTCTGGTTAAACAGAGCTAATTCGTATGAACAGAAGGTTGAAAACACAGGTACTTCTCCCTAAGTCCAGTGGAGAGGGACCATTAACAGTGCTGTCAGTTGTCAAGGGGAAGTTGTTTGCCTCCATTTCATCAGAGTACTATCTCTGAGATTCCTAAAGCCTTGTAATATACCAAAATGGGACTTCTGACTGCTGTCTATCACAGGCTATTTTCCCTGGGAATCTTTGGCTTCCTGGTGGTCTGTTTAGTTATTGATGTAAGAACTGTTTGCTGAATCTCTGTCGCAGTACTTCTTAACCTGTTTTTGGAGGTCACACCTTTGAAAATCTGTTAAAAACGATTTCCTGCCTTCCAAATGTATATAAAAAGACTCTGTATTAAGCACCTCTGCTTTATTTTAGAATATGCTAGGTGTTGAGGCAGTTCAACATAAATGTAAAACAATTCCTGTCCTCCAGGAATTTAGTATTTAGTTGAAAAGAAGTGACTAATACAGAAACAGTTATGTTTACGTGTAATAACATAAAGTTCCCAGGATGTAGCTGGTGTTATAGCGGATGTTCAATAAATGAGGTGGTTATAATAGTTGGCTGCTGTTAACTATTCAGAGAAGGCATCGAACATTCAGAGAAAGTAGCTGTTGGAGATTAAAGGTAAGAAGTAAGAGAAACACTGATCCTGAGTGGCTAAGATCTGGATAGGTAGAAAAAGGTGGTAGTATTCACAGAGGGTTGGAGTGTACATGGAATATGAGTTTCAAAAGGATCAGTATGGCAGTGTCTTTTTTTTGCAATTAAATATGACGGTTCCTGATCACTGCCCAAATCTAGCCCAATCCACCCAGAAATAATCACTGTTTATATTTGCTTTTCTTTTCTAATGATCATTCTTCTAGACATTTTTAAAGTAGAGATCATACCAATGTGAAAGTGCCTCTTAAAAAATCGGTATTTTTCCATTGCATTAAGCTGCTGTTGTTTGTGTACAACAGAATATGCTACTCACTGGTCTAAATATAGGCTTATGTTATCAGAAAGATCAAAGGTTGGGTAGAGATCAGATATGGTTTGATCAGGGCCTCAGCTCACTGTCTCCGTAATTTTTTGGTAGCTATGCCTTGTTACACGTATTAGCTTTGTTCTGAGGCTGGTTTTCAGTGTGCCTATCACAGGGACCTTGACTAAAAGATATACTAATATTAGGGGGGAGAGAAGTGTGCCCTCCTCACCTCCAGCAAAAGTCCTGAAATTTGGCTTGGTTGGTTCGAGTAACCAAGGACTAAGCCAGTCACTGGGGGTTAGGGGAGAGTTGATTGGGGGTCCGATCCCACCCGAGCCTCGTTGGGTACTACATAGAAGCAGACTAGAGTTTGAGGAGACCACCTAATGTCTTCTCCACCCATGCTATTATAAATATAAACTCTTAGAAGCAACATTTGTAACAGCTGCAGACTATCTCATTATATGACTGTGCCATAATTTTTAACCATTCCACTATTGTTGGACATTTTAGAATGTTTCCTCTCCCTGTCCCACCATTTAATAATGCTGAGGTGAGTATCCTTATTAATGTAATATTATATTCAGAAGTGTTTTAAAGGAAAAATAAGACTTGGTACCTGAGTAGATGTGAATATGAAAGAAAGGGAAAAGAAGTCATGGTGAAAGTGGGTGGTATTACCATAGAGTTGCCAGTGGGATAGTAGGGAGGCTTGGACGTTGGACGGTTGGTTTTGGTGTCCACAGACTGAATGAGAGCCATTCCTCCGATGGTTCTAGTCATCTTTTTGGTGTTCCTGAGCAACCCCTGGTTACCCACTAGTTATTAATTATTCCCAATTATTTTCATCCATTCAACTTTTAAAGACACTAATTGTACTGATGGTGCTTTTTTCTTTTACTCATTATTTCTGTCCCCCACAGTCCCATTATCCTTCGATTTGAACCTTTCACCTTGATGAAAATGGTACCAGATGTTCCTTTTCTTTCTTTCTTTTTTTAAATTTTTTAAATGTTTATTTATTTTTGAGAGAGACAGGGAGAGAGAGCACAAGCTGGGGAGGGGCAGAGAGAGGGAGACACAGAACCCGAAACAGGCTCCAGGCTCTGAGCTGTCGGCACAGAGCCCGACACCAGGCTCGAACTCTCTGACTGCGAGATCATGACCTGAGCTGAAGTCGGACGCTTAACTGACTGAGCCAGCCAGGCGCCCCTGGATGTTCCTTTTCAAGTCAGACCGGTCAGTCGTTACTACCACAGTTGTAAAGGCAACTTCTGGCCAGAATCGCCTGTCCCTGCCATCTCTTTCTTAGTTTTACTATTTCACTTTATTAAAAATGTATAACTGATTTATTCTGAGAAAAAGGACAGCTTAATTTTCTGTACCATTATTTACAACAAAAGTAGAATTCATTAAAGTAGGATTGAGAATTTCTTTGATAAAAGGTTCTATCTGGGAAGATTTAAATAATCCTAACTTAGAGGATTTTTGGTTTTGTTTTGTTTTGAGATCGCTAAAAGTAGGAGATCTAGTTTAAGATGAGCCATTAGCTCCTACTCCCTTCATGGACTTTTTCCCAGTTTAAATGTAAGCATCTGGGTGAGCAGCAGATGGTAGGATTGGTATTAGACACCTGCCAGCTTACATATTCTCATCATAGCAATCATTTGATACTAGAACTGCCAGAGAATGTCCTAAAAATAAAGATGGCTGGGAGCAGAGGAGAGGCTTTTACTAGATTAGTTTGCTCTTTGTCTTCATGGTCTGCCATCAGAAGTTTGGTTGTGAGACTCAAAACTGCCAAATGAAAAGATTTGTTTTTATATTTTCAGACTGCCCTCCTTCCAGAAATTGAGAGGAGTTACTCCTTTTGAAGACTGAACTAAGTAAATAAGTGGTTAGATTTTTTCTTCTTCTTCCTCTTCTCCTCTTCCTCCTTTTTCTCCTCCTCCTCCTTTTTCTCCTCCTCCTCCTCCTCCTCCTCCTCCTCCCCCTCCCCCCTATGTGGACCTCAAAAAGCTACCTTTCCAGGTGGCTGGGTTTTTCTGTTTGGTTACAATGGAAAGATTAGATTGGGTACCAGATACTTGCATGCAAGGCCATTTATAGTAATCCTATTATTCTGAGCTCATTGTCCATAGCATTCTTAAGCTGAAATAAATCTATCCCCTAAGATACAGAAAGTATAAGACCCTAATAGAAACCTAACTAGATAATTCTGTGAAGTACTGGTCAAAAATAGCATGGATGGGGGCACCTGGATGGCTCAGTCAGTTGAGTGCCCGACTTCGGCTCAGGTCACGTTCTCACAGTTCATGAGTTCAAGAGCCCCGCGTCGGGCTCTATGCTGACAGCACAGAGCCCGGAGCCTGCTTCGGATTCTGTGTCTCCCTCTCTCTCCTCCTCTGCATGCATGCGCTCTCTCTCTTTCTCTCTCAAAAATAAACATTTATTTTTTTTTTATTTTTTTTTCAACGTTTTTTATTTATTTTTGGGACAGAGAGAGACAGAGCATGAACGGGGGAGGGGCAGAGAGAGAGGGAGACACAGAATCGGAAACAGGCTCCAGGCTCCGAGCCATCAGCCCAGAGCCTGACGCGGGGCTCGAACTCACGGACCGCGAGATCGTGACCTGGCTGAAGTTGGACGCTTAACCGACTGCACCACCCAGGCGCCCCTCAAAAATAAACATTTAAAACAAATAAATAAAAAGCAGGATAGGACTTTTGGGGATGTCTGTTAAAGAAAGTGGAAAACAACACATGATGGGGAATATACATAATGGCTACAAGCATGGACTCTGGAATTGGTCAGACCTGAGTTCCAGTCCTTCCTTTTCCATTTACAAGCTTTGTCTCCTTGGGCAAGTTTTCTGGCCTCTTTGAGTGGACCTTAGCTTCTTCACTTTTAAAATAGAATAATACCTACCCATCTTACAGAGTTGTTAGGAGGATGAAATGGCCCAGTATATCTTGAATTCTGGCATATAATAATTGCTTAATAACAGTAAGCTGTGTTATTTCAGTTATTCATTAAAGGAGGGATTAACTCTTTCCACTAACAGGTGTTGAGTGTCTCCTGTATACAGGAATGTGATGAAACCAAAGACTGGACTCTGCAGGACGTAGGGAGTATATGCTCTGCAGTAGTGTAGTATGGTTAGTTTCATTTCATTAGTGGAGATGTGTACAAGGCACACACCTAGAAAGGAGAGTGGCCCCGATAGATTTTACAGATGGACCATTCAGCTACATTTTGAAGATTGAGAGTAGATTAGGTAAATAAATATGGAGGTGAGGGCATTTCAGGCAGAGAGCAGAGACATGAAAAACCATGGAAGGTTGGGGAACCGCAGGTGATTCTGCTGTTGTCAAAATGCAGCAGGGTCCGGGGGCGCCTGGGTGGCGCAGTCGGTTGAGCGTCCGACTTCAGCCAGGTCACGATCTCGCACTCCGTGAGTTCGAGCCCCGCGTCAGGCTCTGGGCTGATGGCTCGGAGCCTGGAGCCTGTTTCCGATTCTGTGTCTCCCTCTCTCTCTCTGCCCCTCCCCCGTTCATGCTCTGTCTCTCTCTGTCCCCAAAATAAATAAACGTTGAAAAAAAAAAAAATTAAAAAAAAAATAAAAAAAAAATGCAGCAGGGTCGGGGTGCCTGGGTGGCTCAGTCGGTTAAAACGTATCTGACTCTTGGTTTTGCTCAGGTCTTGATTTCATGGTTTGTGAGTTCAAGCGCCATGTTGGGCTCTGTGCTGACAGCTTGCGGCCTGCTTGGGATTCTCTGTTGTCCACCCCCCCCCCCGCCCCTCCCCTGCTCACTCCCTCTCTCTCTCTCAAAATAAATAAACTTAAAAATAAATGCAACAGGGTCTTTGTGGGGAAATGGCAGGGGTAGTTGGAGAAGTGGGCAGAAACTATATAATTAGGGAGTTCATGTTGAACTTGATTCTTTAAGAGCAGGAAGTAATTGGAGGATATTAAGCATGGAAATAACGTCAGAGTTTCATTTTAAGAAAGAAGTTGTAGCTGAGTGGTAAAGGGAAATCAGTGAGGACATTCCACTGTGTAGAGATGGTGGGTGTTTCTGTTGAGGAGGATGCCTATTTAGATGATAGAAGTAGACTGAGGGGCGGGTCAGGAAGAAGTCTGATTAAAGCAGCTTGGTGCCTGGGTGCTATTCGTTGGGAAAGGTAATATGGGAGATAGAATATTTTTTGGAACATCCTGAGCTCCATTTGGTTATGATTAAGGTGCTCGTGAGACGTCCAAGAAAAGAGATTTATTGGACAGTTAAATAGGTTGGTCTGGGCTAAAGAGATTTGTGCATATCCAAGTAGAATGGAGGCACTAATGAGAGTTTGTGCAGAGGTGAGCTTTTTCTAAAGTGAAACTGTAAGGTTAGAATAGTACCAAGAAGAGAAGCTGGAGGAGTGTTAGACATCTGAAGGGGAGTTGGCACAAGCGCGGGGGGGGGGGGGGGAAGCACTCCTGCTGCCTGAAACCGAAAGAGGCCGTTGTAAAACTGTACTGGCAACATCTTAGGTGGATTTTCGGTGTGCGGTCAGTATGTTGACTTTCTGGTATACACCACGTCAGCTCTCCGTTCTTTAGCTGATTCGCTCTTAGGGCAAGCTTAACAAATTCAGAGTTGTGATTTCTTCCTTCCTTCCTTCCTTCCTTCCTTCCTTCCTTCCTTCCTTCCTTCCTTCCTTCCTTCCTTTCCTTCCTTCCTTCCTTCCTTCCTTCCTTCCTTCCTTCCTTCCTTCCTTCCTTCCTTCCTTCCTGCCTTCCTGCCTTCCTGCCTTCCTGCCTTCCTGCCTTCC